>NC_061512.1:152824767-153036788 GCF_022539505.1 Lolium rigidum | reverse complement strand
TGATAAACTCTTGCGAGCAAGTCTGTTTCCAGGTGCAGCTGAATTGACAACTCCGTTGTTAAGGCTTTCAAGTATTCTTTGTCTCCCCTTGTGTCGAATCAATAAATTGGGTAATACTTCCCTCGAAGACTGTTGCGATCCCCTATACTTGTGGGTCATCACTCATTCGCTGCACCGCCATTCTGAGAGCCTGGTGAACACTTTGGAGCGTGTCGCCCTTCGGGTGATCCAGGAAATCATGAGGCATCAGTACTCTCCGTCAGGACCTGCTCTAGGGACTCACCAAGGAGAGATACCACTCCAATCCCGACCACCGCTGCCGTTCGCGTTGGCAGCACCAGAAGTGCCGAGTTCACCGGCATTCGTCGTCTACAAGATCGGTGGTGACCCTAGTGATTACCAGTTCTTGTATGAGGCGCCTAAGGAGATCCCTCACGGGTACACGTGCACATACGTGCCAGACTGCAGTAACTGGGCACTCACGAACCAGACTGCAACAGCAGGGACTTCTGGAACAGCAGGAGGAGCTTCTGGATCAGATCTTGAGAAGCAGACGTGGCTAGCTAAGTATGCCACTCCGACGAACCTCCAGAGCTCAACTCCTGCAGCTGGCTCAGATCGAGAGAAGCAGACGTGGCTAGCTAAGTATGCCACTCCAACAAACCTCCAAAGCTCAACTCCTGCAGCTAGCTCAGAGCTTGAGAAGCAAGCGTGGCTGGCTAAGTATGCCACTCCAGCGAATCTTCAGAGTTCGACTCCTGCAGCCAGCACCGCGGATCAGATCAATACAATCTTGAGAGACCAGTTCGGCATGGTGCCGAAAAGGAGGGCAATCGGCTATTCCAAGCCGTACCCCAACGAGTACGATTTGATCCCACTACCACCCAAATATCGGCTCCCTGAATTCTCCAAGTTTAGTGGGTCAGATGGCTCCAGTTCAATCGAACATGTGAGCCAATATTTGGCGCAGCTGGGCACGATCTCAGCATCAGATGAACTACGTGTGAGGTTCTTCGCACAGTCCCTCACAGGATCGGCTTTCGGGTGGTACACATCGCTGCCACCAGACTCAATCCGGACTTGGAAGCAATTGGAAGAACAGTTCCACATGCAGTATCACTCAGAGGCTTCCGAGGCTGGCATTGCCGATCTAGCACAAGTACGACAGAAGCGTGGAGAAACAGTGTCAGAATACATCCAGCGCTTCAGGACCGTTAGGAACCGATGCTATTCGGCTCGTTTGACTGAAAAAGAAGCAGTCGAGTTGGCGGTGGTGGGTCTCGCATCACCGATCAAGGATATGGCTTCCCAAGCAGACTACCCTTCACTGGCACATATGGTTCAAAAGCTGTCATTATATGAACAGCGCCACCCAGAGTTGTACCAGGATAAATTCAAGCGTGCGGTAGTCCTGGTTGAGGCGGATGAAGATGAAGGCTCTGCGGGAGATCAAGAGGTAGCAGTGGCTGAATGGACTCGGGGGGCAAGCCCCGTGTCCTGCAAATGGGTTAAGCCACAAGGTCTTCCAAGAGGGTTTGACTTCGATGTGACCAAAGCTGAGCAAATTTTCGACCTCTTACTTAAGGAGAAGCAGCTAAAGGTACCCGAAGGCCACAAAATCCCCACGGCACAGGAGCTGAACGGAAAGCCATACTGCAAGTGGCATAACACGTTCACCCATACCACCAACGACTGCAGGGTGTGGCGTCAGCAGATCCAAATGGCGATAGAACAAGGGCGTCTAATCTTCAGCCAGTACGCCATGAAAGTCGACACACACCCTTTCCCCGCCGTTAACATGGTGGAGTGCACTTACCCTGGGAAGTGCCGGCCAGGTTTCTCGTTCAGCATCAACATGGTAGGACCTGGGCACCACTGCGTAAGGACGAGAGACGAGGGCAGCCGCTCTCATAACAAGGACAAAGAGGAAGCCGTTCCACGCGATCGGCTCCGGCACGATGGCAAGCGCTACATCACAGAGGGAGAAGTGAAGAATGTGCGATATCAGCGACCTCTCTCCGATCACCTCCTCAACAAATACGTGAGTCAATACGACCAACGCCGACGATACGACGACGATGACGAAAGAGATCGTCTGGCTAGCAGGGACGCCAGGAGACATCGTCGGCATGATCGCGATGAGGAGAGATATGAGCGCCATGCCAAGGAAAAGTCAAGAGAGCAAGACGACGTGGATAGGCACTGGGACTGTCCCTTCTTCAGACACTGTTGGGATTCAGGAATGAGCCGATTGCCTACAATCGGCAACTGCCCAGAATGTAGACAGAAGAAGAAGGGTGCAGGAGACGTGTCAGTATTCAAACGTCTAGGGCCTCTCCCATCTCGGAACAAGCACGCTGAGTCCTCTCGGGTGGAAGATCTCGAGGAGTTAGAAGACGACGATGAAGAAGAAGAAGATAAGTACCACCGGCCAAGGTGGTGCCCTGATGGACTCAGCCGTTCCCAAAAGCGTAGGGTTCAGTGACTACGAGGTTTGGAGGAAGCCGAAATGTTATACCTGCACACATTAAGGAAGGCGCGGCCTGATCTGGCCGCGAAAATTCAGCGAACTCTGGACGAAGAAGGTCGACCACAAAAGAAAGAGTGGCGCCCCAAACAAAGGAAAGCCGATGATGAGACATCGGCTGGCACAAACATGGTGTTCATCCTTCCAGCGGAGTTTTGTGCTCCAGGATTAGACGAAGCACCTGTGGCACAACTTGACTGCGGCCCACGGCCAGTTATCTTTGAGAAGCCACGAGAAAGGAGCTACAGACACCTGAAGGCCCTGTACTTACGAGGTTATATCAATGGGCAGCCTGTCAACAAGATGCTGGTGGACACCGGAGCGGCAGTCAACATTATGCCATACTCCATGCTACGTCGATTGGGACGCTCTAGCTCGGATCCGATCAAGACCAACGTTACACCGAGCGATTTCAACGGCCAAGCATCGAAGCACAAGGTGTTACGAACGTGGATCCGACCGTAGGAAGAAAAACCATCCCTACGACGTTCTTTATTGTCGATAGCAAGAGCACCTATGTTGTCCTGCTAGGGAGAGATTGGATCCACGCCAAGCCGTTGCATTCCATCCACGATGCACCAATGTTTAATACGAGTGGGTTGGAGATGAAGTAGAGGTCGTCCACGCAGATGACTCAGCCGAGATTTCAACGGCTGGCATGAACGTTTGGGAGACGGCAGGCCAAGAGCCACTCTCAGGCATCACTTTGGACGACTGCGAGCGCATCGACGTGACAAAAAACGGGGTGAGGCTGGTCCTATCCACCGGCCTGACCGCGTAACAAGAGCAAAATCTATGGACGTACGTGCCAAGGCCGATCCTTGTGATCGCCCCAAAAAATAAAAAGGGATAATCTGGTCTCAAGCATATCACGTAGTTATAGTAAAGCAAGACCAAGATGTAAACCTTCATTGAGCAATACAATGGGGGCCGATTCCAGCAATCGGCCCATATTATCCTTACCATACGTTTTCCCCGTATTCGGTGTCGATCTCACGAGTGACGGAAAGCTAGGGTATGGGTTTACATCGGCTGATGAGCTAGAAGAAGTCGACATTGGTCCTAGGGATAAGCCACGACCAACTTTTATCAGCAAGAAGTTAGATCCACATCTCAGGAGCCAGATGATAGCTCTGTTAAAAGGGTACCCAGATTGCTTTGCATGGGATTACACAGAGATGCCTGGGTTAGACAGGAGCATCATTGAGCATCGGCTCCCTCTTAAGAAAGGATTTCGGCCATTCCAACAACGAGCACGTCAGATGAAGGCCAAAATTCTGGAAGAGGTCAAGAAAGAGATCGAGAAGATGTTGGCCGCCGGGTTCATCAGGCCATGCAGGTATGCTGAATGGATCTCCAGTATCATACCTGTAGAGAAGAAGGACGGCCGATGGCGTGTGTGTTGACGTCAGAAACCCACTGGCGGGCAGAGACGGGCAACACCGTAGAGCCGGGAACAACTAGGGCTGCGGCTGGCCCTAGTCCCTCTGAGCGACGGCCCGCAAAGCCTCCCGGTCGCACGCACCGATGTTTATCACAAGGGCGTGCCACCTGACCTATACCCGGTCGGGAAGGTGTGGATGATGCCTCGCTTAGTTTCCTGCAGGGCACACACGTAAACGTTAAATACGAGCCTCGATCGGCTCTCGGGTTATCCCGTGAATCGGCTCAAAGAGCCGATCCACCCATGATTCGGACGAGGTGTCCGAATATATGGTGGTCCTGCTTGATCAAGGTAAAGCTGATTAGATCTACGACGATCCGGGGTTTTCACCGCATAATCGGATCATCCTACTCACGATCGGGCCTCGCGCTCGCGCACGGTGACCGTAAGCCGATCCTAGACAGTGGCCTAAAAACCAACACGAGGTTGATCCCCGGAACATCCGTTCTAGGACTAGCAAACGCCACCCTACACGCCGCTGGATCCTCCGACCCCTTGTAAGGCCTAACTATTGCAGATATTAAACTAATCCTTGTAGAACAAGGAGCAATCGTAACGGACCAGATCTACTAAACTATGATCAAGCGGGTGCCGCCCCTACGCCTAAGATAGGCGTAAGGGCGGCTAGACATGCAAGGGTTGCACTACGAAAGCATGCAGCATGAAGAACAATGCTAACCCTAACATGTCTAAGATAACTACGTTGCTCGCCATCAAAAAGGCTTCAGCACGAGCAACGCATGAACAACGTAGGCAGGCTTGTGCTGCCTAGATCGCAAGATGCGATCTAGGCAGCATGATGCTTACCGGTAGAAACCCTCGAGACGAAGGAGTTGGCGATGCTCCGAGATTTGTTTGTGGTTGAACGTTGGTTGTTGTTTATTCCATAAACCCTAGGTACATATTTATAGTCCAGCGGACTTTCTAATGTGGGCGTGCACTAAACCGTGCACGGGTAAGATTCTATCTCTAAACTAAGATGCGATCTAATATGTTACAGATACACGGGCAATTAAGCCCAACTTGGTATAAAAGGCCGATTCACGTATTCCTTCTATATATATATTCTTCAAGTCCATCTCGATTGCGGCGCACCTCTGACTCGGTCAAATTCTGGTGATAACACATGCCCCCCTGGTTTTGGAAATGACATTTCCAAAATCATTACGCTTCCTTTCATCGGGTCATGTCGTGGCAGTAACCGTCGCGAGTATCCGTCACCATGATGACTTGCCTTCTCAACTTCTCCGCGTGACTTGGCAGTCTTTTCTCTTTCTTTCAAGCACCACTTCCTCGGAAACTGCTGTGGCATTGAATTTCCACTATATCCCCCTTTATTTAACCGCTATGAACAGTTCTGCTCTGCATCTCCCTCGCATTAGCAGTCCAAAATCCCTCCTGCGCCATCATGTCTTCCTCCTCCTCTGCTCCATCGGATCCTCCCAAGCCCAGTCCTCCACGTCCCGTGAGCCGACGCCGGAGTACAACCCGGCGGAGGTCCATGCGGCCAACACCCGTCGCGCCATTGCGGCCGGGGAGGAGTCGACCATGACTTCTCCATCTGGTCCGAGGACGACCAGTCCTCGACGGACGGGAGAGCGACCTCCGCTTCCTTGTCGACGGGAATCGGAGGAGGAGAGCGATGACGATCGCTTCTCCTGGGATGACTTCACCTCCTCCGAGGGGGTGGAGGAGGAGGAAGAGGAGGAAGAGGACGACGACGACGACGACTCCCTCGAGGGCTACCCGCCAGCGAAGCGCCTCCGCATGTGGTGGGATGATGACAGCAGCGACGACGAAGACGGGAATGAAGCCCCCGTGGAGGGCTACGGGAGTAGCGACGAGGAGCCCATCGGCAGCAGTGCCGATGAGAGTTCTGAGGATGACGATGAGGGCAGTGACGGCCCGTAGATAGGACCTCTAGCATAGGGCCAGTAGTAGTAGATGGGGCAATGTATCCCCTAGTATTTCCTTCTGAGAGTAATCAGCTCTTTGATGTAAGAAATCCCGCCTATTAATGAAGAACTTTTCCCCAATCCGATTTTGCTGATTTCCTTTGAGCTTAATTTAGCCGATTCCCCCCACACCGACCTCGCCGATTCGTCCCCTTTGCCAATGCGTAATGAGCCGATAGCAACGCATCGGTCCTTCGACATTTACCCTTCCATTCTTCAACTGATGATTCTCTTTCCGGTAGATACTGTGGGACTTCCAAGAGAGCCCTTAGATTCCTTCCACCAGTTTCAGCGATCCTTCTTAGCGAGCGCTCATCATTTTGTGAAGAAGTTTGCCACGGAGATCAGCCGATGGTACCCCGGCCGGTTCCTCAATAGAGCATCTACCAGGCCTCGTTGCCCCCGAGTCTCAGCCAAGGCAAAGCAGAGACAAGGATACGCCAATTAGCTGTATGGACCTGGGCTTGCTCGTGCGTGGGGAAGTTCCTTATGCAGAGCCAGCCGATTTGAACATAAATCGGCTTCTCAAAGCGGAGAGCCTTCAAGGTGAGCTGCCCCCCGAGCTTCTTCGGTTCTCCCTGCGCCTTGCCAGTTAGATCGGCTCCTTTCATTTGGTAGATCTGATGCGATCCATCCTTGACCTGATCCGTACGTCCAGGCTGCTCCTGGCATTGTTCTTGAAGAGAAGATCCGAGCTCTTATTCCTCTTGAGTTGATGGCCACGCACCGGCTTTTATATCCTTAAGTCGATGTCTGCTGCATCGGCTGTGCTCGAAAATTTTCGAATTTTCAGATTTTTATCTTTTTACGGCCGACCTATGCATCGGCCCCCATACTCCAATACCCATCACCAAAGATGAGATGGGATAATTCTACTGCATATCCTCGTGTTCTATCCACCTGGTGCCCCCCGAGCCGATTCTCGTCAAGAGAATTGATGGCATCGGCTCCGTTGGATAACTTGTTGAACCCAGGCAGAATGGTGGGTGAGGATAATTTTGGCCGATTGCTGGAATCGGCCTCCACGTTGCTTGCTCGGTGAAGGTTTTGTAAGTTCCCTTCATAAATTTTTGGGGCCGATCACAAGGATCAGCCTCGCCATGTTTGCTTATTGACATGTTCTTGCTACTCGTTCAGGCCGGTAGACAGAACCAGCCCAATCTCTGACTTTATCATGTTGGCACGCTTGCTGTCGCCCACCTTGAATGCATCGTGTGATCGTGGAGCGCGAAGCTTTGCCGGAAGAACGAGCACCATGTTTGTGCCAGCCGATGCTTCATCATCGGCTTTCCTTTGCTTGGGGCGCCACTCCATTTTCCGTGGACGACCCACTTCATCCAGGGTTCGCTGAACCTTTGCAGCCAGATCAGGCCTTGCTTTCCTCAATGTATGCAAGTATAACCTCTCGGCTTCTTCCAGGCCGCGCAATCGTTGAACCCTGCGTTTCTGGAACGGCCGAGTCCGTCGTGGGCACCACCTTGGCCGGTGGTACCTGTCTTCTTCTTCTCCCTCGTCTTCTGAATCTTCGAGATCTTCCAACCGAGGGGACTCAGCTCGTTTGCTCTGTGGCGGGAGAGGTCCTAAGCGCTCGAACACGGACACGTTGGCTGCCTCCTTCTTCCGGTTGCATTCTGGGCAATTGCCGATTGTTGGCAATCGGCTCATTCCTGAATCCCAGCAGTGCCTGAAGAAAGGACAATCCCAGTGCCTGTCCTCGTTGTCTTGCTCCCTTGCCTTTCCCTTGGCACAACGCTCGTGCTCCTCCTCATCGCGATTATGCCGACGATGTCTTCTAGCCCAGCGACGTTCTCTTTCATCATCATTGCCGGACCGTCGGCGTTGGTCGTACTGACTCACATATTTGTTGAGGAGGTGATCAGAGAGAGGTCGTTGATATCTTACGTTCTTCACTTCTCCCTCTGTGACGTTGCGCTTGCCGTCTTGGCGGAGCCGATCGCGTGGAGCGGCTTCCTCTGTTTCTTTGCTATGAGAGCAGCTGCCCTCATCTCCATCCTTGCCGCCGTGGTGTCCAAGATCTACCATGTTGATATTGCACAGAAACCCGGCTGGCACCCTGCATGGCAAGCATACTCCACCATGTTCACGGCGGGGAAGGGCTGGGTATCGACCTTCATGGCGTACTGGTTGAAAACTAGACGCCCGTTCTCTATCGCCGCTTGGATGTGCTGACGCCACACCCTGCAGTCGTTGGTGGCATGGGAGAGCGAGTTATGCCATTTGCAGTATGGCTTTCCATTCAGCTCTTGCGCCGTGGGGAACTTGAGACCTTCGGGTATCTTCAACTGCTTTTCCTTGAGTAGGAGGTCGAAGATTTGCTCAGTCTTGGTCACGTCAAAATCAAATCCTCTGGGCGGGCCTGGTGGCTTCACCCATTTGCGGGACACGGGGTTCCTCCCCGAGTCCACTCAGCCTACTCGCTATTTCTTGGTCTCCCGCGGGAACTTCGTCCTCCTGCTCGCATCGACCGTGGCTCACCGCACGCTTGAACTTGTCTTGGTACAGAGTCCGGGTGGCGCTGTTCATATGCTGAAAGTTTCGAACCACGTGCGCCAGCGAGGGATAATCTGCTTGGGAGGCCATGTCCTTGAGCTGTGTTGCAAGGCCCGCCACCGCCAACTCGATCGCTTCCTTTTCGGTTATACGAACCGAATAACATCGGTTCCTAAGATTCCCGAAGCGCCGGATGTATTCGTCACCGTTTCTCCGCGCTTCGACGTAGCTGTGCTAGATCGGCAATGCTAGACTCGGAAGCTTCGAATGATACTGCTCATGGAACTGCTCTTCCAGCTGCTTCCAAGTTTGGATGGAGTTCGGTGGTAGCGATGCGTACCACCCGAAAGCCGATCCCGTGAGGGACCGTGAGAAGAACCTCACGCGCAACTCATCTGACGCTGAGATCGTGCCCAGCTGTGCCAAATATCGGCTCACATGCTCGATGGAGCTGGAACCATCTGATCCGCTAAACTTTGTGAAGTCCGGGAGCCGATATTTGGGTGGCAGCGGGATCAGTTCGTAGCTGTTGGGGTACGGCTTGGTGTAGCCGAACGCCTTCCTTTTCGGCATCATACCGAACTGATCTTTCAGAATTGTACAAATCTGATCCGCTGTGATGGCTGTAGGTGTCGAACCCTGAAGATTCGCCGGGGTGGCATACTTCACCAGCCATGCTTGCTTTTCCGGTTCTAAGCCAACTGCAGGAGCTGGGCCTTGGAGGTTCGTCGGGGTGGCGTACTTAGCCAGCCACGATTGCTTGTCAGGATCGGCTCCTGACGTTCCTCCTGCCGTCCCAGAGGCCGCTGATATTGCAGCCTGGTTCGAGAGTGCCCAGGCGTTGCAGTCTGGTATGTATGCGCACGTGTATCCGTGCGGGATCTCCTTAGGCGGCTCAGGTAGGAATTGGTAGTCCCTAGGATCACCACCATCCTTGTAGACGACATATGCCGATGAGTTCGGCAGTTCCGGTGCTACCCATGCGAACGGCTGGGGCTGGAGCGGCATCTCTCCTTTGAAAGTCCCCAGAGCCGGTCCCGACGGGGAGTACCGGTGACTCATGATTTCCTGGACGACGCGCGAGCGACACGCTCCAAGGTGTTCACCGAGGCTCTCGAGTGGCGGTGCAGCGAATGAGCCACCATGTAGTTGATCTCCCGCCGCAGCCGACCTGGTGCGTTCTTCTGACGGAGCGGATAGGTCCACTCCATCGAGCGCGCCTTCGGGTGTGAAACCCTTCCACCTGACGCCATGGGTGCGGGTTCGGTGGAAGGAGCCGATGAGTTCGGCTTCGAGGGTTGCCTTGATCTCGTCATGCTTCTTCTTGAGCTCATCAGGCAGATCCGCGTACGTGACCGGAGTGTCTTCCGCCATCTCAGATGTAGATGGCGATGTCGTGGATGTCGTCGGTGGTCCCACCGGGCGTGCTGCGAATGTGTTGACGTCAGAAACCCACTGGCGGGCAGAGACGGGCAACACCGTAGAGCCGGGAACAACTAGGGCTGCGGCTGGCCCTAGTCCCTCCGAGCGACGGCCCGCAAAGCCTCCCGGTCGCACGCACCGATGTTTATCACAAGGGCGTGCCACCCGACCTATACCTGGTCGGGAAGGTGTGGATGATGCCTCGCTTAGTTTCCTGCAGGGCACACACGTAAACGTTAAATACGAGCCTCGATCGGCTCTCGAGTTATCCCGTGAATCGGCTCAAAGAGCCGATCCACCCATGATTCGGACGAGGTGTCCGAATATATGGTGGTCCCGCTTGATCAAGGTAAAGCTGATTAGATCTACGACGATCCGGGGTTTTCACCGCATAATCGGATCATCCTACTCACGATCGGGCCTCGCGCTCGCGCACGGTGACCGTAAGCCGATCCTAGACAGGGCCTAAAAACCAACACGAGGTTGATCCCCGAAACATCCGTCCTAGGACTAGAAACCCCCACCCTACACGCCGCTGGATCCTCCGACCCCTTGTAAGGCCTAACTATTGCAGATATTAAACTAATCCTTGTAGAACAAGGAGCAATCGTAACGGACCGAGATCTACTAAACTATGATCAAGCGGGGTGCCGCCCCTACGCCTAAGATAGGCGTAAGGGCGGCTAGACATGCAAGGGTTGCACTACGAAAGCATGCAAGCATGAAGAACAATGCTAACCCTAACATGTCTAAGATAACTACGTTGCTCGCCATCAAAAAGGCTTCAAGCACGAGCAACGCATGAACAACGTAGGCAGGCTTAGTGCTGCCTAGATCGCAAGATGCGATCTAGGCAGCATGATGCTTACCGGTAGAAACCCTCGAGACGAAGGAGTTGGCGATGCGCCGAGATTTGTTTGTGGTTGAACGTTGGTTGTTGTTTATTCCATAAACCCTAGGTACATATTTATAGTCCAGCGGACTTTCTAATGTGGGCGTGCACTAAACCGTGCACGGGTAAGATTCTATCTCTAAACTAAGATGCGATCTAATATGTTACGTATACACGGGCAATTAAGCCCAACTTGGTATAAAAGGCCGATTCACGTATTCCTTCTATATATATATTCTTCAAGTCCATCTCGATTGCGGCCCACCTCTGACTCGGTCAAATTCTGGTGATAACAGTGTGGCCATCGATTTCCGAGATCTCAACAGAGCCACTCCAAAGGATGAATATCCGATGCCTGTGGCAGAAACGTTGATCAATGCAGCTGCTGGCCACAAGGTGTTGAGCTTCATGGATTGCAATGCCGGCTATAACCAAATCTTCATGGCTCCAGAAGATATACACAAGACTGCATTCAGAGTACCAGGGTCAGTGGGCTTGTTTGAATATGTAGTCATGACCTTTGGGTTGAAGAATGCTGGTGCAACGTACCAAAGAGCCATGAATTATATTTTTCATGATCTGATCGGCAAGTTGGTGGAAATCTACATCGATGACGTGGTGGTCAAGTCTGTCTCCATGGAGGGACACTTGGATGATTTGCGACGCATCCTAGACCGAACTCGGAAATTCGGACTGAGAATGAATCCAAAGAAGTGTGCCTTTGGTGTGACGGCCGGTCAGTTCCTAGGTTTTCTGGTTCATGAACGAGGGATTGAGATCGGCCTGAAAAGTCAAGAGGCAGTGCGTACCATGCAGCCGCCTACCACGAAGAAGGAGCTCCAACGTCTTTCGGCAAGATCAACTTCGTCCGACGATTCATCTCTAACCTGTCAGGACGAATTGAGCCGTTCATGGCGGTGGTGAAGATTAAATCTGATGACGAGTTTCACTTGGGGGCAGAACAGCAGCAGGCGTTTGACGAGATTAAGCGGTATCTGACAACGCCGCCTGTGCTAGTTCCACCCCAACAAGAAAGGCCGTTCTATATCTACTTATTAGTAGCTGACACGTCCATCGCTTCGGTGGTGGTGCAACTCTATGAGGGTGTTGAAAAGGTCGTTTTCTACCTCAGCAGAAGGATGTTGGATGCAGAGACAAGGTATCCTGAGGTCGAGAAGCTATGCCTCTGCCTGTTCTTCACCTGCACCAAGCTTCATCATATTCTTTTGACGGCAGAGATCATCGTCATATGCAAGTCAGACGTTGTCAAGCACATGCTGTCGGCTCCTGTTTTGAAAGGCCGACTTGGTAAGTGGATGTTTGCGTTGTCGGAGTTCGATCTTCGGTATCAGCCTGCAAAAGCAGTCAAGGGACAAGCGTTGGCCGATCTTATAGCTGAACGGATTAATACTAATATAGCAGCACTATCTGTACGTGCATAGGCTATGTTCTTCGATGGATCGGCTTGTGATGATGGTTGTGGCATCGGCATTCTGCTCGTGTCGCCTCGGGGGCAACATATTCTTTCGCCATTAGGCTATCTACCCCTTGCACCAACAATGTCGCTGAGTATGAGGCAGTGCGCAAGGGAATGGAGTTGCTTTTGGAAGCCGGGGCAGAGGCGGTGGAGCTTTTTGGAGACTCGAAGTTGGTGATCTCCCAGCTCACGGACGAATACAAGTGCGAGAGTGAGTCACTCTTCCCATATTGGATGGAATGTCGTGAGCTGATGACACATTTTCGGTACATCAATTTCAATTGGGTCCCAAGGTCTCAGAATACCAACGCCAATGATCTCGCACAGATGGCGTCAGGATACAAGGACATACCGGACGGGTCGAGAAGTTCGAGTGCGGTTCTCGGAACAGGATGAGTCGGAGAGCCGATATCTTCAATTACTTGAAGGATTCGGCTCGGGGGGCACCTAAACGGATAAGATACAAGGCTATGAAATATGTCCTTATAGGAGATGACATGTTCTACGGGACGTTGGAAGGGTTACTACTCAAATGCCCGGGACCAAGCGAGTCTAATCGGCTCTTACATGAGGTGCATGAAGGCGCCCGTGGAACTCACCAATCGGCTCATAAGATGAAGTGGCTGATTAGGCGATCAGGGTTTTATTGGCCCACCATGCTTGAGGACTGCTTCAAGTACTACAAGGGATGCCAAGCGTGTCAGATGTTCGGGAAGATTCAGATGGTACCCGCATCAGCGATGAACCCCATCATCAAGCCTTGGCCATTTCGAGGTTGGGGCATGGATATGATCGGCAAAATCGATCCTGCGTCGAGCAAAGGCCACGAGTGGATTCTGGCCATTACAGATTACTTCACCAAATGGGTGGAGGCCGTTCCTATGAAGAAGGTAAAGTCGGAAGATGTTATCACATTTGTCAAAGAACACGTCATTCATAGGTTCGGGGTTCCCCAAACCATCACGACCGATGGAGGTTCGGTCTTTATTTCTAAAGAATTCAGAAAGTTCTGCGATGACATGGGGATTAAGCTGATCCGATCATCTCCATACTATGCTCAAGCCAACGGGCAAGCTGAAGCGTCCAATCAAAGCCTGATCAAGCTGATTAAGAGGAAGATTGACGAGAACCCTAGGGTGTGGCATGAGACATTGTCAGAAGCTTTGTGGGCCTATCGCATGTCATGCCATGGAGCTATAAAGACTACGCCATACCAGCTTGTCTATGGGCAGGAAGCCGTATTACCTTGGGAAATTACGGCTGGATCGAGACGTGTCACGTTTCGGAATGACCCGACAGCTGAAGAATATGCAGCCACGATGAGTGACACTATTGAGGATGCAACGGAACTTAGACTTTGGTCGTTGGAGAAGATTAAAGAGAACAAAGCCAGGGTAGCTCGTGCATACAATAAGAAGGTGAGACCAAAGGAGTTTCAAGTTGGTGATCTAGTATGGGAAGCCGTGTTGCCACTAGGAACCAAGGATAAAGCATATGGCAAATGGTCTCCTAATTGGCATGGTCCTTACAAAGTCGTCCAGGTTTTGAAGGGTAATGCATACATGCTGGAGCAGCTGGACGGCGCTAAGTTCCTAGCAGCTGTCAATGGTCAACATCTCAAGAAATATTTCCCAAGCATGTGGGATGACGAACAGTGAAATATGGGGGCCGATTCATGAAATCGGCCAGTAAAAAAAAATTAGCATGTTTCGTAGCCGATGCGCAGACATCAACTTGAGAAATAAGGATACTAGTACAGCCGATGCACGGACATCGACTTCAGAATAATAAAAAGCCGATGCATTGCCATCGACTCTAGAGGAACAAGCTCAATTGAGCAGGTTAACAGATCGGTTCCAGGCTAGAGATCATGACATCTGAGATGAATCTCCCAGTGGATTTGCTGAGGAGTTGAATCTGCGCGTTTGAGGTGGACATGGACTGGATCTGTTTGACCGGGTGAATAGCCAACTGTTTGGCCTCAAATCGTGTTTATAGTGCAGGCCGATGCCACCGCCATCGGCTCTTTGTGCAGCGACTTCGTTTGGTAATCGGCAAAATTGACAAGAAAGCAAAATTAATAGGGGAATATTTTCTTCATTAATAATAGGATTTCTTACAAAGAAAGAGCTGATTGCTCAAGGGAGGAAGAACAAAAGAAAGGTCTATTGACCAATCTGCTACTACTACTACTAGTCCTATGCTAGTAGTCCCTGATCTACGGGCCGTTGCTGCCCTCCTCGTCGTCGTCGCTGCCGCCAGCGCAGCTGCTGGCGGGCTCCTCGTCGCTGCTCCCGTAGCCCTCTACGGGAGCCTCGTCCTCCTCGTCATCGTCATCGTCGTCGTCCCACCAGGCGCGGAGGCGCTTCGCCGGCGGGTAGCCCTCGAGGGAGTCGTCGTCGTCGTCTTCCTCCTCCTCTTCCTCGGAGGAGGAGTAATCGTCCCAGGAGAACGAGTCGTCCTCGCTCTCCGATTCCAGCTCCCCATCAGCGAGGAACTGGAGGTCTTCATCTCCGCTGGTCAAGGACTTGTCGTCCTCGGACCAGACGGAGGAGGCGTGGTCCTCCTGGTCCCACTCCTCTGGGGTGCGCTCGTCGTGCGCCGCCATCAGAGCCGCCATCGGATCCCACTCTGGCGTGGGTTCGCGGGAGGAGGAGGAGGAGGAGGAGGAGGAGGAGAAGGACTGGGAGGAGAGATCCGACGAGGCGGAGGAGGAAGAGGAGGAAGACATTGCTCTGAGATTGGGGTTTCTTGGTGCCGATGGCCAGAACAGAGCAAGGGGATGAAGTGGCGAACTGTTTGGAGCGGTTAAATAAAAGGGGATATAGTGGAGATTCAATGCCACAGCGGTTTCCGAGGAAGTGGTGCCCAAAAGAAAAAAAAATTGCCAGGTCACGCGGAGAAGTTGAGAAGGCAAGGCATCATGATGAAGGGTACTGCGACGGTTCTGCTCTGCCACGACATGACCCGACGAAGAAAAAGCAGAGTGATTTTGGAATTATCATTTCCAAAACCAGGGGGCATGTGTTATCACCAGAATTTGACCGGATCAGAGGTGGGTGATACGTCCAAAACGTATCTACTTTCCCGAACATTTTTTCTATTGTTTTGCCTCTAATTTGTGTATTTTGGATGCAACTAACACGGACTAACGCTGTTTTCAGCAGAACTGTTACAGTGTCTCGTTTTTGTGCGAAATCCAACTTTCGGGAAAAACCTCGGGATTTTGACGAAAGGGCCTATTTTCCCAGAATACTGACGGAGCCAGAAGGACAAGTAAGGTGGAGGCCCGAGGGCCCCACACCATAGGGCGGCGTGGCCCAGGGGGGGGCCGCGCGGCCATGTGGTGTGGCCCCCTCGGCTGGCCTCCGACGCCCCCCTTCGGACTACTTATTCGTCTCGACCTAAAAACGCACGGAGAGAAGTGGAAGTCGCCAGAAACCCTCCAGAACGCCGCCACATCGCGAAACTCCGTCTCGGGAGCCAGAAGTCTCCGTTCCGGCACTCCGCCGGGACAGGGAATTGGAGGAGATCATCGCCGCCATCACCGCCAACGCCTCTCCATCAACCAGCCAATGTTTCCCCCATCCATGTGTGAGTAATTCCCCGCTGTAGGCCGAAGGGGATGGTAGGGATTGGATGAGATTGGTCATGTAATAGCATAAGATTGTTAGGGCATAGTGCCTAGTGTCCAGTAGATGGTACTTTTATGATATTGTTGCAACTTGTTATGCTTAATGCTTGTCACTAGGGCCCGAGTGCCATGATCTCAGATCTGAACATGTTATTGATTCATGAAGATATTCGTTGTTTATGATCTTACCTGCAAGTTGTATACACATGTCGTTGTCAGGAACCAATGGCCCCGAAGTGACAGAAATCGGGACAACCGGAGGGAATGGTAGCGATGTGAGGATCACATGTGTTCACGGAGTGTTAATGCTTTGCTCCGGTACTCTATTAAAAGGAGTACCTTAATATCCGAGTAGTTTCCCTTGAGGCCCGGCTGCCACCGGCTGGTAGGACAAAAGATGTTGTGCTAGTTTCTCATTGCGAGCACGTACGACTATAATTGGAACACATGCCTATTGATTGATTAGTACTTGGATACCGTTTTATTATTATCTGCAAATGCCCTGCTATGATTGTTACATGAGTTTCTCTCATCCATGCAACGCCCGTCATCCATCCCCGTGCCTACAGTATTTTAATCCTGCTTGTTTACTATAATCACTACTGCTGTCTTTGTTACTCTGCTGCTGTTATTTCACTACTGCTACTGCTATAAAACTGTTACTACTGATAAACTATTGCGAGCAAGTCTGTTTCCAAGTGCAGCTGAATTGACAACTCCGCTGTTAAGGCTTTCAAGTATTCTTTGTCTCCCCTTGTGTCGAATCAATAAATTGGGTAATACTTCCCTCGAAGACCGTTGCGATCGCCTATACTTGTGGGTCATCAAGACTATTTTCCGGCGCCGTTGCCGGGGAGCATAGCTTTATTTGGAAGTTCACTTGGATTGATATTGTTCGCTGCAAATTCTCCATCATGGGTAAAACTCGCGATACTAAGGTCGCCATATTACCATCCACTACAAGAAAAGGTACAACTCGAGTACCTCTCGCTGCTCTTGATTCACCATCTGTGATTGATAAACTTGTTTCACCGCCACATGCTTCAAATGCTCGGTACTTCGCTGAATCTGAAAACTCTCATAATACTGATAATATTTCTGTTGTGCTTGATGATAGTGGTTCATTGGGAACTTTTCTAGATGCTTCAATTGCTAGGTCTAGACAAATTGAAAATGCTGAAACTCCTGATGTTACTACACCTGTTAATTCACCTAAACTTGAATACTCTAGTGATGATCTTGATGAAGATTATGTGGAACTTGATGATGATTTTATTGAAAAATGCCATGCTACTACTGATGCAAGAAAAATTAAAAAGTTGCTTGCAGAACATACTGTTTAGATATAAAGCTGTCTCCCGATCCTAAATTTGCCACATCTCCTATAAACATTAGGGATAAAGATTATGATTTTTCTCTTGATCTATCTCATATAGCTATTGTTGAGAAAACACCTTTTTGTGGTACTGAAAAAGAAAGTGCGAGTTGAACACATGGTCGAGTTATCTACTTTGAGTAGCTTGTTTTCACGATGATGTTAAGAAGCGTACTTACTTTGTTGCTAAAATCTTTCCATTCTCATTAAAGGATGACGCTAAAACTTGGTATAATAGTTTGCCACCTAGCTCTATTAAAAGTCCAAAAGAATTGCTTGTCTGTTTTCTTCCGAAATACTTTCTCGCTAGTGCTCAACATGTCTGCTTTGCGGAGAGTTTATAATTTTGATCGGGGAGATGAAGAGAAATTGCTCGAGGCTTGGGCGAGATTTTGCTCTCTTATTAGAGCTCGCTCGACCATGATTTAGAAAAGCATGATTTACTTGATATATTTTATAGTGGACTAACCATTGAGTCTAGGGCATACCTGGATAGTTGTGCTTGGTTGTGTTTTCAGGAAAAGAACTCCAGACAGACGCTGAAGAATTATTGGCTAAAATAGGCCGGAATTATGATGATTGGACTACGCTCGAACCAACTCCAACGCCAATAGTGAAGAAGAGGGGTTTAATTAAATTGAATGATGAAGATATGAGGGAAGCCAAGAAGTCTCTCAAGGAAAAAGGTATTAAATCTGAAGATGTGAAGAATCTACCTCCTATAGAAGATATATGTGAGATAATTCCCCCTTCATCCATGATTGAGGTAAATTCCCTTCAACGCTTTACTAGGGAAGATATTCCGTATTCAAAACCTCCTGCGCAATGCTTAGATGAGTTTGATAATTATATTATTAAGCAAGAAAATTTTAATATGAGAGTAGAGAATCATCTAATGGAAAATTCTCAAGCTATTAGTGAATTGCATGATATTGTGGAGAGAACCTCCAATGATGTTAAGATGCTTGTTAAACATTTTCATATGGTCCAAACTCAAATTGATCAACTCACTAAAGTGCAAAATGACTTGCTAGGAAATAATTCTAAAGAAAAACATGCTTGTGAAGTAACAACTAGAGGTGGTGTCTCTACCCAGGATCCTCTATATCCTGAAGGGCATCCCAAAAGAATTGAACAAGATTCTCAACAAACTAAAACTAGTGCTCCATCTAAGAAAAAGAAGAAGAAACATAAAAATGTTGTAGAATCCTCTGAACCTGCTAATGATCCTAATAGTATTTCTATTTCGATGCTGAAACTGAAAGTGGTAATGAACATGATAAAGATAATGATAAGAATGATACTCCTGATAAAGAAGAGGTTGAAAAAGAACCTGAAAAGCATGCTAAAAATAAAAAGTATACTAAAGAAGATTTTATTGCTGAGAAACATGGTAATGAAAGAGAACCTTGGGTGCAAAAGCAAATGCCTTTTCCTGCTAAGAAACTAAAATCAAAGGAAGAAGAACACTATAATAAATTTTGTGATTGGATGAAACCTTTATTCTTGCAAATCCCTTTGGTCGATGCTATTAAATTGCCTCCTTATTCAAAGTATATGAAAGATATTGTTACTAACAAAAGGAAAATCCCCAATGAGGAAATTTCCACTATGCTTGCTAATTACTCTTTCAATGGCAAAGTTCCAAAGAAGTTGGGCGACCCGGTATACCTACTATTCCTTGTTCTATTAAGAATAATTATGTTAAAACTGCTCTATGTGACTTGGGAGCCGGTGTTAGTGTTATGCCTTTTTCTCTTTATAGGAGACTTTACTTAGATAAGTTGATACCTACTGATATATCTTTGCAAATGGCTGATAAATCTCTCGCTATTCCTGTTGGTATATGTGAGGATGTTCCTATTCAAGTTACTAATAACTGCTTGATATTAACTGATTTTGTTGTGTTGGAAATGCTCGAAGATGATAATATGTCTATTATTCTTGGGAGACCTTTTCTTAACACCGCAGGGGCTGTTATTGATTGCAATAAAGGAAAGGTTACTTTCAATGTTGATGATAAGGAACACACCGTCTATTTCCCTAAGAGGATTGAGAAAGCGTGTGGAGTTAATACTATTTCTAATGTGAGAACTATCAAAGTGGGAACTATTGATTGTCCTATATATGAGCCTAAGGAAGAATATCAAACTCTTGTGATTGGATCCATATCAATACAATTCAAGGTAACATGATTGATTTGAGGTTTATTTCTTCATATGCTATGTAAAATTTATTTGGTGGCAAGACTTGATCAACCTTGTTAACAAATACATCTTATATGCATAGAGGAGGTAAACAACATCTCTTTCTTCCTCCACTTGCTTTAGTTGCTGTAGCATTTTTAATTTGCAAAGTTCCTTAGTTGATTTGAGATTTCAAAAATTTTCCTGGCCAGTAATAATAAACTTAATACCCAGAAATGTGCATTTTTCAAAGTTTTCAAAAATTCGCGAAAATTATACCGTTGGTCCTATTTTTCGACGAGGCACACAGGAGCACCGAGAGGATGACCTGTGGGGCACCACATGGTGCCACACCACAGGCTGGCGCGGCCAAGGAGGAGGGCGCGCCACCATGTGGTGTGGGCCCCTCCTTGCCCCACTACTTCATCTCTTTCTCCCAGCATCTTCTCTCTCCCGAAAAAACTCGAACCAACTTTCTCTCACTCGCGTTTTTGCTCAAGAGCTCAGGATTTTCGATCTCTTTGCTCAGCCCAGATTTCTATTTGAAATTTGGCACATTTGCTCTCCGGTATGTGACTCCTTCGATTATCCAAATAGAATTTTGTTTGGTTGAGTATATCTTGAATATTTTGCTGCTGTAGGTAACATGTTTAGTGAGCTTGCATGCTTGTTCTAAGTGGTAGAAACTAGTTTTGATGCATGATTAGTACTCTAGCAAGTTCCTATGGTAGTTTCCCTCAATTATATGTCACCAAATCAAGTTTTATATTGATTGTTGAAAATTTCAGAAAATGAAGAAGTTCAAATTTGGAGAATTGTTCAAGAAAGGAACAACCAGCACCGGGAGGCCTTCTAGGACCGCCACCCAAATTAGGCGGTCATACAATGAGGACATCATCGCGCCTAGCTTCGCGCCCGAAGAGGACAATGGGGCTCCTAATGCTTCATCCTTCCCATGTTATGATTTTCTGACAAATGCAGGGATATTGGATGATTTCTTCACCCTTGTCAACAGGGCGGGCTTAACCACCTACGTTGGAGATGAAAGGGAGCAATACTACATGCTCACCAAAATTTTTGTCGAGAGTTTCAAGTTCCAAAACACGGAATATAATCCGACAGTTGCATTCAAGATCTATGGTACTCCTGTTACTATGGAATTGGAAGAATTTTGTCGTGCATTGGATATTGCCCCTGTAGGTACAACAAGGAGGATCGATAACAACCCTCGGGACTTGTTGGAGCTCTATCGAGGGATCACCAATGATGACTTGTCGCACCATTCAGCGGGGCAAGATAAGGAACATTCAACTCCCGCCATTAAATATTTTGCATATTACGTTGCCACTAGCATACTTGGTAGGGAGAACACTAGCAATATTTCTAGTTACCATCTTGCTTTCTTGAATATTGGACTTACTTGGACGGACATCTTATCATCTTGGTTCCCTTATTGCTCGCCGCTTGTCTACCAAGGGGCCTATTTTTGGAGGAACTATTGCCTTTACGCATTTTAACACATTTAGAGCTTCCTGTTGATCCTAATGATGTGCCATTAACCCCTAGGAGGCTTGATATCATTGCTATGAAAAGCCATCAATTTGTTACCACCGAGTCTACTTTAGATAATATGGCCTATAGAATGTTGTTTGCTGACGGGGATGAGAAAGAAATACCTCTTCCCCGAGCCAGGTTTGTTCGATATTGACGGGCAACCATGGTCGCGCACTAAGGAGGAGGTGGATGAACATATGAAGATACAAGATTTCCATCAGCAGCATGACTCCGAGGACGCCGAGCCCTCCTACGATTACACCGTCACGTATCCGGGTGCTTCTTCTAGCACATACCCGGAATATGATCCATCTTCGTCGTACCACGGAGACACTACCTCATGGTCTCGATGGGATTGAACTCCACTTAGGCCAAAAGCCTAAGCTTGGGGGGAGGTATACCGGCATCACTCATTCTTTCCATATTATGATTGCTGGATACTTGTATATACTTGTTTAGTCTCTTTGAGTGGTTTTCTAATGAGAGGAAGATGATATTTGGGGAAGTGCTGCCTGAAAACAGATTCTGGGCTGTTACCGTAAAAATTCGTGCGCACAGCCAGGACAGTATTTTGCGAAGCCAATTTTTGTGCATGTTCCCCAGGTTGTTATCTAACTTTCATTAGTTGAACACTTTTTGAACTGAGCAACGTAAGATTTTTGTAAAAATCGATTTCTGTACTGCTGTCAAGTTTTGGCAGATTTCTGCCATCTCGCTTTTCTGTGTTTCTTTTAGTTTGCTACTTCTTGCTTTCACTTTGTTTCTTTCCCAAAACACAAAAGGACCAAAAATATTTCTGTTGTTTCTCTTCACCATTTGTTTATCTTGGTTTCTTGCATTTGTTTCGCTTTATTTGCTATTGCTAGTTTGCTATAAGAAAACCCAAAAAGATTTTGCTTTGTTTGCTTGTTTCCTTTTGTTCTTATTCTCAAATTCGAAAACACCAAAAATATTTGCTGTTCTTCTTTGGTTTGTAAAGTTCATCTTGAGTTCAATGGTCTTCGGTGGCTGGAGCGTGGTTTTCATTTCATATTATCCAAGCTACACAAGTGAAAAGGCAATAATGACGATCTACGACAATACTGATTGTGGTGAGAGGCTGGTATGAACTCTATTTGTTTTCATTTTTGTACATATACTCATCCATGTGAGCATGCTTAGTTGGTTCATGTGAGGTATATGTCATTTAAGAAAGTTTAGTAGTTTATGATCTCTCATATTAGCTCCAATCTATTAATATGAGTAGCATGTCATGGATGTTTGCTTGCATTGTTTTATTCATAAGTAAGTATGGCATTGTGGTATCCTCCTCTGAATAATTCATTTATATCGACTTGGCACATGCTCACGCATGCATATGACTGAACAAAAGTCAATTAAGCCTCAATGATTTACATTGCTTCGAGTTCTTGTATCACTTTTATGCCTCGGTTAATTTATTTTGCCGCAAGCATGATTATGACGATTCTTGCTCTCTTGATTTGTCGCTCCCTAGTCTTTTGCTAGCCTTCACTTGTACTGAGCGGGAACGCTGCTCGTGCCTCCAAACACATGAAAACCAAGTTATTCCGAGTGTCCACCATAAATACCTATGCATGGCATTTCAAACCATTCCAAAGTAAATTCTCATGCGCTACCTTTAAAATCTTCAAAATGCTTCTTAATTTGTGTTCATGTTTCATAGCTCATGAGGAAGTATGTGGTGTTTAGCTTTCGACCTTGTCATTTACTTTTGACGGACTCTCATATGGAATAGTGGCACATCCGCTTATCCAATAATTTTGCAAAAAGAGCTGGCAATGGGATTCCCGAGTCCCGAATTAATTAACTTAAATAGACACTCCTCCATGGTTTGTGATCGTTGGACGGCACCGGAGGATTCGGTTAGCCATGGCTTGTGTAAGCAAAGGTTGGGGGGAGTGTCATCATCATAATAAAACTAAACTAAAAGGGCACTCCTTCATGGTATGAGATTGTTGGCGGGCACCCGAGGATTCGGTTAGCCATGGTTTGTGTAAGAAAGGTGGGAAGGAGTGCCACATAAAAATGCAAATAATTCATGGGAGCCGCTCTTGGGAGTCCGGTTGGCGAGGTAGTTGGTGTACCCATTACCATTCGTTGACAACAACAAACACCTCTCAAAATAATTTTACTCCTGCTTTACAAATGAAAAGCTCTAGCGCATGTTAATCCATGCTTCCCTCTGCGAAGGGTCAATCTTTTACTTTTATGTTGTGTCTCCATTATTTCTTTGAGCACTTTCTTGAGAGCACAACTGTCATTCTTAGTATAATATGCTTGTCTCAAAATATGATTGATTGTGGTATAACTTTGATGCTTTTATCTTTGACAATCACTACTTCTAGTCTTTCTATGAACTCCAGAGGTGCCCGGGCATTTATGTTTTGCCGATCAAATACAGGCAAGCGAGATACCACTTTATCATACTCTCTTATGAACATTGCAATCCTGCTTATATATATGATTCATGATGCTTATTATTAATTGTTGGTACCTCTTCATGATTGACATAGCTGTTAGATGATCTTATTTGCATGTATCTTATTATGAGCTGCTTAAGTATTAGCCATATCATGAGAACATATACATCATATGAGCAAATGTGTTCGTGAAAGTTCTTTTATCGCTCAGTTGTTAACTGAATTGCTTGAGGACAAGCAATAAGCTAAGCTTGAGGGGAGTTGATACGTCCAAAACGTATCTACTTTCCCGAACACTTTTGCTATTGTTTTGCCTCTAATTTGTGTATTTTGGATGCAACTAACACGGACTAACGCTGTTTTCAGCAGAACTGTTACAGTGTCTCGTTTTTGTGCAAAAATCCAACTTTCGGGAAAAACCTCGGGATTTTGACGAAAGGGCCTATTTTCCCGAGAATGCGACGGAGCCGGAAGGACAAGTAAGGTGGAGGCCCGAGGGCCCCACACCATAGGGTGGCGCGGCCCGGGGGGCCGCGCGGCCATGTGGTGTGGCCCCCTCGGCTGGCCTCCGACGCCCCCTTCGGACTACTTATTCGTCTCGACCTAAAAACGCACGGAGAGAAGTGGAAGTCGCCGGAAACCCTCCGAACGCCGCCACATCGCGAAACTCCGTCTCGGGAGCCGAAGTCTCCGTTACGGCACTCCGCCGGGACGGGGAGTGGAGGAGATCATCGCCGCCATCACCGCCAACGCCTCTCCATCAACCAGCAATGTTTCCCCCATCCATGTGTGAGTAATTCCCCGCTGTAGGCTGAAGGGGATGGTAGGGATTGGATGAGATTGGTCATGTAATAGCATAAGATTGTTAGGGCATAGTGCCTAGTGTCAGTAGATGGTACTTTTATGATATTGTTGCAACTTGTTATGCTTAATGCTTGTCACTAGGGCCGAGTGCCATGATCTCGAGATCTGAACATGTTATTGATTCATGAAGATATTCGTTGTTTATGATCTTACACCGCAAGTTGTATACACATGTCGCTGTCCGGAACCAATGGCCCCGAAGTGACAGAAATCGGGACAACCGGAGGGAATGGTAGCGATGTGAGGATCACATGTGTTCACGGAGTGTTAATGCTTTGCTCCGGTACTCTATTAAAAGGAGTACCTTAATATCCAGTAGTTTCCCTTGAGGCCCGGCTGCCACCGGTTGGTAGGACAAAAGATGTTGTGCAAGTTTCTCATTGCGAGCACGTACGACTATAATTGGAACACATGCCTATTGATTGATTAGTACTTGGATACCGTTTTATTATTATCCGCAAATGCCCTGCTATGATTGTTACATGAGTATCTCTCATCCATGCAACGCCTGTCATCCGTCCCCGTGCCTACGGTATTTTAATCCTGCTTGTTTACTATAATCACTACTGCTGTCTTTGTTACTCTGCTGCTCTGTTATTTCACTACTGCTACTTGCTATAAAGCTGTTACTCTTGATAAACTCTTGCGAGCAAGTCTGTTTCAGGTGCGGCTGAATTGACAACTCCGTTGTTAAGGCTTTCAAGTATTCTTTGTCTCCCCTTGTGTCGAATCAATAAATTGGGTAATACTTCCCTCGAAGACTGTTGCGATCCCCTATACTTGTGGGTCATCAGTGGGCCGCGATTAAGATGGGCTTGAAGAATATACGCGGAAGATATACATGAATCGGCCTTGTATACAAAGTTTGGGCTAGTTTGCCCGTGTATCTGTAAATATAGTAGGATACGTGTCGGTTAGATAGAATTTGGCTCGTGCACGGTTGGGATTATTCCCACGTTAGAAAGTCTACGGACTATAAATATGTATCTAGGGTTATTGAGAAAGACAACAATCACGTTCATCACAAACCAATCTCGGCGCATCGCCAACCCCTTGTTTCGAGGGTTTCTTCCGGGTAAGCATCATGCTGCCTAGATCGCATCTTGCGATCTAGGCAGTATACGTTTATTCGTTGTTCATGCGTTGCTCGTGCTGAAGCCTTGTTGATGGTGAGCAGCGTAGTTATCATAGATGTGTTAGGGTTAGCATTGTTTCATCGTGTCACACGCTTTTGTCCATGCAACCTTTAGACGTCTAGCCGCCTTTACACCTATCTTAGGTGTGAGGGCGGCACCTCGCTTGATCATTATTTAGTAGATCCGATCCGTTATGATTGCTCCTTGTTCTTCAAGGGTTAGTTTAATATCTGCATAGTTAGGCCTTGCAAACGGGTTGAAGGATCCAGTAGCACGTAGGGTGTAGTTTGCTAGCCCTAGATAAGATGTTCCGGGGATCAACTTCATGTTGGTTTTTAGGCCTTGTCTAGGATTGGTTTATTATCACCGTGCGTGGCTGCCAGGCTCAATCACGCGTAGGATGTTCCGATTATGTGGTGAAAACCCTAAATCGTCGTAGGTTGTTTTAACTTTATATTGATCAAGCAGGACCACCATGTGATCGTAGACCTCATACGAATCATGGGTGGATCGGCTCCTTGAGCCGATTCAGAGGACAACCTGAGAGCCGATCGAGGCTCGTATTTAATGTTTACGTGTATGCCATGAAGGAAACTAAGCGAAGCAAATCCATCACCTTCCTGACCAGGTATAGGTCAGGTGGCACGCCCTTGCACCGGCATCGGACGTGCGTGCCGAGGCTTTGCGGGCCGTCGCTCGAGGGACCAGGGCCAGCCGCAGTTCTGGGAGCCTCCCGGCTCTACTGTGTTGCCCGTCGTTGCTCGCCGGTGGGTTTCTGACCGCAACACACACCCAATTAAGCGTAGCATAAGATCACGTCATTAAGTTCATTTTCTATAAGCTTTCGATACATAGTTACCTAGTCCTTTCGACCATGAGATCATGTAAATCACTTATGCCGGAAGGGTACTTTGATTACATCAAACGCCACTGCGTAAATGGGTGGTTATAAAGGTGGGATTAGGTATTCGGAAAGTATGAGTTGAGGCATATGGATCAACAGTGGGATTTGTCCATCCCGATGACGGATAGATATACTCTGGGCCCTCTCGGTGGAATGTAGTCTAATTAGCTTGCAAGCATATGAATGGTTCATAAGAGATCACATATCACGGTACGAGTAAAGAGTACTTGTCAGGAGACGAGGTTGAACAAGGTATAGAGATACCGATGATCAAACCTCGGACAAGTAAAATATCATGTGACAAAGAGAATCGTTATCGTATGTAAATGGTTCATTCGATCACTAAGTCATCGTTGAATATGTGGGAGCCATTATGGATCTCCAGATCCCGCTATTGGTTATTGGTTGGAGAGAAGTCTCGACCATGTCTGCATAGTTCGCGAACCGTAGGGAGACACACTTAAGGTTTGATGTCGTTTAAGTAGATATGGAATATGGAATGGAGTTCGAAGTTTTGTTCGGAGTCTCGGATGGGATCCAGGACATCACGAGGAGTTCCGGAATGGTCTGGAGAATAAGATTCATATATAGGAAGAGAATAAGATTCATATATAGGAAGTCATTTTATAAGTTTGAAAATGATCCGGTGCATTTATGGAAGGTTCTAGAAGGTTCTAGAAAAGTCCGGAAGAAATCACTATGGAAGGTGGCTGGCCAACCCTAAGGGGGAGGAGTCCCAGGTGAACTCCACCATGGTGGCCGGTGATGGCGCGTGATGCACACGTCCGTTGGGAACCCCAAGAGGAAGGTGTGATGCGCACAGCAGTAAGTTTTCCCTCAGAAAGAAACCAAGGTTTATCGAACCAGTAGGAGTCAAGGGCCACGTGAAGGTCGTTGGTGACGGAGTGTAGTGCGGCGCAACACCAAGGATTCCGGCGCCAACGTGGAACCTGCACAACACAATCAAAGTACTTTGCCCCAAAGTAACAGTGAGGTTGTCAATCTCACCGGCTTGCTGTAAACAAATGATTAAATGTATAGTGTGGAAGATGATGTTTGTTTGCAAAGAACAGTAGAGAACAATGATTGCAGTAGATTGTATTCAGATGTAAAAGAATGGACCGGGGTCCACAGTTCACTAGTGGTGTCTCTCCCATAAGATAAATAGCATGTTGGGTGAACAAATTAGAGTTGGGCAATTGACAAATAGAGATGCATACATATCATGATGATTACTATGAGATTTAATCAGGGCATTACGACAAAGTACATAGACCGCTATCCAGACATGCATCTATGCCTAAAAAGTCCACCTTCGGGTTAGCATCCGCACCCCTTCCGAGTATTAAGTTGCAAACAACGGACAATTGCATTAAGTATGGTGCGTAATGTAATCAACACAAATATCCTTAGACAAAGCATTGATGTTTTATCCCTAGTGGCAACAGCACATCCACAACCTTAGAACTTTCTGTCACTCTCCCAGATTCAATGGAGGCATGAACCCACTATCGAGCATAAATACTCCCTCTTGGAGTCACAAGTATCAACTTGGCCAGAGCCTCTACTAGCAACGGAGAGCATGCAAGAACATAAACAACATATATATGATAGATTGATAATCAACTTGACATAGTATTCAATATTCATCGGATCCCAACAAACACAACATGTAGCATTACAAATAGATGATCTTGATCATGATAGGCAGCTCACAAGATCTAACATGATAGCACAATGAGGAGAAGACAACCATCTAGCTACTGCTATGGACCCATAGTCCAAGGATGAACTACTCACGCATCAATCCGGAGGCGGGCATGATGATGTAGAGCCCTCCGGTGATGATTCCCCTCTCCGGCAGGGTGCCGGAGGCGATCTCCTGAATCCCCCGAGATGGGATTGGCGGCGGCGGCGTCTCTGGAAGTATTTCCGTATCGTGGCTCTCGGTAATAGGGTTTTCGCGACGGAGAGTTTAAGTAGGCGGAAGGGCAGGGTTGGAGGCGGCGCAGGGGCCCCACACCATAGGCCGGCGCGGGCCCCATGCTGGCCGCGCTGCCCTATGGTTACGGCCCCTCGTGGCCCCACTTCGTATGCTCTTCGGTCTTCTGGAAGCTCCGTGGAAAAATAAGACCATGGGCGTTGATTTCGTCCAATTCGGAGAATATTTCCTTTGTACGATTTCTGAAACCAAAAACAGCAGAAAACAACAACTGTCTCTTCGGCATCTCGTTAATAGGTTAGTGCCGGAAAATGCATATAAATGATGTAAAGTACGTATAAAACATGTGAGTATTGTCATAAAAGTAGCATGGAACATAAGAAATTATGGATACGTTTGAGACGTATCAAGTATCCCCAAGCTTAGTTCCTACTCGCCCTCGAGTAGGTAAATGATAACAAGGATAATTTACGAAGTGACATGCTATCATAATCTTGATCAATACTATTGTAAAGCATATGAAGTGAATGAAGTGATTCAAAGCAATGGTAAAGACAATGATTAAACAACTGAATCATATAACAAAGACTTTTCATGAATAGTAATTTCAAGACAAGCATCAATAAGACTTGCATAGGAGTTAACTCATAAAGCAATAAATTCTTAGTAGAAAGTTTTGAAGGAACACAAAGGAAGATATAAGTTTCAGCGGTTGCTTTCAACTTCAACATGTATATCTCATGGATAATTGTCAACACAAAGTAATATGATGAATGCAAATAAGCAAGTATGTAGGAATCAATGCACACAGTTGACACAAGTGTTTGCTTCTAAGATAGAAAGAAGTAGGTAAATCTGACTCAACATAAAGTAAAAGAATGGGCCCTTTCGCAGAGGGAAGAATGGATTACTATTTTTGTGCTAGAGCTTTTATTTTGAAAACATAGAAACAATTTTGTCAACGGTAGTAATAATTCATATGTGTTATGCATAATACATCTTATAAGTTGCAAGCCTCATGCATAGAATATCAATAGTGCTCGCACCTTGTCCTAATTAGCTTGGATTAACATGGATTATCATTGCATAACATATGTTTCAACCAAGTGTCACAAAGGGGTACCTCTATGCCGCCTGTACAAAGGTCCAAGGAGATAGATCGCATTTGATTTCTCGTTTTTGATAGATCTCAACTAAGGACATCCATACCGGGACAACATAGAAAACGGATAATGGACTCCTCTTTAATGCATAAGCATTCAACAACAGATAATATTCTCATAAGAGATTGAGGATTAGTGTCCAAACTGAAACTTCCACCATTATTCATGGCTTTAGTTAGCGGCCCAATGTTCTTCTCTAACAATATGCATACTCAAACCATTTGATCATGAAAATCGCCCTTACTTCAGACAAGACGAACATGCATAGCAACTCAAATGATATCCAACAAAGGTGTAAAAGTTGATGGCGTCCCCAGAAACATGGTTACCGCTCAACAAGCAACTTATAAGAAATAAGATACATATCAACATATTCAATACCACAATAGTTTTTAAGGCTATTTTCCCATGAGCTATATATTGCAAAGACAAGGAATGAAATTTTAAAGGTAGCACTCAAGTAATTTACTTTGGAATGGCAGGGAAATACCATGTAGTAGGTAGGTATGGTGGACACAAATGGCATAGTTTTTGGCTCAAGGATTTGGATGCACGAGAGGTATTTCCTCTCAGTACAAGGCTTTGGCTAGCAAGGTTGTTTGAAGCAAACACAAGTATGAACCGGTACAGTAAAACTTACATAAGAACATATTGCAAGCATTATAAGACTCTACATTGTCTTCCTTCTTGTTCAAACACTTCACCAGAAAATATCTAGACTCTAGAGAGACCAATCATGCAAACCAAACTTCAACAAGCTCTATGGTAGTTCTTCATTAATAGGTGCAAAGTACATGATGCAAGAGCTTAAACATGATCTATTTGAGCACAACAATTGCCAAGTATCAAATTATTCAAGACAATATACCATTTACCACATGAAGCATTTTCTGTTTCCAACCATATAACAATCAACGAAGCAGTTTCAACCTTCGCCATGAACATTAAAAGTAACACTAAGAACACATGTGTTCATATGCAATAGCGGAGCGTGTCTCTCTCCCATACAAAGAATGCTAGGATCCGAGTTTATTTAAACAAAAAAAAAGCAAACAGACGCTCCAATTAAAGCACATAAGATGTGACTGAATAAAAATATAGTTTCACTAGAGGTGACCTGATAAGTTGTCGATGAAGAAGGGGATGCCTTGGGCATCCCCAAGCTTAGATGCTTGAGTCTTCTTGAAATATGCAGGGATGAACCACGGGGGCATCCCCAAGCTTAGAATTTTCACTCTTCTTGATCATATTGTATCATCCTCCTCTCTTGATCCTTGAAAACTTCCTCCACACCAAACTCGAAACAAACTCATTAGAGGGTTAGTGCATAATCAAAAATTCACATATTCAGAGGTGACATAATCATTCTTAGCACTTCTGGACATTGCACAAAGCTACTGAAAGTTAATGGAACAAAGGAATCCATCAAACATAGCGAAACAGGCAATGTGAAATAAAAGGCAGAATCTGTCAAAACAGAACAGTCCGTAAAGACGAATTTTTCCGGGGCACTTAACAGGCTCAGATGAAAAAGCTCAAATTGAATGAAAGTTGCGTACATATCTGAGGATCACGTACGTAAATTTGCAGATTTTTCTGAGTTACCTACAGACGGGGCTGCTCAATTTCGTGACAGTAAGAAATTTGTTTCTGCGCAGTAATCCAAATCTAGTATCAACCCTACTATCAAAGACTTTACTTGGCACAACAATGCAATAAAATAAAGATAAGGAGAGGTTGCTACAGTAGTAACAACTTCCAAGACTCAAATATAAAACAAAAGTGTTGTAGTAAAATAGTGGGTTGTCTCCCATAAGCGCTTTTCTTTAACGCCTTTCAGCTAGGTGCAGAAAGTGTGAATCAAGTATTATCAAGAGATGAAGAATCAACATCATAATTTGTTCTAATAATAGAATCAGAAGTTAACTTCATTCTCTTTCTATGGAAGTGTTCCATACCTTTCTTGAGAGGAAATTGATACTTAATATTACCTTCCTTCATATCAATAGTAGCACGAACAGTTCGAAGAAAAGGTCTTCCCAATATAATAGGACAAGATGCATTGCATTCAATATCCAAGACAACAAAATCAATGGGGACAAGGTTATTGTTAACCGTAATGCAAACATTATCAATCCTCCCCAATGGTTTCTTTATAGCATTATCAGCAAGATTAACATCCAAATAACAATTTTTCAATGGTGGCAAGTCAAGCATATCATAGATTTTCTTAGGCATAACAGAAATACTTGCACCAAGGTCACATAAAGCATTACAATCAAAATCATTGACCTTCATCTTAATGATGGGCTCTCAACCATCTTCCAACTTCCTAGGAATACAAGTTTCAAGTTTTAATTTCTCTTCTCTAGCTTTAATGAGAGCATTTGTAATATGTTTTGTAAAGGCCAAATTTATAGCACTAGCATTAGGACTTCTAGCAAGTTTTTGTAAGAACTTTATGACTTCAGAGATATGACAATCATCAAAATCTAAACCATTATGATCTACAGCAATGGGATCATTGTCCCCAATATTTTGAAAAATTTCAGCAGTTTTATCATAAACAGTTTCAGCAGTTTTAGCAGTTTCAAGCAGTTTTGCACGCTTTGCACTAGGAGTAGAAACATTGCCAACACCAATTATTTTACCATTAATAGTAGGAGGTTTAGCAACATGTGAAGCATCAATATTACTAGTGGTGGTAATAGTCCAAACTTTAGCTACATTATTCTCTTTAGCAAGTTTTTCGTTTTCTTCTCTTTCCCACCTAGCATGCAATTCAGCCATCAATCAAATATTTTCATTAATACGAACTTGGATAGCGTTTGATGTAGCAAATGACTTAATATCTTTATCTTCATTAGGCATAACTTTCAATTTTAAAAGATCAACATCAGCAGCAAGACTATCAACCTTAGAAGCAAGAATATCAATTTTACCAAGCTTTCCTTCAACAGATTTGTTAAAAGCAGTTTGTGTACTAATAAATTCTTTAAGCATGACTTCAAGACCAGAGGGTGTACTCCTATTATTTTTGTAAGAATTACCATAACCATTACCATTATTAGAAGGATATGGCCTATAGTTGTTACCAGAATTATTCCTATAAGCATTGTTGTTGAAATTATTACTTTTAATGAAGTTCACATCAATATTCTCTTCTTGGGCAACCAATGAAGATAAAGGAACATTATTTGGATCAAAATTAAATCTACCATTCACAAGCATAGACATAATAGCATCAATCTTATCACTCAAGGAGGAGGTTTCTTCAACAGAATTTACCTTCTTACCTTGTGGAGCCCTTTCCGTGTGCCATTCAGAGTAATTTATCATCATATCATCAAGAAGCTTTGTTGCCGCGCCTAAGGTGATGGACATAAAAGTACCTCCAGCAGCTGAATCCAATAGGTTCCGCGAAGAAAAATTCAGTCCTGCATAAAAGGTTTGGATGATCATCCAAGTAGTTAGTCCATGGGTAGGGCAATTCTTTACCAAAGATTTCATTCTTTCCCATGCTTGGGCAACATGTTCATTATCCAATTGCTTAAAATTCATAATGCTACTTCTCAAAGATATAATTTTAGCAGGAGGATAATATCTACCAATGAAAGCATCTTTACATTTAGTCCATGAATCAATACTATTCTTAGGCAAAGATAGCAACCAATCTTTAGCTCTTCCTCTTAAGGAGAAAGGAAACAATTTCAGTTTTATAATATCTCCATCTACATCCTTATACTTTTGCATTTCACAAAGTTCAACAAAATTATTAAGATGGGCAGCAACATCATCAGAACTAACACCAGAAAATTGCTCTCTCATAACAAGATTTAGTAAAGCAGGTTTAATTTCATAGAATTCTGCTGTAGTAGCAGGTGGAGCAATAGGTGTGCATATAAAATCATTATTATTAGTGCTAGTGAAATCACACAACTTAGTGTTTTCAGGAGTATTCATTTTAACAGTAATAAATAAAGCAAACTAAATAAAGTAAATGCAAGTAACTATTTTTTTTTGTGTTTTTAATATAGAGAACGCAAACAAGATAATAAATAAAGTAAAGCAACTAATTTTTTTTGTGTTTTTGATATAAAGAAACAAACAAAGCAGTAAATAAAATAAAGTAAAGCAAGACAATAACAAAGTAAAGAGATTGGAAGTGAGAGACTCCCCTTGCAGCGTGTCTTGATCTCCCCGGCAACGGCGCCAGAAAACAGTCTTGATGGCGCGTGATGCACATGTCCGTTGGGAACCCCAAGAGGAAGGTGTGATGCGCACAGCAGTAAGTTTTCCCTCAGAAAGAAACCAAGGTTTATTGAACCAGTAGGAGTCAAGGGCCACGTGAAGGTCGTTGGTGACGGAGTGTAGTGCGGCGCAACACCAGGGATTCCGGTGCCAACATGGAACCTGCACAACACAATCAAAGTACTTTGCCCCAACGTAACGGTGAGGTTGTCAATCTCACCGGCTTGCTGTAAACAAAGGATTAAATGTATAGTGTGGAAGATGATGTTTGTTTGCAAAGAACAGTAGAGAACAATGATTATAGTAGATTGTATTCAGATGTAAAAGAATGGACCGGGGTCCACAGTTCACTAATGGTGTCTCTCCCATAAGATAAATAGCATGTTGGGTGAACAAATTACAGTTGGGCAATTGACAAATAGAGATGCATACATATCATGATGATTACTATGAGATTTAATCAGGGCATTACGACAAAGTACATAGACCGCTATCCAGCATGCATCTATGCCTAAAAAGTCCACCTTCGGGTTAGCATCCGCACCCCTTCCAGTATTAAGTTGCAAACAACAGACAATTGCATTAAGTATGGTGCGTAATGTAATCAACACAAATATCTTTAGACAAAGCATTGATGTTTTATCCCTAGTGGCAACAACACATCCACAACCTTAGAACTTTTCGTCATCTGTCCCGGATTCAATGGAGGCATGAACCCACTATCGAGCATAAATACTCCCTCTTGGAGTCACAAGTATCAACTTGGCCGAGCCTCTACTAGCAACGGAGAGCATGCAAGAACATAAACAACATATATATGATAGATTGATAATCAACTTGACATAGTATTCAATATTCATCGGATCCCAACAAACACAACATGTAGCATTACAAATAGATGATCTTGATCATGATAGGCAGCTCACAAGATCTAACATGATAGCACAATGAGGAGAAGACAACCATCTAGCTACCGCTATGGACCCATAGTCCAAGGATGAACTACTCACGCATCAATCCGGAGGCGGGCATGATGATGTAGAGCCCTCCGGTGATGATTCCCCTCTCCGGCAGGGTGCCGGAGGCGATCTCCTGAATCCCCCGAGATGGGATTGGTAGCGGCGGCGTCTCTGGAAGTATTTCCGTATCGTGGCTCTCGGTAACAGGGTTTTCGCGACGGAGAGTTTAAGTAGGCGGAAGTGCAGGGTTGGAGGCGGCGCAGGGGCCCCACACCATAGGCCGGCGCGGGCCCCATGCTGGCCGCGCCGCCCTATGGTTACGGCCCCTCGTGGCCCCACTTCGTATGCTCTTCGGTTTTCTGGAAGCTCCGTGGAAAAATAAGACCCTGGGCGTTGATTTCGTCCAATTCCGAGAATATTTCCTTTGTAGGATTTCGAAACCAAAAACAGCAGTAAAACGAGCAATCGGCTCTTCGGCATCTCGTTAATAGGTTAGTGCCGGAAAATGCATATAAATGATGTAAAGTATGTATAAAACATGTGAGTATTGTCATAAAAGTAGCATGGAACATAAGAAATTATGGATACGTTTGAGACGTATCAGCCGGCCACCCCCCTCCAAGGAAAGGTGGGAGTCCCACCTTGAGTAGGACTCCCATCTTGAGTAGGATTTGTCCTTATGGCAAGTTTTGGTGTTGGGGTCTTATTCGAAGACTTGGACTACAACTCTTGGGGGTTCCACCTATATAATGAGGAGCAAGGGGAGGGGGCCGGACACACCAAGCCACCCTTGGCCGCACGCCCTTAAGGCCGGCGCCCCAAACCCTAGCCTCTCCCCAAACCCTAGCCTCTCCTCCTCCACATAATACTCCCGCAGCGCATAGGCGAAGCCCTGCCGGAGTTCTCCACCACCACCGCCACCACGCCGTCGTGCTGCCGGGATTCCGAGGAGGATCTACTACTTCCGCTGCCCGCTGAAACAGGGAGGAGGACGTCGTCTTCATCAACACCGTACGTGTGACCGAGTACGGAGGTGCTGCCCGATTGTGGCACCGTCAAGATCTTCTACGCGCTTTTGAAAGAGGCAAGTGATCATCTTCTACAACAACGAGATCTAATCTCGTAGGCTTTGGAAATCTTCAAGGGTTAGTCTCGTGATCCCCTCGTTGCTACCGTCTTCTAGATTAGATCTTGGCTTGTGTTTTCGTTCTTGCGGTAGGAAATTTTTTGTTTTCTATGCTACGAATCCCATCAGAGAAATGAGGTGCAAGTTCAAGATGAGCCAACTCGAAGAGATCATATGCTTGAATATTCCCATTCATATGGTGTTCATGGATATATGAAGATGAACCGAAGAAGAAGCTCACCATAGTGGAGTGTGGGGGAGCAATCCGCAAGACTTCATCAAGCCAACACAATCAAGAATGAAGTTCCATCTTGTTAACGTCAAGATCGTCATCATCGACCTCAAGTGGAATGCGCAAGGTTAAGGTTTTTCTCGTGATAGGGTTTCTTTATTACCGGTCTCGTGATTTATTTTGGAGACCGGTTAGTAGGTTAGGTGTCGTGCTATATGGGGGCTCTCGAGTGAGTAACTCGATAGTATCGTTCGGAGTGCGGTCAAACCTTTACATCCTTGCATCATCTTTATTGGTTGTTATTTGGATCTTATCCATGTGGTTTTTTAGAGCTTGTGGTTATTTTCATGCCAAACTCTAGTTCATCAAAAACTGATTTTGGCATGTACCACTTGTTGAGTTTTCGAGTTCGGTGATTTTCTCGATTTCTCGTATTGAGGGGTTGCACCTCTAAAAATCGTAGAAAATCACTCCCCCCACTTGTTTCCATATTTTTTTGGGGTAGCTCTTGTCATCCTCTTTCCAACAAAATTGGTTTCGTGTCGATTGGAGTTTCCAATCTTTAGATATTGAGTTTTAAGTTTGCCTTTGTTTTGAAAAGAAAAGAAAAAAAGAGAGGTTAATATTGCGGTTTCCAATCTTTAGAAATTGCGGTTTTAAGTTTGCCCTTGTTTTGGAAAGAAAATAAAAGAAAAAGAGGTTGGTACCGGGATGGTGCCATCGCACCTCGTACCGCTTGCGGTCCCGGGGATGCTCCCTAACACGCATAACCACCCTGCTCTCGCGTGGCCAAAGACTGGTACCAGTATGAGTGGTACCAGCTGGCCCAATCCGGTGGTACCGGTCCGTGTTTGGCCGGTGGTACCGGGCCGCTCCCGCGGTAGCGCGCCGCTCAGCCGGATCACTACCGGGCCGGCTTGAACGGTTCTACCGCCGGCCCATCTGCTCACCTGCTCACTGCCTCTAGGCTGTGACCCGCACTGCTGATGACTTTGGGACCAGCAGGTTATTTTCCCCCACAAGGTTGACTAGAGGGTTTATATCGAACACGGTAATTTGAAGGATCCCTACAATCACGGGATGCAAAATGCTGCTCTTTGAAAACAGAATATCAAGGATTTGATGTGTAACACAAATCACGGTAATTTAAAGGATCGCTAAAATCATCGGATGCAAAATGCTGCGCTTGGAAAACAGAATATGGATGATTTGATGTGTACTTAATAAGTGGTTGCTTTCCACACAATTGGTACGTCTATAGCGACTCATATGGTGCTGAGGTCATCCTCCCTGCTCTTGCTTCGTTCGCTAGAGTTCTACCACACTATGATGTCGTCCGATCCAATCTTACATATCATGCCGCCGCCCGGCCGCCACGCTCGTGTGTACCTCATTGTCGTCCTCCCTGGTGATAGCCCAAGTCGGGCAGTGACTATGCGCCCGCGCTGCGCTGTGCGCACGGCATGCTCAGCCACGTTCACGAGTTCTGCATGGCCGGAAACAGTTCTCCACCATGCTTCGTGCCGTAGGCGACAAACGCGTCCAACGCCGTTGAGACCACCCTCGCTCTCGGTGATGCCACAACCATGGGCGGAGCTTCAACCCGGCATGCCTGGGCAGCTGCCCGGGCTCGACTTCGTCCATCATGCATGCATACCTCGTGTGGTTAGGCCTAAACCAATAATGTTACACTTACACAAACTTTGTTTTGGGATATTTGTACGGGATGAGGTGGAGCAATTCTGTTGGAGCAAATTTGTTTACTCCCGTGAGATTAGGAACCGAAGCCCCACCATGATCTTCCATGTTTGCCCGTAAGTAGGATCCCGTAGAAACAGTAAGTGTAGCATTATTGGGCCTAAACTTATGATTAGTGGGTTGTTTGCTCAGGCTAAAAACTTCAGCCCAACAATTTGATTGTCTTTATCCCTTGGACCAAGTCGCAAAAATGCCTAGAGCCTATCCTCGTGGCCACATCCGCATTGACTGATCGATCCAGTCTAGAAGACAAATAGTTGAGAACTAACCTCAAGGCTTGGATGGTTAGGAGGGCAGTGGCATCCCAGCCCAGAGTTCAAATCCTAGATTTGACACTTTGGTGTCTCATAAAAGGCGAAATATTCATCAGTGGGAGGCGACGTTCCCGTCGACAGCGAGGTGCTTGTGGTGACTTCGTCAATCTCAAGACCCGCCGGATCAGTTCTTCGATGCAGTATCTTGGAGGTGCTCATAGGGGTAGGATATGCGTGCGTGCGTTCTTAAGGGTGAGTATGTGCGCGTATTTGATTGTACCGTGTTTCGCACAAAAAGAAAAAAAGACCAACAGTTCGATCAATCGTTCCGTTCAGGATTGGCTCCTTGGCAGGATTGCACACAGGTGACGGTGGCACGTCGGTTAGAGACTCTGCTGCAGCCTGCAGATCAGGACAGCGACAAGCGGCGCCGCTCGCTAACTCACCATTACAACCGCAGTTCTGATCGCTGGATTTAATCTATAAATTGGAGGAAAAAAATATTTTTGACACATGAGCACCAGTGCTCTTGATTTTGAAAAACATTATTCTACGATTCTAAAAAAATATGAAAATAAATGTGCACATACATATAAACATTCTAAAAGGTACGGTGTAAATTTTGGATAAAAATATGTTGTACTTTAAGCTATACTAAAAAGATAAATTTCTGACAAAAATGAATGTGCGGTTTCAATTTAGCACTTATATATATATTTAAATATGCCATTTAAATCCTCGCCTTTTCAATTATACATATCTAGATAATATCTGCTATCTACTGTCCTATCTCTAACTCTATTTGATTTATTTGTGTACACTGCAGGTGTTACGACACATCGGCTGTGGTTGCATGAGTGTAGAGCGGGAGGAGTGGAAATCCCTTTGCGGATAAAGGTATTTGGATGGTACCTCCGCAAGGGTGTTATTCTAACCAAAGATAATCTGGCTAAGCGGAATTGGCAAGGTAGTAAACAATGTGCTTTCTCTCACCAAGAGGAGACAATAAAACACTTGTTTTTTAATTGCAGGTTCGCTAGGTCTATATGGTCAGTCATCCAGTTAGCTTCGAGCTTGTATTAGTCACGTATTGTTACCAATATCTTTGGGAATTGGCTACATGGCATTGATCCTAGGTTCGAAAATCATATTAGGGTGGGAGCGATTGCCATTATTTGGTCGCTTTGGCTATGTAGAAATAATAAATTGCTTAATGGTACTAATTCTTCTCTGCTGCAGGTTATATACCGGTGTACCAACACCCTCCGCTTATGGTCGTCACTTCAGTGTGTGGAGCACCGAGACCTGTTTACGAAGGTTTGTTCACGGTTGGAAGCTACGGTGAGGGATACTTTTTTTCTACATGGATGCAGCATAATCTATGGATCGAAGCTCCTCCAGTTTAGTCGTATTTACAATTTCTCAATGTGATATGTAATCTTGCCTTTTTTTTCCTTTTTTTGTGTTAAGAACAACGGCTGTGTGCATCTTAGATATGCAGAGGTCGGGTGTAATGGCTTAAAACTCTCAAGTAATAAAGCGCCCCTTATCGAAAAAGATCAGGACTCGGCGATTAGCCAGCTCATCCAAGACTATAATGTTTTCTATCAATCGTGTTGCTTCATTTACCAAGGAGAGGACCAGTTCCATCTTCTTCTCATTTTCTTGTTTGATTGATGTCAGATTTTTTTATGTATTGCATATAATCATTAAAGATACATGTTTCTACACTAAAAGAGCACAAAGTGGATGATCCGAAGAGTAAGTCAAAGGATTTATCCATGGTTTCTGCTACATGTATTCTTTATACCTAAGCACTATTCATGATACCCAAGGTTGTATTCATTAGCATCATTCGTGTTTATTTGAATGAAATGACACATTGTATGCAGAATAAGACGGTAACAGAGTTTAAAAAAACATGTTTACGCTTTTTGGGATATTAGTAACAAAGAGGTCATCAGCCTGTGATATCGAAAGTATCCAATCTAGCTAGGACCAAGCTAGATTGGATAACTTTAGAGCTTCATATTCAGTTTCTTGTTAGCTGCTTGCCTGCTTCACATGTGTACAGGCTACAAGGAGTCAGTTTCTCATATCTCTGTTTCATAATTGTATGTATGTAGAAGCTAAATATCGGATCACCTTCTCCACGACAACAAGAAGCAGATGCAACACTTCCATATTGCTCATACATTGTATATGTGCCATTTTGAGGCAGCTTATACTTTTGAGGTAATTTTATTACTACTTGAAGTATTGAAGACTCGATTGTCATTTTGTTGGAACCATTATAATTTATATCAGAAGTCATTAAATTTCTACTAGGGCTGGAGCGAAGCAAAGAAATTCCTATCCTTATTTAGGTTATGTAAAATTCACATCTAAAGGTCAAAGTGATGCAATATATTTGTCCACTTTCTTCTGCATTTTTTAAATATCGATTTGTGTCTATACTCAACACTGAATCTCATATTTTTGTTCTTATTTGTGGAAATACAAAATTGTGCACTCGGGCTGAATGGCTCGTAAAACATGTATTATTGTCTAACTGTATCATATACTAATTTACATTCCTTCTATTGATCTATACCATCATCCAATCACTCGTAGTCCCTATATATGAGTGCTAGAATAAGTCAGAGAGGGATACTGATAATAATGAGTATGGCGGCGAGAGAGGTTTGTAGTACGGGGTATTTTCACACCTTCAGATGCCTGCTGTAGTGTCGTTCTAATAGAAGAGGCGCTGCATCAAGGAGGCGCGACGAATAAACTTGACATCCATAAACCGCATACAGATTTTTAGGGACCGTAACTAGATACTGCGAAGTGAATAATTTGATTTTTTTTTTGAAAGTTAAGATCCGCACGGGCATTCAACTAGCAAATATTAAAAGAGGTCTAGTTTGATATATCCTCTTTAGAGATGAGTACGCATAAGTATGACATGCTGCCATGGGAAGAGGGTAGACAATATATTTATTTAAACATCCTCTTCACGTGTAGGCCGAGCTGTGTTTTGAATTGAAGATCTCTTAACTCTAAAATACCATATAAGACTGCCTTTGATGACATACGATGTGATGATTCTGACGCACTAGCAAGCAAAATAAACAAAAGAGACTTCAAGATTTATTAGTGGTTCCTACGCAGCGTAAGTAAGTTATTACCATATATGATGTAACGTGAAAATATTAGACGAGGTTTGGTTTGGTTTCGTACACTCTCCTTACAGATGAGTACGTACACATGAGTATGATACGCTAGGATTTCTCAGCAAAAAAAAAAAAAACTACTAGGGGGAGGGGGTGGAGGGAGAGGGAAAGCTGATTGTGACAACTATGTATAAGTGTAGTAGCATACTATAATATTTTGAGCAGCAAGTTTCTTACGCACTCTTTTCCTTACCAGGGTACCTAAGGGGACTGGAAGGTTTTTAATGAGGCGGCTTGCTTGCATATATATATTATGGTTCATCTTCAAAAAAAAAAAAAATAATAATATTATTAAACACAAATGTATATCTCTGTATACGAAGAGGTTTCTCTAACTATTTTTATCCGCTACATGAGGATGTTACTTGGACCCGTGACGAACAAACACACACAATTACGGATTAATTCCATTTAGGCTAATCAAAACAAATCTTTATTAGAAAAAATCCCTTTCAAAGTTTTTACATAAGAGGACATTTCAATCTGGATAAAAATATGGTATGCTCATCTTGGATATTTGTGCTCACAACTTGGTGGCTCTAGAAGCGGCACAAGGAGGTTCTCTTGGAGGGCACATGACCCAACTTCGATGGCTTGCACAACACAAACAAGGCCAAGGCCAGATAGTGGGTTGGCAGTGGACGCGTCACATCTTCCGGCACTACTTCTGCTGACCTAGTTTGTTCATCGTGGTTGTGGCCTCTCGGGATTTGTAAACATCTTATCTCTATCAATGCACTGAAACACGAAGCTTTTGCATTTTCTTGAAGGAAAAATTTGAGAGAATACCATAAGCTGAGTTATAAATGAACTTTCTTTGCGTAAATACGAGATACCAAACTAATGTGGCAAAAATGGTAAAAAAAGCGCATGTAGTCTTCTCCCCTGAATATAGAATGATTTCATGCATGTTCTATATACAGCCACCGTATATATGTTGCTTCAAAACGAGAAAGTGTTCCAACTTTTTGCTTTTTAGGCTCTGAATTTTCCTTCAGCTTACTCCTAGTACAGAGTATAGACTGCGTTTTTTCCTTTTGAAAATATAAAAAATATACAGTGGGAAAACCTACTATGCAGCTTCAAAAAATAAAACAAATAAGAAAGTGTGATTAATTACAGGTCACAAACTGCCAAATCAAGCAGCCTCCGTACCGAAGCTACTAAGCAATTAAGCATCTTTGACTTACGAAATATCAGTATGCATGACAAGCAAGATGATGCGTAGATATCAAGTGGGCATCTAATGCATGTAAGTACCGCTATCGCCAGCGAGCTAGATTGCGAAAGATTATTATAAGAGATTGATTTGATTCTAACGGGAGACGACCCTTTTAAGGACCATATGGCACACAAACATTATTTCTGTGTATGGTGAGAAACGTCCAGAACACGAATCGTGTGCTTGTAGTCCAGATAGTCCGATGCGCGAGCATAAAGCACACCAAAGTTGCTACTGAACCGTAATAAAAATGGAGAGAATTTCTTATTTGACACTGCCTTAAATTTAGGTTCCTTATTTGACATTGAGAATTTTTTTCTTCCTTATTTGACCCTAAATGCAAATTTCTTTCCTTATATGACACTTCAGTACATTTTGAGGACTAACGGTGTTAACTGAGAATGTAAGAAGACGATTTTACCCCTGGTGCATTATGAGGGTTTTTTTTTTTTGACAAAAGCAGCAGATTTTAATTAGAAAATTTTCTCCTCCAATTTTAATTAATAAAAAATTGCAAGATTAGTCAAATTCTGCATACCAAATTACTTCTACCGGCTCGGAATAAAAAAAAGGTGAAAAATCGTGCCCAACCTGCTGATTGCCTATGGATTCAGTACTCTCGTGCGCATCTGGGGGTCCATCGCCGACCAGTGGTCCGCCGCCACCAGCAGATAGTCTATGCGCCACCACCGGCGCCGGGTAGCCCAAGCCCCAACGCTAGCCAGGCTCCAGACGCTGCTCTCCTATGCACAGCTCCATCCCCGCTGGTCCCAAGCCCGATGTCTCGCACCACTGAACAGACGTCCTAGCTAGCTCATCGTATTGCAACGTTGTCGTGCGCGCGGGGCACTGAGAGCCATAGCTCCTTGCGAGTGCTAGTCATCTAGCTATCCGTCTTTCCAAGTCAACAAGACTCACGGTGTTGCTCATTTAGCTACTGCTCTTTTTTTCCATGGTTGCCTATGCATTGACGAAAGGGTAATTTGGTCCAAGAAAACTAAAAGTGACGGTAGGGACTAACAGAATGAACGTCGGTGTCATATAAGGAAAGAAGTTTATACTTATGGTCAAATAGGGAAGAGGAAAAATTTCAGTGTCAAATAGGGAACCAAATTTTAAGGTAGTGTCAAATAAGGAATTCTCTCATAAAAATGTCACACGCGATTTTCCCAAAAATAATCGTCGGCGCAAACGAGCTTAACGCATACGATCAGGAATATGATAATCGTGTGCGAACTTTTTGCGATGTTTTCTTATTTCGACCCATCTTTTTTTCTTCTCTCTATAACATGAAATTGTTGTGTGTAGGATTTTCCCGAGGTTGTGTCCTTGTGTTCCGTCAACGTGTGTAGCATCTTCACTTTCTTCCAGCGTGCCACACGTTGCCGACGAGTCGGCTTCTTCGGCCAGCCTACATAGTGCACCCCTTGCCGCATTGTTGGCATACACCACCATTACGGTAGAGACACGTAGTTTACTTCATCATGGTTCGCACGAAGAAGACCGCTCGGCTCTCCTGCATCGCGCAGTACCCGCAAGCGCCTCCGGTGGCGGAGGAGGAGCACTATGGTGGAGAACAACAATACAATAATACAATAATTGAATCTCCAGTTGACAATGCAAACAATTTGTTCGCAGAGAATTCAATGCAACTTGTAAGATCGCAAAATTTTTTTCAGCCTAAAATCGTATGCGGACACATATGAAACAAACGACTTATCCTAAAAATCGTGCGCAACAGTAGGAAACAATTTTTAACCTAAAAATCATTTGTGAGATATTTCTTTGATTTTACCATTTTTTGTTGAATTGGTTTATCAAAATATCTTTAAAAAGCGGGAAAACTACAACCATGTCTAGCGAGTTTCTGCTAAGTTGCCTTCTAGGATTCTTTTAGACGTGTGTAGCCTTGTGACCACTCCACAGTACCACTCGTTGCCGACAAGGCATAGCTGTCGTCCTCTAAATGAAGTTGCGCGCCGCGGAGACCCCTCCTTGCATCGAGCTGGGCTCTGAATAATCACATTAGCTTTGATATGGCTCGCACTAAGCAATGACGCTCGCCTCTCGTGCGTCTGAATCTCACCAGTCGCACCACAGGGTACCGCGGCGCGCAGCTTCATATAGAGGACGGCAGCTCTGCCTTGTCGGCAACGAGTGGTACTGTGGAGTGGCCATGAGACTACACACGTCCAAAAGAAGCCCAGAAGGCAACTTAGCGGGAACTTGCTAGACATGATTGTAGTTTTCCCGCTTTTTTGAGATATTTCAATAAACTAATTCGACCCAAAATGGTAAAATCAAAGAAATATCTCGCAAATGATTTTTAGGTTAAAAACTGTTTCCTACTATTGCACACGATTTATATATAATAAGTCATGTGTTTTATATGTCTCCGCATACGATTTTAGGCTGAAAAATCATTGCGATCTGATCTTACAAGTCGCATTGGATTAACTACGAACAAATTGTTTGCATTGTCGACCGGAGATTCAATTATTGTATCGTTGTTCTGCACCGTAGTTCTCCTCCTCCGCCATCGGAGGCGCTTGCGGGTACTGCACGACGCAGGAGAGCCGAGCGATCTTCTTCGTGCGAACCATGATGAAGTAAATCGGGTGTCTCTTTTGTAATGGTGGTGTATGCATGCGGCAGGGGGTGCTCTATGTAGGCCGACTGAAGAAGCCGACTCGTCGGTGACGTGTGGCACGTTGGAATAAAGCGAAGAGGCTACACACGTCGACGGAACACAAGGACACAACCTCGGGAAAATCCTACACACGACAATTTCATGCAGTATTGTTTGTTATAGAGAGAAGAAAAAGAGACGGGTCAAAATAAGAAAACGACGCAAAAACTTCGCACCCCATTGTCATGTTTCTGATCGTATGCGTTAAGCTCGTTTGCGCCGACGATTATTTTTTGAAAAACCGTGTGTGACATTTTTGTTACAGCTCACTAGCAACTCCGGTGTGCTTTATGCCCGCGCATCGAACTATCTCGACCACAAGCACAAGGTTTTGTTTTGAACATCAATACTCCCTCCATCAATAAATAAGTGACTCAACTTTGTCTGGCGGATGTATCTAGATGCATTTTAATTATAGATGTCTTCGTATTTAGAAAAAGTTGAGTCACTTATTTTAGGACAGAGGGAGTATTATTTCTCACCACACATGGAAAGGACGTTCCTGTGCCATATGGTCCTTAAAGGCCCGATCTGTCATCTCCAGTTAGAATCAAATCAATCTCTTATAATAATCTTTCGCAATCTAGCTCGCTGGCGATAGCGGTACTTACATACATTAGGTGCCCACTTGACATCTACGCATCATCTTAACTTATCATGCATACTGATATTTCTTAAGTCAAAGATGCTTAATTGCTTAGTAGCTTCGGTACGGAGGCTGCTTGATTCGGCAGTTTGTGACCTGTAATTAATCACACTTTCTAATTTGTTTTACTTTTTTAACTTGTATAGTAGGTTTTCCCACTGTATATTTTTTATGTTTTCAAAAGGAAAAAAAAAACGCAGTCTATATTCGGGAGTAAGCTGAAGGAAACCTCAGAGCCTAAAAAACAAAAAAGTTGGAACACTTTCTCGTTTTGAAGCAACATATATACGGTGGCTGTATATAGAACATGCATGAAATCATTCTATATTTAGGGGAGAAGACTACATGCGCTTTTTTACCTTTTTGCGACATTTTTTTGGTATCTCGTATTTACGCAAGGAAAGTTCATTTATAACTCAGATTATGGTATTCCCTCACATTTTTCCTTCAAGAAAATGCAAAAGCTTCATGTTCCAGTGCATTGATAGAGATAAGATGTTTACAAATCCCGAGAGGCCACGACCATGATGACCAAACTAAGTCGGCGGAAGTAGTGCCGGAAGATGTGATGCGCCCACTGCCACCCCACTATCTTGCATTGGCCTTGTTTGTGTTGTGCAAGCCATCGAAGTTGGGTCATGTGCCCTCCAAGATAACCTCGTTGTGCCGCTTCTAGAGCCACCAAGTTGTGAGCATAAGAGCATCTCCACTCGTCCCCCGACGAGGCTCCCGGCGAGCCTTTTTTCCATCCGAACGGCGTAATTCGGCCCAGTCGGGCCCCCGGTTCCTCGTTTTCGTCCGGATTTGGGCATAAATTCATCCGGCGATCCCACGTCATCCCGGGCCCCCGGGGAGCGCTCGGGGACTCCGGACGAAACGAAAGCGCGGGAAATACCGAGGAAACTTCCCGCGCGTCTGGTGGCCCCAACTTGTCGGCGAGAGAAACCGATCGTCATCCTCATCGCATCGTCTTCCGCGCGCTGTAAAAGCCTGCCGCCGGTCTGCATTCGCCGGCCACGCGGCGAGTTAATGTCGTCGTCTTCCGCGCACGCATCGTCTTCCGCGCGCACTAAAGGCTGCCGCCGGTCAGCTCGCCGCGGACGCGTCGCATCGTCTTCCGCGCAACAACGCCGCGGGCCGCCGACGTTGGTGGAGCGCGCCGGGCCGGACACTCGAGGCCGTCCTCGAGCACATCGAGGGCGGCAACTTCCCGGTGCTCACGATGCCCCCTCCATCGAGGGCATCGGCGAGCCGCCGTCGGGGAAACGTCCTGGAAGCCACGGCGCATGGCTGCCGCCTCGTCGTCTTCCGGATCGGCGCCGAGGTCATCCTTGGCGCCGGTGAAGAGGGAGGAGGCGACGCCGCCTTCGGACGCCGGTGCGCGTGAAGAAGGAGCCGGCGTCTCCGCCGCTGACCAGAGGGCGCAGCAGCGGCGCCCCCGTCATCCGCGACCAGCCTTCCGCGCCGCAGAGCGGCCGGAAGAAGACGAAGAAAGAGGCCGCCGCAAACCAGCTCGCCGAGGAGGAGGCGAAGCGCGCGGAGGACGCCGCGATGGCGGAGGCGATCGCCAGGTCGCTGCAGGACATGGAGGAGGAGAAGCGCGCGGAAGACGCCGCACTGGACTGGGCCAGGCGCGACTGGGAGCGCCAGGAGGCGGAGCAGCAGCGGCGGCTGCTGGACCTGGCCGCCGCACGCCAACTCGCCGCCCGCGCCGCTCCAACCGCCAACGACGATGTCGCGCGCTACCGCCGTCCCTGCGACACCTCCATCCGGCGGCCGCTGTCCCCGTCGTCGACCTCGAGTCCTCCGACGACGAATGGTACAAGCCATCCCCGGGCGGGGAGACGCCGGCCAGGGCAGCAGCAGCCAGGCCGCGCAGCCGAAGGTCAACGACGACGGCTCCGACGACGACGGCGGCGACTACACGGTGTTCTACCGCCATTTCGGCATGTAGAGCGCCGTGTTTTAAATTTAGCATTTGAATTCCCCTAGCCGAATTCGAAATATAGTCCAATTCGGCCTCTATGTATGAACTCCGCCCGTTATATAATAAATATCATTAAATTTAGTCTATATTCACCCGTTTTTAGCCATAGTTTGTCAAGTTTCCGTTTTTTAAATTCGCATCGTCGACTTCGCCTGGGCACGCGGCTGGGAAACTACTACTCCCCACGCCAAATCTTCCTTCAATCCGGACGAAAATTTCGCCGGATTTGGGCGTGGGGAGCGCCAACGAGTGGGGATGCTCTAAATACCCAAGATGTCATCTTTTAGAAAGGAGAGCATTTTTTTTTCAGATTGAAATGTCCTCTTATGTACAAACTTTGAAAGGGATTTTTTGTAATAAAGATTTGTTTGATTAGCCTAAATGGAATTAATCCGTATTTATGTGTGTTTGGTCGTCACGGGTCCAAGTAACACAATATCCTCATGTAACGGATAGAAGTAGTTAGGCTGGTGCCAACGCGGGCGCTAGGAGGGGCGCTACCGCCCGCGACGGGGCGATAGCGAGGCGAGAGCGGGGCGAGACGGTAGCGTCGGGCGGTGGCGCGGGCGCCCGACGTTAGGGCGCAGTACCGCCCGCCTATAGCCCGCGTTGGAGGCGAGAGCGGGGCGAGAGGGAGGCGATAGCGGTGCTAGTGGGGCGGTAGGGAGGAGAGAGAAGTGAGAGCTGGTACTATAGCCCGTGCACTGGCACCGTGGGACGAGAGTGAGGTGAGAGTGAGGTAAAAGCTGACGTGGCGAGGCTATAGTAGGGTGATGCATTGGCACCAGCCTTAGAGAAACCTCTTCATATACAAAGAGATACATTTGTGTTAAACATTATACGGAGGTACTACACTTATACTTAGTTGTCACCGTCTGCTTTCCCTCTCCCTCCACCTCCCCCCTCCCCCTTGTATTTTTCTTTGCTAGCGTATCATACTCATGTGTACGTACTCATCTGTAAGGAGGATGTACCAAAACAAACCTCGTTTAATATTTTCACGTTACATCATATATGGTAATAACTTGCTTACGGTGGGTAGGAACCACTAGTAAATTTTAAAGTCTCTTTTGTTTATCTTGCTTGTGTAGTGCGTAAGAACCATCACATCGTGTGTCATCAAAGGCAGTTCTATATCGTATTAGAGTTAAGAGATCTTCATTTCAGAACACAACTCAGCCTACACGTGAAGGGGACGTTTAAATAAATATATTGTCTATTCTCTTCCCATAGCAGCATATCATACTTATGTGTACTCATCTCTAAAGAGGATATATCAAACCAGACCTCTTTTAATATTCCTATGTATCAACGGATAGGCCTTGACTAAGTAAAGTAGAACGACTTCCTAAATGATACCGGCATATTTTTTTGACGGCTATCATTTTCGCTCTTTCTGGGTATATGATATTGGCTATGGTGCACCTGTGTTAACAATTGCTAGTAAATCCCGAAGTCTCTTTTGTTTATGTTGCTTGCATAATGCATAGGAACCACCCGCAATATCATGCGTCATTAGAGGCAGTTGATGGATAAGTGTTAGTTTTCTTGAGGATACGCTAACTGTTAGATTAGGTCTTTGGAAGAATATATGTTTTCCCTGAAGAACAGCCATTTTTGCATGAAGAATTTTTGGTATACTAAAGATTTGTTTAGCTTGGCGGGTAGAGGTAGTTAGGAACCAAGTAACACAATATCCCTAATTTTTGGGTGTTTGGTCATCACGGGATCCAAGTAACACAATATCCGCATGTAGCGGGTAGAGGTAGTTAGGAACCTTCTCATCATATACAAAACGATAAATTTTCTTTAAGACAATACGAGGCTACTATATATTACTTTGCACAATCTGTGCTCTCTCGCTGTGTCCTTTGTAGTTTTTTGTCGAGAAATGTTTGTGTATCATACTAATGTGTACTCATCTGTGTATCATACTAATGTTGCATGCGGGGCAAGAGCATGGATGCATTTGGCTCCATTTGCTCATGTCCGCGGGGGGCTGGGTTGTGCACATGCGCGTTGAAGACCGGCGGCTGCCCATCTTCCTGGATCACGTTCTGCCTAATAAAGGCGTCGTTCTAGGATTCCTCTCGCGCCAAGTAAAGATCGGTCGGATGCTTCTTCCCGCTGGATTGGCCGGATTGTCATGTTCCAGAAGGTCCTGCCGGCGAAATTCATTGTGCGATCAATGCCTGAAGATTGCTGGATTAGGTGATTTCGGTCGTGCGCACCCATGTTTTTTTATCTGACCGTTTGGTTTCAGAGGGAGCGCTTCGAAGCTCTGCTGGCTGTTAATATCATGGAGCTCGTTTTCTTTCCATGGTGCTGGCAGAGAAGGACATGAAAGTCGAGATCGGTGGAAGAGCAATGGTGGTCGGATCTTGGTGGTGAGGTGGAATTGGCTTGGAGCTTCGTGACTTCGAACAGCGGCTTGTATGTGGGGGCGACTGCACAGGAGAAGTTCAGAGTTCTATCTTTCAGGGTGAAAATCCAAGGTCTGACCTTAACTGGTTGTGCTTGGCAATGTTCTTGTTGAAGACATTGTTTTGAGAGAGAGAACTTTCTTCAGGGTGAAAACCTAAGATCTGTGATCGGGCGATGACAGTGTTTGTGCACTATTTCCTTTTTGGAGGTGTCGCTTATGGAGAAGCTGATCTTCTGGTGTTGTCTGGGTGGTGTTAGTGTTGCTGTTTCGAGTTTTCGATCTCTGTAGCGGGACTTTTCTTTTTTATAATTCTTCTTTCTTTTTTGGTTGTGTGCACCCTTTATGCCATTAGGGCATGATGTTGTTGCAGAGGCTGGGTGTAATTGGTATCTCCGTGATATTAATATATACTCTTTATCGAAGAAAAAAAACCGAACCAAACCTGTTTTATAATATTCCTATGGATCAACGAGTGTGCTCTTTGAGTAAATAAGTTAGAACAACTTTCTATACCAACAAATTATTTCTAGCGATGTTGCCAGGCTGCTTAGCGCTTTTAATTTTTTAGTTATTTTATTTTTACTAATTGTTTTGAGTCGTTTGCACGTTCCGGTCAAATATCATGGATTACCTTAATTATGTACCATCTTATTGAGAATGTTTTTAAGTTGTGCGCACTTCGAGTAGCTGGAGGACCACATCATGATGCCTTCATTAAGGTATCTCTAGAAGAAAACCCCAAAGGTTATGAAATCAATCCTTACTTGCTTTATTTGTTGCACACTAATACTTTTACTGGAAACCGCGCTACTGAAGAACCATATATACATGCATACTTTGATGAAGTTTGCTTGACTATTAGAATGAATGATTTTTTAATGAAGATGTTAGACTGGGTTCTATAGTAAAACATTAGAAAAAGATGCACTTATTTGGTATAAAAAATTGCACATAGACATAACTGGAAATGGGATAAGTTATTCGATGCATTCGTAACTCATTATTATCCTAAAAGTAAAACTTATGGGGGAAGAGGCATGATCCTTAATTTTAAGATCTACCAAATGAGTATTTGATAAAAAAAAATAGTGTAGATTCACTGAAATGCTTGAACGCTGCCCTCACGATGAATAATCACCATCATCAGTTTTAGAAATTTTATATGGAGGACTTAAAAACAAAGATAAAGATGTAGTGAACTCATATTGGTATGGAACTTTCCTAACAAGTTAGCGTAACAGTACAACTTGGTCAATAGAAACAACGAGTGCTAGTACACTACATATTGATCAAAGCTATGTTAACACTTTCTTACCAAACAGAAAGGTAGAAGATTTACTTGGAAATCTCCAAGTCGGCTTTGATAATTTTTTGGAAATTATGCAAAAGATCGCTAAGTTTTTACATGTACCTATGATTTCTAATACAGAAAGTGTTCCATTTAAGCATGTTCTTGAACCCAAGCCACCTAATGGTGATGAGTTTTCACATCACATTGATGCATCAAAAACTATCAAAGAAAATTGTCATAAGGGGAAGAAAATTGAGGAGTTAGTTGCAATACACTTCGCTACCCTTGAAGACATTGAAGCAAGAAGCTTAATGAACCATGATATTCTTACTTCTCCAGCTAACATCTTATAAAAACTATGAGCATGTAAAGACATGACATGAATAAAGTTACTACTAGATTTTGATGTGCGCCTTGGCGCACGACCCCGTAAAATTTATGCCAATGTTCATTTATATACATTTGTGAACATCGATAATAAGAAAGAACTAAATAAAGAGTGAATAATTATGCATTTTTTAACAGGGAAGAATTATCAGTTGACGAAGAGGAGCTAGAGAAGAATTATCAGCTAACGAAGAGAGCAACATAACACAACATATCATGTATCTTGCAGTCTTGCATCAGTCCGTCGCTTTTCCTGGATAGTCCTCGACGCAGCATGTGATGGTGGCCACTATTTTACCTCCTCAACCATGTGAGTACGTCTCGTACTTATGGTTGGGCTTCATCATCACCTCAAGGATGATTTTTTTTAGAATCTCAATAACCTGCATGATACAGGTGTGAATCTTATGAGAATGCCAGCACACATATGCGAATGAAATTTGAAAGAGAAGTCTACGGCAGCACCAAAAACATGCAAGATAAAATACAGAGAGATTCAAAATAACAACCGGCAAAGAAATTCTCACAGTAGACATACCATAGCCTGAAATATCAATAGAAGAGCTTAACCTTCTGTGTTCTCGGATTATGAGCAAACTGGCCCCCCAGCTGAATATTTGATGAAATCAGATCTTAAAGCTTACCAAGAATGTGCAAGAGAATAATTAATTAAGCAGAAATCTGCACTATATATAGGCGTCCAACACGCATTGAATCTTCGAAGCTGGTAGTTTCCCTAGTCAAGGCAAATGAAATAATACATGATTATTAAGATTACAATAGATAATTCAATACTGTAAAGCAACCATTTGTATGTACTTACACAAATACATAAGATCAGTTATGTTTGTAATAAGCCACGAGTACCCCTATGTGAGTTCAGAGGACAAAAATACAGATATTTCCTTGTAATATGCATATTCCGGTAGAAAAGGTAGCAAATGCAAAGAAGGATTTTACCTCAAACTCATGTCCATCAATTAGCAAGCAAGATCGGAGTCCGCAATCTGTGATGCCATGGTCCAAACAACAAGTAACCTGCATGCCGCAATACACTTATCATCATGCTTTATGATAGATCAATGGCTCTAAACTGAACCTGAAAAGAAGAAGTGCATATATAAGCCATCAAACAAACTATTTTGCTGATAATATGATGTACTACAAAACAATGATAAAATGTATTCATGCTCTGTAGTATAAAAAACATCAGGGGCGAGAGGGAACCAATTGATAGGTGTGGAGGTTACTGGTCCTGTGCGCGGCATGGACCGTTTCCGATTTCCATTTTTCATTATCCATCAGAAAGGAAATTTATAGGAAAATCTATGCATATCTTCCTGTAGACAATAAAACCTCTTTTCTGTCACAACTTTCTCTCGACAGGATAAGAAAATATCAGTTTATTCATTAAAATCACAAATAACCAAACTTTGCAAGAGGATAAAACTGTGGACAATCACTTCCTGCTGCAAACATGTGAAGAAAAAGAGCTCACCTTGCTGATGTAACCATAGATCCATAAGGATGAACGTTTCCATGTCTCATAAGCATATCATCGAACGGTTTGTCCGCAACAATATATCTACATCAGAACACACACATACACATAAAAAAGGAGAGCGGCTTGTGATAAATTAGAGACAAAACGAGCATCAGCACTTCCATGAGGGAGAGAGGACCAAGCAACAACTCATCTAGGAAGGCAGAGGAAGCGGCGAGAGGACCCGAAGGATGGCAGCGATGGCGCCTTGGATGGCCTCTGGTAGCCAACACTCCTCCCCTGCCCCAGGACGATGGCGGCAACGACCAGGTCCACGGCAAAAGCGCCATGGTTGGGAGAGGATGCAGGAAGGGAAGAAACTTGGCGTGGGAGGAGGAGGGCATGGAGATTGGAACATGATAAATTATTCACAACATACATCTTTGAGATTGTACCAATGCATATAAACCAATGTTTGAGATTGGAATAAGAGAATCCTCTTGAGGCAAGTACAATCCAGTGGAGAAAACATACATGTTTTGGCGTTGATCTTTGCTCCTTTCCCATGGTTTGAGCAACAATAGCTTCATGCTCATCTCCACCTCTCGCATAAAAAATATGTAAGTAGTTAGTAGTAGTTAGTAGTGAGATCTACCTAGAACATGCATAATAGAAAATATGATTGTTAAAACATATGTAAGTAGCAGAATCATATCGAGAAATATATTGCTCCTCGTGCTAATTTACAGAGCTAATAAAGCATACATATATATATATATATATATTAGATATACTATATTTCTATAATCTTGGGAAGGGGAAGAAATCACATGCTATCTGCAATTGGAACATCATTTCAGTAACTTTAGTGTGGCCATGTTCAATTTTTCAGTTATAGTTCTTTCACTGCCATCCTACGAAAAAGGAAAATAAGATCAAAATAAAAAGAGACCAGCCTGATCTCCTACGGCCATACCTTGCCATCACCTCGCCATAATCTCCTATGGCTACGCACATCGCCATGATCTTCGGCCAAGCGCATTAATGTGGTCCTGCCATTCTCTGGACCTGCAACAATTGGATTTGTAGGCTACTTATATGTCTAGAGGAATGTTTTATGCCTCTGCGAAAATTTCAAAACAAATCAGGATTAATATGAGTAAATAACAACCTCGAAACAACTTGCATGGCTGCCTTTCTTGGTGAGGTAAATACATGAATTAACAGCATATCTCTTTTTGCCCCCAAGGTTGTTCCTGTGCATGTACGAATATTTTCTTTAAAGTGTGCACAAATGCCTGAAAAATAAGAAAGAAGGTGAAAAGATTTGAGTTTCTTTAATAATGCCTTTGTCGTTTAAAAATATGAACAACCTGAAAGTGTGGGAGCAAAACTACAGTTAGTTAACTGAAAATATAGTTGGGCGATTATAAGAAAAGCAGCACCTGATAGAATTGACAACATAATTTCACATATGTAGAAGCACAACTCCTTTCCATAGCAAAAAAATGGAAAAAGGCTTGGCCATAAGGCGGAAAACCCACTCTATAATGAGTCATTTTGTACAAATATGCATATGCACTATTGAAACTTATAGTCTTGTGGCAGGGGTTGTAGGGAAGTATTGTGCATCAGAAGGACGTAGTTTTGAATATTTTGTCGAACACCAACTTTTTAAGGTGTATATAGCCGAACCTTCCATTTAGCAAGGACATCGTACAACAAACTAATTAAAATCATAAAAATATACATCTTCTACATCTTCCTACTCCTAATTCTTGCTTGCTTTGTTTGTTGCCATGTTCACCATAACTACAGATTGTACATAAACCGGAGTAGTTCTTTATATGAGTGATTGGCTTAAATACAACAATCATTCATGTTGCCTATTTTTTGCCCCAAATCATTAAACTCTTTTTTTCTAGAAGTTCTAATTATTGCTTATCATTTATAATCCTCTGGTCAGTTAGTAGATAAGAAATGCACCAACTATACAAATGTTGCAGTAGATAAATAAATAACTGCAGTAGGAACAGTAAAAAACCCTGAAAAGAAATGCATTATGTTCAGAAGCTAGGAACAGTACCACTTGGTTGTGCCCTTACTTGTGGTCATTTGGCCAAGGATGTCCTTTTTCACGACATCTCAGAGATTCACTATGTGAAGAAATAAGCACAGTCTCCTGGATAGGCAATGATATCTACAAGGAAAAAAATAGTCCATGATTAAATCTGTAGATGAAGTGGATAAAGTGATTGTAATAGATCTAAATGTTATGCTGCACATTCCAATCTACCCCTTTTACAGAAAATTCATGAAAAAAGCATGTAAAAAGTTCAGTAACAGAACATGTTAAAAGTTGAGTAACATTAGAAGTTTTGTCTCTGAAATGAACATTAGAATATAATAGCACTTCTTTTCTTTCACACCTAGTTTTATATCAACTACGGAACAACAATATAGAAAGCTAATAGCACAGAGAACATGCCCCTATGAAGCTCCATTTGAAATAGGAATACGTAGAACAACCAGGGTACGAGTAAGAGAAACAGAAAATTTAACCTCCATATTTAGGGCTCCAGGAATAGAGTCAAAAGGGGGCTCCCTCCAGACAAAACCAAGCGCTTTGTAACCGAACCTGAAACGATTCAGAAACTAAATTCCATGAAGAACAGACAAAATAAATGCTAAGTAGGTGCTGCAATACATTTTCATTATCAAGTACATGTGCAGTCTGGTAGGTCTCCCTCTCCTAAAAAATAACAAAACAATAACAGTTGCATGGCAATAGATTACATCAAGTCAGCATTTTATTTTGCATTGACGGAAGCATAGTTATGTAAAACAATCAGTCTTTAGACTGGACACATTTAACATTTATTGGCTTGAAGATAAAAACACCAAGCCCTGATAAAAAACTCTAACGGATAATGTGGAGATAAACACTACGTGTAACAACTTTGCATATTTAATCATTTGAAATGCATCAAACTTAGTTGCCGTATGTGTGATACATAATTCAGCCCGATGGCATCTATTGCTAGTTTCTTTCTGACCTTGTCAGAAAAATGTTCTGCGTATGCCGGAAGCCCCCAAGCCCTGATAAAAAACTCTAACGGATAATGTGGCGATAAACACTACGCGTAACAACTTTGCATATTTAATCATTTGAAATGCATCAAACTTAGTTGCCGTATGTGTGATACATAATTCAGCCCGATGGCATCTATTGCTAGTTTCTTTCTGACCTTGTCAGAAAAATGTTCTGTGTATGCCGGAAGCCCGGAAAACATACTGGCAATAAAGATATCCAACAACTCTATGGACTAAACACTGATATGTATGCCCGACCAGTAACAAATATGGTGCAATAGAGAATAAGTAAGTAACTTTCTCAGATAGTAGCATCACATTTTCTAGGAGACCAAGCTTGTAAACATTTAGCATATTTTTGCAACACCAACTGAACATACATACTATGCAAATGAAAAGGGAATCAGTATGGTATAACTAAAAGACGAAATGCAGTAGTGGGGCTTAAATGCAGATAACTGCAGAAACATGGCTTAGGAGAATATACAAATCTAATAGAAAACAAATGAAGAGGAAAGAGAAATTAGAATAGCATATGGAGGAGAATAGTTATAGTCTTGGTACACAAATTATAGTTTGACTAATGAAACATGAAGAGAAACACAATTAGAAGACTGAGGGGCAACAACATAGGATAATGTGTCCTGAGCCCATAAGTTTGACAGGGAGTAATGGCAATCTTGGAGCATATGCCCAAAACCACGATAGGACAAACATAGACTGAAAGAAACAGTACATTCTTCTACCTATACACTGATCTGCCATCAAATATACGAAAGATCATATCGAAAGTTAAAAGAAGCCAATAACCTCCTTCATCTCCCCCTTGCTTCGATTTATGCAGATGAAAACATCCAATAATGAAATAATTCGAAGTTTGGCTGAAACATATTGTTGTAGGTGAGAACAAATATTTTTGGTGAGCTCTAACGCCAAATTTCTGCAGATGTGTTCTACAACAGATCAAAACCAGTTGCAGTAAAGAAAATAAAGCTATAAATACTTACGTAGAAGTTTAAAATCAATTTGAGAGTCTTTAACCTGCGCATAGACAAAATTCACTGAGCATAACATGATCCAAATTGCCCAACTGGTGTACTGTTACCGAACATGAAAACTTGAATCTGTTATTGACAGGAAAATGTTAGTATCATATCAAAAGCATAGAATGCTTTCCATGTAGTGCAGATTTGCTAGAAGTAAATGCATTGGATTACTATCAATATCACAAAACTTAAACCTTGCATGTCCTTGCCGTTCAAAATTTCTATCTACAAGCTGCATTTAAAGCCTCATGTTCAGTTATCAAGAGTTGAATACACAATATTAAACACATAGCTTGGATATAAAACAGAAGAAACATTGCAGATAGTGATAGGTGAGGGAGCAACACCGAGGCTTTCATACATTAGAAAAAAAGGTTTTCAAGTAGAAACTTGCATGAAAAAGTGAACAACCTTACTAAAGAAAATGTTTCCAACATTGGGCGACCTGTCGCCGCACGGTTGGCTTAGATGAGGGAGAGAGATAAAACCTTTTCATGCAAGTTGTTCACTTTCTCATTTTCAAGACTGCAAGAATAAAAAAGTGAACAACCTCACTAAAGAAAATGTTTCAAGACTGCAAGAATATAAAATATTACATCAAAATAAATGAAGGATAACTTTTTGAGACCTGAGATAGATTAAGAAACTACATCTAAAAAGCCTAAAAAGAGAAGCCCAACTTTGAACCATAATTGCCTCATAAACTATAAGCCAATAAGTCATGGCCATACGTACCTTTAGTTTATATGAAGTGTCCTAGCAGCTTCTCCAATCTTTGTGATGATTCCTTTTAGAGCGCACGGTGAGGTCAATCATGTCTTGTTTTGCTCCTACCACAGAATCTGTAGAGTTAAGCACATTGCAATGAGATATAGTATCTACAAGAAATCACAAGAATTAAGGAGGCAAATAATATCGAGAAAACCGACCATGAGCTGAAGTACAAATAAAAGAGTGTCATCAGTGAAAAGACAATGGGGAAAATAAGTGAATGTGTTATTGTTTCTTAAGACCTTCTTGATTTAGATAAAAAAAGTAAGAGGTTCTAGCTAAGATAACAAATAAATTCATAGTGTCACTATAGAATCTACAAATCTTGTCCTAATATTCAGTACAAAAAATGCTGAATCAGCGGCAACTGAATGTAAAAGAAAAGTGACAGTATTGTGCAATTTACATAACAGATAGTCTTTCCTCACATGCCAACAATGTTATCCAGCCATATGCTCGTTTATATGGCCAAATATACAAACCCGGAGAAATTAAACAATGTCAAACAATGTCATAAGAGAGGAAGAGAGAGAGGATAGGAGTACAAGGATAGAGCACGCGAGAGATGCGGAAGTACAATGCAAGCGGCGTCGATGAGGAGAGATGGAAATCGGGATAGCTAGTGTGTTGTCAGGCGAAAATATATGTTTTACATGTGTAAGGGAGAAAATAAAATTAAGAGGCCGTGGCAACGCACGAGCATTCTGCTAGTAAATTCATAGTGTCACTATAGAATCTACAAATCTTGTCCTAATATTCAGTACAAAAAACGCTGAATCAGCGGCAACTGAATGTAAAAGAAAAGTGACAGTATTGTGCAATTTACATAACAAATAGTCTTTCCTCACATGCCAACAATGTTATCCAGCCATATGCTCGTTTATATGGCCAAATATACAAACCCGGAGAAATTAAACAATGTCAAACAATGTCATAAGAGAGGAAGAGAGAGCATATGAGTACAAGGATAGAGCACGCGAGAGATGCGGAGGTACAATGCAAGCGGCGTCGATGAGGAGAGATGGAAATCGGGATAGCTAGTGTGTTGTCGGGCGAAGCGAGCCCTGATTGGTTCGCCTGGTTTGCCTACTCTCAGGGCACCGTCAGAATAGAATTACCGTTCCTTAACTGGGGTTTTTTGATAGCTCAAATAACTACTAATACTGTACTATTAATTAATATTCCCAGAACAAAAGAACTCTTGCCAGATAAGGCTGTGGCAACAATTTGGATCAATGTACATTTGCAGTCGCAGGAATCAAAATTTGCAAAAATACATGGCAAGTGATTGATGCAAAACAGCAGCATTTGTGTGCACACAACATCTATTATCATATTTCACAAACAAAAATCACCAAAGTATATTCCTTCCACAACATACTTCATGATCTGATGCCCTCAGCATAGAACACGGAGAACTAAATCACTAATTCCACACAGATTGGCCGAATGCTATATATCAACAACAAACCAACAAGAACCTATCTAGGCCCGCATACTTTCCTCTTAAGCATTTAATCAAACACGTCCCCTGCTTTTAACTTCTAAACAAAGATGCCCAACAAGCAAGGAAGAAACGCCCACTCGAATGTCCCAAATCGTACTCTAATGTCCCAAATCGTACTGGATATGAACTATAGCAGTCCAATCTTGAGGGCAGCAACAAGAACCAGCCGGTAGAACCCCTACGTACGCCAAACATCGCAAAGGAAAAGGGGATTGAGTGCGTACGGACGAGTTCATACGTAGATAAATTACAAAGGCGAGGGTCACCTGTGCGAGGCCGGTGATGAGTCCGCGGAACTTGGGGTGGACGCCGGCGTGGTACTTGAGGCAGCTGGAGATGGGGTTGTGCAGCGTCCAGGCGTGCTCGCCGCCGATGACGTCCAGGCGCGCCTTTGATGCCGTCGTCCAGGCGCGCCTTCGCTGCCGTCGTTGCCGCATCACCCACGCGCGCCGTCTGCAGTCGCGCGCTCGATGTCGCCGCCGTAATCGCTGCCGTCGCCCAGGCACACGCTTGCCGCCGCCGTTTCCAGTCGCGCGCTCGCCGCCGCAGTCGCCGCCGTCGCCCAGGCGCGCGCTCGCCCTCGCCGTCGTCGCCCAGGCGCACCTTCGCCGCCTCCGTCTTCAGGCACGCGCTCGCCGTCGCCCAGGTGCGCCCAGGCGCGTGGTCGCCGCCGCCGCCGCTGCCATGTCTTCCCGGTTGGAGATGGGGCGTGGGAACGAGAGGGGATTGGGGAGAGGGAGGCGCACGGGATTGGGTGAGATAGGGTTTCGGCCGGCGCGGCGAAGATATTTTGCACGCTAGCTCGCCACCAACGAAGCCGTAGACACTGACGTGTGGACCTGCCGAACCGTAGGACCCAAATGCAGCCAGATGCGGGTAGACAACGGCCAGTGCATGGCTTTCGCTAGCACGCTGCTGCCATATATGGACGGCTGAGATCGAATGCTGGCCAGACACAGTAAAAATCCGACGGTTCACGTGCTTCATTCGCTGTGAATCCCCCTATGGGGGGCATCGTTTATACCTTTAGATGCCAGGCAGTAAACTTGGGCCTTTCATCTTTGAACACCTTCCCATTCCTCAAATTCCAAATATGCTAACATGGAATAAACACCACCTCTCCAAAAGAAATTCAAAGCTTGTCCTAGCAAATGTTGCGATCTCGATCTATTTCTTCCTCACGACCCCCCGCACCATCCCCCCACCCCCACGATCCCACTCCAAATCCCCTGCCCAGAACGGCCGGCGCCAGCTCCTGTAATCCTCCTTCGCCACCGGCCACCAGCTTCTTCCCGCCGCCAGCCCCCATATTCCTCGCGCCACCGGCCCCCGCTTCTTTGGCGCCGCGAACCCCAGGCTCCTAGCGCCGCCGAGCCCGCTTCTTCCTGCCACCGGACCCGGCTCCTAGCGACGTCGGCCTCGCTCCCTCTGGCTTCTGGCGACCTCGCGTCCCCGTGCCTCCGGTCCTCCGTCTTCCTCGCACTGTCGTTCCCCTGTACCTACATCGTGTCCTTCTAGCACCGGTGATTCAACGCCGGCCGGGCCGCCGCCATGGCTCTGGTCAGATGGCCAGCCCCATATTCCGCTGAATCCCTAGCTCTCCAGCTCGCCACGGCCTTTTCTGTTCCCCCCGCGTTGGTGCGGCTACCCGCGGCGACCTCCCGTGTTGGATTCCGGCCATCAGACGTGGCCGACAAAGCTCAACCAGGCCGCATTATTGCGCTCCGGCGTACAGCACTGCGGGTGTTGCCCATTCACGGCAGAGCCCTCGCACTTCCTCCCATTTTTTACAGTATAATTTGAGATATCGTTGTTGCTTTTGGTGTGAAAGAATGAATATAATTGTCTGAAAGAGAAGTTTAGTTAGCAAATCAAGAGAAGTTTAATTAGCAAATCAAGAGAAGTGCAGGGCACCCCTTCTGTAGTTGCTGCCGCCGGACGCCTGGACAGGAAGTACAGGCTGTGGACACAATTAGTACAATGCCTGTATTTGCCTATTCGTAGCTTATGCGTGTAGTTGACACGTCCGTTGGGAACCCCAAGAGGAAGGTGTGATGCGCACAGCAGCAAGTTTCCCTCAGTAAGAAACCAAGGTTTAATCGAACCAGTAGGAGTCAAGAAGCACGTTGAAGGTTGATGGCGGCGGGATGTAGTGCGGCGCAACACCAGGGATTCCGGCGCCAACGTGGAACCCGCACAACACAACCAAAGTACTTTGCCCCAACGAAACAGTGAGGTTGTCAATCTCACCGGCTTGTCTGTAACAAAGGATTAGATGTATAGTGTGGATGATGATTGTTTGCAGAAAATAGTAGAACAAGTATTGCAGTGGATTGTATTCGATGTAAAAGAATGGACCGGGGTCCACAGTTCACTAGAGGTGTCTCTCCCATAAGATAGCATGTTGGGTGAACAAATTACAGTCGGGCAATTGACAAATAGAGAGGGCATAACAATGCACATACATGATATGATGAATATTGTGAGCTTTAATTGGGCATTACGACAAAGTACATAGACCGCTATCCAGCATGCATCTATGCCTAAAAAGTCCACCTTCAGGTTATCATCCGAACCCCTTCCAGTATTAAGTTGCAAAACAACAGACAATTGCATTAAGTATGGTGCGTAATGTAATCAATAACTACACCCTCGGACATAGCATCAATGTTTTATCCCTAGTGGCAACAACACATCCACAACCTTAGAACTTTCTGTCACTGTCCCAGATTTAATGGAGGCATGAACCCACTATCGAGCATAAATACTCCCTCTTGGAGTTAAGAGCAAAAAACTTGGCTAGAGCCTCTACTAATAACGGAGAGCATGCAAGATCATAAACAACACATAGGTAATAGATTGATAATCAAAATAACATAGTATTCTCTATCCATCGGATCCCGACAAACACAACATATAGAATTACAGATAGATGATCTTGATCATGTTAGGCAGCTCACAAGATCCGACAATGAAGCACATGAGGAGAAGACAACCATCTAGCTACTGCTATGTACCCATAGTCCAGGGGTGAACTACTCACTCATCACTCCGGAGGCGACCATGGCGGTGAAGAGTCCTCCGGGAGATGATTCCCCTCTCCGGCAGGGTGCCGGAGGTGATCTCCAGAATCCCCCGAGATGGGATTGGCGGCGGCGGCGTCACAGTAAGGTTTTCCGTATCGTGGCTCTCGGTACTGGGGGTTTCGCGACGAAGACCTTAAGTAGGCGGAAGGGCAGGTAAAGGGGCGTCACGAGGGGCCCACACAGCAGGCCGGCGCGGCCAGGGCTTGGGCCGCGCCGCCCTGGTGTGTCGCCACCTCGTGGCCCCACTTCGACTCTCCCTCGGACTTCTGGAAGCTTCGTGCAAAAATAGGACCCTGGGCGTTGATTTCGTCCAATTCCGAGAATATTTCCTTTGTAGGATTTCGAAACCAAAAACGGCAGAAAACAAGAATCGGCTCTTCGGCATCTCGTTAATAGGTTAGTGCCGGAAAATGCATAAATATGACATATAATGTGTATAAAACATGTAGATATCATCAATAATGTGGCATGGTGTTGCGGTCAGAAACCCACCGGCGGGCAGCGACGGGCAACACCGTAGAGCCGGGAATCTCCCAGGACTGCGGCTGGCCCTGGTCCCTCCGAGCGACGGCCCGCAAAGCCTTCTGCACGCACGTCCGATGCTGTCGCAAGGGCGTGCCACCTGACCTATACCTGGTCGGGAAGGTGTTGGATGATGCCTCGCTTAGTTTCCTGCATGGCATACACGTAAACGTTAAATACGAGCCTCGATCGGCTCTCGGGTTGTCCCGTGAATCGGCTCAAAGAGCCGATCCACCCATGATACGTACGAGGTGTACGATCGGATGGTGGTCCTGCTTGATCAAGATAAAGCTAAAGCGATCTACGACGATTTAGGGTTTTCACCGCATAATCGGATCATCCTACTCACGATTGGGCCTCGCGCTCGCGTACGGTGATCGTAAGCCGATCCTAGACGAGGCCTAAAAACCAACACGAGGTTGATCCTCGGAACGTCCTGTCTAGGGCTAGCAAACTACACCCTACACGCCGCTGGATCCTCCAACCCTTTGTAAGGCCTAACAATGCAGATATTAAACTAATCCTTGAAGAACAAGGAGCAACCGTAACGGATCGGATCTACTAAATAATGATCAAGCGGGGTGCCGCCCCTACACCTAAGATAGGTGTAAGGGCGGCTAGATGCATAAGGGTTGCACTACGACGAGCATATGATACGAGGAACAATGCTAACCCTAACACATCTAAGATAACTACGTTGCTCGCCATCAAAAAGGCTTCGAGCACGAGCAACGCATGAACAACGTAATAAGCTTATGCTGCCTAGATCGCAAGATGCGATCTAGGCAGCATGGTGCTTACCGGAAGAAACCCTCGAGACGAAGGAGTTGGCGATGCGCCGAGATTGATTTGTGTTGAACGTTGGTTGTTGTTTATTTCATAAACCCTAGATACATATTTATAGTCCGTGGGACTTTCTAATTCAGGCGTGCACCTAACCGTGCACGGATAAAACTCTAACTTCTAAATTAAGATACGATCTACTATAATACAGATACACGGGCAATTTAGCCCAACTTCTCCGTGTCAGGCCGCTTCAGAGATCCTCCACGCGTATATCTTTCAAGCCCAACTCACTTACGGCCCATCTCCTGATTTGGCCAAAATCTGGTGATAACACATGGAACATTAGAAATTATCGATACGTCGGAGACGTATCAGCATCCCCAAGCTTAGTTCCTGCTCGTCCCGAGCAGGTAAACGATAACAAAGATAATTTCTGTAGTGACATGCCATCATAACCTTGATCATACTATTGTAAACATATGTAATGAATGCAGTGATCAAAACAATGGTAATGACATGAGTAAACAAATGAATCATAAAGCAAAGACTTTTCATGAATAGTACTTAAAGACAAGCATCAATAAGTCTTGCATAAGAGTTAACTCATAAAGCAATAAATCAATAAAGGTATTGAATCAACACAAAGGAAGATTAAGTTTCAGCGGTTGCTTTCAACTTATAACATGTATATCTCATGGATAATTGTCAACATAGAGTAATATAACAAGTGCAATATGCAAGTATGTAGGAATCAATGCACAGTTCACACAAGTGTTTGCTTCTTGAGGTGGAGAGAAATAGGTGAACTGACTCAACATAAAAGTAAAAGAAAGGTCCTTCGCAGAGGAAAGCATCGATTGCTATATTTGTGCTAGATCTTTTATTTTGAAAACAAGGAACAAGTTTGTCAACGGTAGTAATAAAGCATATGTATTATGTAAATTATATCTTACAAGTTCCAAGCCTCATGCATAGTATACTAATAGTGCCCGCACCTTGTCCTAATTAGCTTGGACTACCGGGATCATCGCAATACACATGTTTTAACCAAGTGTCACAAAGGGGTACCTCCATGCCGCCTGTACAAAGGTCTAAGGAGAAAGCTCGCATTTTGGATTTCTCGCTTTTGATTATTCTCAACTTAGACATCCATACCGGGACAACATGGACAACAGATAATGGACTCCTCTTTAATGCATAAGCATGTAGGAACAATTAGTGCTCTCATATGAGATTGAGGATATATGTCCAAAACTGAAACTTCCACCATGATTCATGGCTTTAGTTAGCGGCCCAATGTTCTTCTCTAACAATATGCATGCTCTAACCATTAAAGTGGTAGATCTCCCTTACTTCAGACAAGACGGACATGCATAGCAACTCACATGATATTCAACAAAGAGTAGTTGATGGCGTCCCCAGAAACATGGTTATCGCAGAACAAGCAACTTAATAAGAGATAAAGTGCATAAGTACATATTCAATACCACAATAGTTTTTAGGCTATTTGTCCCATGAGCTATATATTGCAAAGGTGAAGAATGGAAATTTTAAAGGTAGCACTCAAGCAATTTACTTTGGAATGGCGGAGAAATACCATGTAGTAGGTAGATATGGTGGACACAAATGGCATAGTGGTTGGCTCAAGGATTTTGGATGCATGAGAAGTATTCCCTCTCGATACAAGGTTTAGGCTAGCAAGGTTATTTGAAACAAACACAAGAATGAACCGGTGCAGCAAAACTCACATAAAAGACATATTGTAAACATTATAAGACTCTACACCGTCTTCCTTGTTGTTCAAACTCAATACTAGAAATTATCTAGACTTTAGAGAGACCAAATATGCAAACCAAATTTAGCAAGCTCTAGGTGTTTCTTCATTAATGGGTGCAAAGTATATGATGCAAGAGCTTAAACATGAGCACAACAATTGCCAAGTATCAAATTATTCAAGACATTTTAGAATTACTACATGTAGCATTTCCGATTCCAACCATATAACAATTTAACGAAGAAGATTCAACCTTCGCCATGAATACTATGAGTAAAGCCTAAGGACATATTTGTCCATATGCAACAAGCGGAGCGTGTCTCTCTCCCACACAATGAATGCTAGGATCCATTTTATTCAAACAAAACAAAAACAAAAACAAACCGACGCTCCAAGCAAAGCACATAAGATGTGATGGAATAAAAATATAGTTTCGGGGGAGGAACTCCGATAATGTCGTCGATGAAGAAGGGGATGCCTTGGGCATCCCCAAGCTTAGACGCTTGAGTCTTCTTAAAATATGCAGGGGTGAACCACCGAGGCATCCCCAATCTTAGAGCTTTCACTCTCCTTGATCATATTGTATCATTCTCCTCTCTTGATCCTTGAAAACTTCCTCCACACCAAACTCGAAACAACTCATTAGAGGGTTAGCGCACAATAAAAATTAACATGTTCAGAGGTGACACAACCATTCTTAACACTTCTGGACATTGCATAAAGCTACTGGACATTAATGGAACAAAGAAATTCATCCATCATAGCAAAAGAGGCAATGCGAAATAAAAGGCAGAATCTGTCAAAATAGAATAGTCCGTAAAGATGGATTTTATTGAGGCACCAGACTTGCTCAAATGAAAATTCCCTAATTGAATGAAAGTTGCGTATATATCTGAGGATCACGCACGTAAATTGGCATATTTTTCTGAGCTACCTACAGAGAGGCAGGTCGAAATTCGTGACAGCAAAGAAATCATTACTCGCGCAGTAATCCAAATCTAGTATGAACCTTACTATCAACGACTTTACTTGGCACAACAATGCACAAAACTAAGATAAGGAGAGGTTGCTACAGTAGTAAACAACTTCCAAGACTCAAATATAAAACAAAAATACTGTAGTAAAAACATGGGTTGTCTCCCATAAGCGCTTTCTTTAACGCCTTTCAGCCTAGGCGCGTAAAGTGTATATCAAGTGTTATCGAGAGATGAAGCATCAACATCATAACTTGTTCTAATAATAGAATCAAAAGGTAACTTCATTCTTTTTCTAGGGAAGTGTTCCATACCTTTCTTGAGAGGAAATTGATATTTAATATTACCTTCCTTCATATCAATGGTAGCACCAACAGTTCGAAGAAAAGTTCTTCCCAATATAATGGGACAAGATGCATTGCATTCAATATCCAAGACAACAAAATCAACGGGGACAAGGTTATTGTTAACGGTAATGCGAACATTATCAACTCTCCCCAAAGGTTTCTTTATAGCATTATCAACAAGATTAACATCCAAATAACAATTCTTCAATGGTGGCAAGTCAAGCATATTATAAATTTTCTTAGGCATAACGGAAATACTTGCACCAAGATCACATAAAGCATTACAATCAAAGTTATTGACCTTCATCTTAATGATGGGCTCCCAACCATCCTCTAGCTTCCTAGGAATAGAAGTTTCAAGTTTTAGTTTCTCCTCTCTAGCTTTTATGAGAGCATTTGTAATATGATTTGTAAAGGCTAAATTTATAGCACTAGCATTGGGACTCTTAGCAAGTTTTTGTAAGAACTTTATAACTTCAGAGATGTGGCAATCATCAAAACCCAAACCATTACAATCTAAAGCAATTGGATCATCATCCCCAATGTTGGAAAAAATTTCAGCAGTTTTATCACAGGCAATTTCAGCAGTTTTAGCAGTTTCAGACAATTTTGCACGCTTTGCACTAGGAGTAGAAACATTGCCAACACCAATTATTTTACCATTGATAGTAGGAGGTGCAGCAACATGTGAATCATTAACATTACTAGTGGTGGTAATAGTCCAAACTTTAGCTACATTACTCTCTTTAGCTAGTTTTTCATTTTCTTCTCTTTCCCACCTAGCATGCAATTCGGCCATCAATCTTATATTCTCATTAATTCTAACTTGGATGGCATTTGCTGTAGTAACAATTTTATTTTCAATATCCCTATTAGGCATAACTTCCGATTTCAAAAGATAAACATCAGAGGCAAGACTATCAACCTTAGAAGCGAGAATATCAATTTTATTGAGCTTTTCCTCAACAGATTTGTTAAAAGCAGTTTGTGTACTAATAAATTCTTTAAGCATAGCTTCAAGTCCAGGGGGTTTGTTCCTATTATTGTTGTAAGAATTCCCATAAGAATTAGCATAATCGTTACCATTATTATAAGGATATGGCCTATAGTTATTACTAGAATTGTTCCGATAAGCATTGTTGTTGAAATTATTATTTTTAATGAAGTTTACATCAACATGTTCTTCTTGGGCAACCAATGAAGCTAACGGAACATTATTAGGATCAACATTAGTCCTATCATTCACAAGCATAGACATAATAGCATCAATCTTATCACTCAAGGAAGAGGTTTCTTTGACGGAATTTACCTTCTTACCTTGTGGAGCTCTTTCCGTGTGCCATTCAGAGTAATTAATCATCATATTATCAAGAAGCTTTGTTGCTTCACCAAGAGTGATGGACATAAAGGTACCTCCAGCAGCTGAATCCAATAGGTTCCGCGAAGAAAAGTTCGAGTCCCGCATAAAAGGTTTGGATGATCATCCAAGTAGTCGACTCCATGGGTTGGGCAATTTTTAACCAAAGATTTCATTCTTTCCCAAGCTTGTGCAACATGCTCATTATCCAATTGTTTAAAGTTCATTATGCTACTTCTCAAGGATATAATTTTAGCAGGGGGATAATATCTACCAATAAAAGCATCCTTGCATTTAGTCCATGAATCAATACTATTCTTAGGCAGAGATAGCAACCAATCTTTAGCTCTTCCTCTTAATGAGAAAGGAAACAATTTTAGTTTTATAATGTCACCATCTACATCTTTATACTTTTGCATTTCACACAATTCAACAAAGTTATTGAGATGGGCAGCAAGCATCATCGGAACTAACACCGAAAAATTGCTCTCGCATAACAAGATTCAAGAAAGCAGGTTTAATTTCAAAGAATTCTGCTGTAGTAGCAGGTGGAGCAATAGGTGTGCATAAGAAATCATTATTATTTGTGGTTGTGAAGTCACACAACTTAGTATTTTTAGGAGTGGCCATTTTAGCAGTAGTAAATGAAGCAAACTAGATAAAGTAAATGCAAGTAACTAATTTTTTTGTGTTTTTTATATAGAGTGCAAGACAGTAAATAAAGTAAAGCTAGCAACTAATATTTTTTTTGTGTTTTGATATAATGCAGTAAACAACTAAGTAAATAAAATAAAGCAAGACAAAACAAAGTAAAGAGATTGGATTGTGGAGACTCCCCTTGCAGCGTGTCTTGATCTCCCCGGCAACGGCGCCAGAAATTTGCTTGATGCGTGTAGTTGACACGTCCGTTGGGAACCCCAAGAGGAAGGTGTGATGCGCACAGCAGCAAGTTTCCCTCATAAGAAACCAAGGTTTAATCGAACCAGTAGGAGTCAAGAAGCACGTTGAAGGTTGATGGCGGCGGGATGTAGTGCGGCGCAACACCGGGGATTTCGGCGCCAACGTGGAACCTCGCACAACACAACCAAAGTACTTTGCCCCAACGAAACAGATGAGGTTGTCAATCTCACCGGCTTGCTGTAACAAAGGATTAGATATATAGTGTGGATGATGATTGTTTGCAGTAAAATAGTAGAACAAGTATTGCAATGGATTGTATTCGATGTAAAAGAATGGACCGGGGTCCACAGCTCACTAGAGGTGTCTCTCCCATAAGATAGCATGTTGGGTGAACAAATTACGAATCGGGCAATTGACAAATAGAGAGGGCATAACAATGCACATACATGATATGATGAATATTGTGAGATTTAATTGGGCATTACGACAAAGTACATAGACCGCTATCCAGCATGCATCTATGCCTAAAAAGTCCACCTTCGAGTTATCATCCGAACCCCTTCCAGTATTAAGTTGCAAAACAACAGACAATTGCATTAAGTATGGTGCGTAATGTAATCAATAACTACATCCTCGGACATAGCATCAATGTTTTATCCCTAGTGGCAACAAGACATCCACAACCTTAGAACTTTCTCATCATCGTCCTGCATTTAATGGAGGCATGAACCCACTATCGAGCATAAATACTCCCTCTTGGAGTTAAGAGCAAAAACTTGGCCGCAGCCTCTACTAATAACGGAGAGCATGCAAGATCATAAACAAAACATAGGTAATAGATTGATAATCAAAATAACATAGTATTCTCTATCCATCGGATCCCGACAAACACAACATATAGAATTACAGATAGATGATCTTGATCATGTTAGGCAGCTCACAAGATCCGACAATGAAGCACATGAGGAGAAGACAACCATCTAGCTACTGCTATGGACCCATAGTCCAGGGGTGATCTACTCACTCATCACTCCGGAGGCGACCATGGCGGTGAAGAGTCCTCCGGGAGATGATTCCCCTCTCCGGCAGGGTGATCTCCAGAATCCCCCGAGATGGGATTGGCAGCGGCGGCGTCACAGTAAGGTTTTCCGTATCGTGGCTCTCGGTACTGGGGGTTTCGCGACGAAGACCTTAAGTAGGCGGAAGGGGCAGGTAAGGGGCGTCACGAGGGGCCCACACAGCAGGCCGGCGCGGCCAGGGCTTGGGCCGCGCCGCCCTGGTGTGTCGCCACCTCGTGGCCCCACTTCGACTCTCCCTCGGACTTCTGGAAGCTTCGTGCAAAAATAGGACCCTGGGCGTTGATTTCGTCCAATTCCGAAAATATTTCCTTTGTAGGATTTCTGAAACCAAAAACAGCGTAAAAACAAGAATCGGCTCTTCGGCATCTCGTTAATAGGTTAGTGCCGGAAAATGCATAAATACGACATATAATGTGTATAAAACATGTAGATATCATCAATAATGTGGCATGGAACATAAGAAATTATCGATACGTCGGAGACGTATCAGTAGCGCTATGTTTTTCCTTCAAGTTCTTTTTGACAAATACACGACGGGTGTTACCGCTCCACGTTTATCCCTAACAAGAAGTAGCAGCAGCCAATCTGTACGACCTACACGCAGACGAAAGAGGGAGTAACAATTTTTTACAGAGATGCATCTGACTTTTGACCATCATATTTTTAGAACTCGGTAGGTAGTGATTAAATTGCATCTCCGTCACTTCTGCTAAGCCATCCATTTATGAAGTACTACCATCAGACAAACAAATGATGGTATTTCCGAGAGAGGCAGTTGATAAAATAAAGAACCTGGACAGATTATGTGATTTTTGCAACAGCCAACCATTTATGTAGTACTACACATCGCTAGAGGGAGAAAGTGTAGGAAAATTGAAGAAAAACAATGATATTTAGTTAAGATTTTTGTATTAGATTGCGCACATATAAAATGGGGCACTACACTTATTCCACACCAACGTATCTTTGAAAAATAAGGACGCGAGAAGTTCAATTGACAAGTATTGAAAAGTACAGCCCGATGGTTATCGGAAGTACAAGTAAACCAATGAAGCATCTCATAACAATATTGCATGATGTATAGCTGGATTAACTACAAAGAAGTACATGCCATAAATTTAGGAAATACACTAAAATAGTCCAAGAAGTAGATAGTGCGGTGCGGTGCGGTGAAAAAAACCATCACGATTCCCCGATCCATCTCCACCTCCAACGATATTTCCCCTGCCATGATAGTACCCTTGAACCGCTGGTACCCTCTTCCTCCCCCCACCCTCAGATCGCTTTGTAAAAGTGACCCTAAAATAGATAAAATAAGTACGCGCAGGCTGTGAATTGCATATTCTCTAAATATTATTGTAGCGACAATTCAAAATCATCATTCCGAAAACATACACGTTTATTATTTGGATACCACACTAGTTTCAAAAATATTGCCAGGCAGTACAACCACTAAGTTCGAGAAGTACAAGAACATGTCGCGGGAAGTTCATGTTCTCCAGTTTTAAATTATTATATTTTGCGATATCATGTGAGTATCGTTCCAACGCAACAATAATCACTCAAGTTAGGGGCGGATTGGAGGTCAAATATTTGACGATGAGAAGTACAAGTATTCGACATGATAAGTACACCCACTTATTATAATAAGTACAAGAAAATCGACAAAATCCAATGTAGAAAAAACAAAATAATCTGTCATCCGCGGGAAATTTCAAATACTTGATGATGAGAAGTACAACTATTTGGAACGAGCAGTACAATCACTTGTTATAGGAAGTACAAGGAAACTGACAAAATACAAATATAGTAAAAATGAATCCCATCACCCCCGAGGAAGTTCAAATAGTTGATGACAAGAAGTACAACCGTTCAACACGAGCAGTACAAGCACCTATTATAGAAAGTACAAGAAAACCGACAAAATCCAAATGTAGAAAAATGAAATAATCCCATCACCCAAGAGCAGTAATTATGGAGAAGTACAACTATTCGACACAAGCAGTACATGCACTTATTGTAGGAAGTACAAAAAGACAGCAATATCAAAATGTAGAAAAAGTAAAATAATAACGTCATCCATGAGGAAGTTCAAATACTTGATGACGAGAAGTACAACCATGCGACACAGGCAGTACACCAACTTAATATAGGGAGTACAAGAAAACCGGCGAAATCCAATTGTAGAAAGAAAAAAATGTCATCTGCGAGGAAGTACAAGCTGTGATTCTGAGAAGAACAAGCAGAGACTACAGGAAGTACAGGCGGTAATTACAGGAACTAAAAATATTCAAAGAATATACTCCCACATAAGTTCACATAGCAATGTTGTGAAGTTCAAATATTAAGATCCGGGAAGCACATAATCTCGTAAATAGAGTGTAGGGACAATCTAAAATTATCATTCGAAAACACACGTGTTTAGTATTTGTAAAACGCACTAGTATCAAAACATTTTCGAGAAGTACAACCATGAAGGCCAATAAGTACACGGACTTGTCGCGGGAAGTTCAGCTGCGCAATAAGTATCAAAACACATAGTTGTGCTGAGCATTTTGTATGGTCGTGGACCTCAAACGAACACCGTACGAGAAAATAATAGCCGTTCTACTGAAAACTTTCGTGAAACCGCGCCGAGAAGTACAACCTCATTGAACGAAAAGTACAAGTTCATCTAAACGGAAGTTCAGCGCTCTGTTTTCTACAGGGCGGAAATCTTTTGTGCCAATCTCATTGATCTAATCAACGATCACTACAATAATTGTCACTAAAAGCTTTATATGATAGAGTATGTGTCTAATTTCATTATCTACTGCATTTCACAAGAAATAAATGGATCTAATCCATTTAATTCAATTCGCTATCTTGCAAAATATACCGAAAACATGATTTCAAAACTTGTAAAATTAGTTATAAATCGTTTATATTTGGAAAAAAATGGTAGATACAAAAAAAAAGATGTGCCTTTTTGACACATTTCCAACCGCATATCATTTCCATTGTTTAAATATTCTGCAAGGAAATCGTGGGAAAAATCATTCGGTGCCCATCACATAAAATGGGCAGACAGTAATTCAAGTTATTCTTTTAAACTTCAAGGAACTAGAGAAAACAATTGGAATAAGGAAGTTGCGCCTAGTCCATAGCTTTCCAACTCCATATTATTTGCATCATTCCGACAGAAGGTTGAAACAAATCATCCAAATAAATGTCTGCTTGTTTTTGAGTACGTCCGAATTTCAGTATTTTCAAAATTATTCAAAAACTGTGAGGATTTGTAAAAAACGTAAAACATGAAAACGTTGCGCAATTTCATTATCTATCCAACGGTATATTATTTGCACTGTTTCGATAAGCAATTCAAAGATAAAATGAAAAGTTCATTTTCTGGCCATATAGAAGTGTATTCATATTTTTAAAATTAATTTTAAACAGTGTAAAATCTGGGAAAAGTGAGAACATGAAAAAGTTTCGGTTTTTCTTTATCTATCCAACAGTATATGATTTTCACAAGTCCACAAAATGGTGGAGAAACTCGAAGTATAATTAGTAGCTCTAAAGAAACTGGAAGTTCAAGCAAGTTCCGACAGAAAGGTCAACCCTGTTATCTGGGAAGTTCAATCGTACTTCACGAGTAGTACAAGCACCTTTTATAGAAAGTACAAGAAAATCGACAAAATCCAAATGTAACAAAACGAAATAATTCGATCACCCAAGAGGAAATTGAAATAGTTGACGGGGAGAAGTACAACCACTCGACACCAGGAGTACACCCACTTAATATAGGAAGTACAAGAAACTAACATAATTCAAATGTAGGAAAAACAAAATAATTCCGTCATCCGTGAGGAAGTACAAGGAGTTATTCTGAGAAGTACAAACGAAGACTACATGAAGTACAACCAGTAATTAAAAGAACTGCAAATTGTAGAAAGAAAATACTCACATATAAGTTCACATATCAATGTTGGGAAATTCAAATAATAAGATCTAGGAAGTGCAGAATCTCTTACATAGAGGCTAGGGAAAATCTAAAACTAACATCCTGAAACACATATTTCATTATTGTAAAACACACTAGTATCGAAACATTTCCGGAAGTACAACCACGAAGGCCAAGAAGTACAAGGACATGTCGCGAGAAGTTCAGTTGCGCTTAGCTGTGCTGCACATTTTATGTGATCAAAATTATAGCTCTATTTTACTGAACACTTTCATTAAACTACACCAAGAAGTACAACTGCATTTCCCGGTAAGTACAAGTTCATGTCGAGGGAAAGTTCAGTGATCTGTTTTTACGGGGCGGAAATCTATTGTCCAAATCTCATCAATTTGATCACCAACCACTTCAATCTTTGTCACCACAAGCTTTATATGATAGAGTATATGTCTAATTTCATTACCTACAACATTTTACAACAAATAAATGGATCTAATCAATCAATTCCAAATCATTATCCCACAAAATATACCGGAAACATGATTTCAAAACTTCTAAAATTACTTTTAAACCATTCAGATTTGGATAAAATGTTAGATGTGAAAAATATGCGCCATTTTGACACCTTTCCAACCGTATATCATTTGCATTGTTTAAATATACTTGATGGAAATCGTGTGGAAAATCATTTGATGTCCATCACATAAAACGGGCGGACAGTAATTCGAGTTATTCTCTTAAACTATAAGGAATTAGAGAAATAAATTGGAATAGGAAAGTTGCGCATAGTCGATAGCTTTCCAACGCCATATCATTTGCATCATTCTGACAAATAGTTTAAACAAAGCATACAAATTACTATCCGCTCGTTTTTAAGTACATCCGAATTTTGGTATTTTCAAAATTATTTAAAAACTGTGAGGATTTTGAAAAAATGTAATACATGAAAAAGTTGCGCAATTTTATTATCTATCCAACGGTATATTATTTGAACATTTTGGAAAAGCGATTCGAAAATCAAACTAAAAGTTCGTTGTTTGCCATATAAAAGCGTTTTTGTATTTTCAAAATTAAATTTAAACCGTGCATAATCTGCAAAAATTGTGAACATAAAAAAGTTGTGGTTTTCATTATCTATCCAATGGTATATCACTTGCACATTTCCGCCAAATGGTTGAGAAAGTAGTAGTATAGTTAGTAGCTCTGAAGAAAATAGGAAGTTCAGGTAAGTTCCAACAGAAAGGTCAACCCTCTTATCCATGAAGTTCAACCTTGTGTCCAGAGAAGTTCAAGTCGGTGCTCAGAATATTATATTGCAACTGGTTGCAGAATAGTGTTGGTATATATATATATTCATACTACACCCGGGTGTAGTTACACCCACGCGTGTTTCTCATAGTCTATAGAGTATCTATCATACCGGAGAGTATGTACATGTAGTATGAAGTATATAAGACTATTTTGGTAGTATATCTAATACTTTTTAGGTAGTATGTACAGTTTTTTACGTAGACTTATTTTTTACGTATACATATGCATGTATTTCAGATCTATAGTGCTAACTACATCCTCACTTGCATTTTTTTCACCAAACTTGGTTTATAATATCTTAGATATAGTGTAAGAACATACTCAAACCGATAAAGTATCGTACATACTTCTATATGGTAGTATATTAGATATGGGTGTAACTACACCCAGGGGTAGGAAGTATTTATCCTATATATATATATATATATATATATATATATATATATATATATTGGCAAAAATATGATGTGGCATAACAATAATTAACTAGGAGAGAGGTGGGGGTGGTATCATAGTTAGATACTGTATCGTAGCACATAAAACTAGAAAACTTGATGCCAAATACATCATGTACACAAATTTGCATTGAGATTCTACAAATCATTAAATATGTTGAAATTATGATACTACCTTATTATATATACTATACATTATAGATGTGGTATCATAAACTAGTATCATATGCACGATACTAGTGCACGATACTTCTCGTTGTGAGCATATACTACCTCTATCCCAAGGCTTAAGGCCTATATTTTTTTCAAAATGTCAAACTTTGTTAAGTTTGACTAAGTTGTTATAAAAAATCATTAACATGTCAAATATAAAATTAATATTATTAGATAGATAATGAAATATATTTTCATGTGCTATCTACAAAATATCATATTTGTTGATATATTATTCTAAATTTTGGTCAAACTTTACATGCTTTGATTTTTCCAAAAAAAGTATAAGCCTTAAGCCTTGGGATGGAGGTAGTATATATAGCTAGTTACCACCTCCCTCTCTGTGATACAATAATGTCACCAAAATACTTTGGAGTGTGTGATGTTACTAGCTAAGTTACTCTCACTGTGAGGCTGGTCATAGTGGGGATTAACTTAGACTAGTAACATATGTCATGTTACTAGTCTAGGTTACTACCTTCATAGTGGGTAGTAACTTATATGTGGTGTCATGCATTGTATCATTTATTATGTTGTAGACTCATCTTGCCTTGAGGTGTGTGATGTTATGGTAACATAGCTAGTTACCACCTCGCTCTCTTTCTTCATTTATTAGCATGCCATGTCACCAAAATGCCTTGAGATGTATGATCTTACTAGCTATGTTACTCCCACTATGAGCTGTCTGAGCAGTCTTAGCTAAGAAACTACACTTGCACGGAATCGTATGCAAAATACAATAATAGCCCAATCACATGCATGCATGTCCCAAAAATCATTAAATGTAGATACAATTTTTTCCTCTAGCAGGATGTGTCCAGCGCTTCCTAACTTTTTTCCTACCACCATTTGGGTGCCTGCCTTGTTGGTAAACCCTTGCACAAGATTGACCACCATTTTACCCTTTACCACATCTGCATCCTGGAACTGTTTTATTAACATAAGACAGTTAAGGTAGCTCACCGGGAAGCGGCGGGATCCCTCGATCGAGGGGTAGGGTTTTCATGGGTCATTTTGTTACGGCATGCCATATTCGCCACATAGTCATGAGCGTAGGAGCTCTTTGGGCTTCAGGTATCGTTTGCCGGAAATGTAGGAGCCATTCTGTTCTAATTGGTTTTAGTAGTCAGGCGGCAAGTCCCATATTTCAGCCATCGCTCGCCATAAATCCCGAGCATGTTGTCAGCGAAGGAAAACATGGAATGTAACTTCATCGGCAAAACCGTAGATCGGGCACAGGCTTGAGATAGACATGCCTCTCCTCATTTGCTTTCGTTAATTAGCTGACATGTGCTTGACGCATATTTGTCCAAAACTTACTTGACTCGAATTGCTTGGTCCACTTGGGCCTTAAAAAATAGTAAATTGTCATCTTCGAACCCTAGCCTTTGCATCACTTTCCTTGAAAATCCTAATCCACCATGTCTTATGTTTTGAATAGATATAACTTGTAAGCACAGAAATTCTTTGACATATTTGTGTTATTCTCACTGAACTGCGGGCATTCAAAAGCAATAAGAGCATTATCTGTGATTAATCACAGTAAGGATGTTGTTTGATTGCGAGAGCAAACTAATTGTTAATAGTAGTCTCTCGATCAATTTATACAAGATTGTGCTTGCAATTTAGGGTGTGTTGTTTCATTGCGCCTTAGCAATTGTTTTGATGCTCGCTTGATTTATCTGTGTCGTGCTTTTACTTACCAGGCCAGGGAAAGCAATAGAAGCAAGAAGCTTTCAAATATGCCTCCAGCAGTTTTAATATTGTAAAAGCCGCAGCAAACAAGGGCATTTTGGCATCTCTGCCGAAGGAGATTCAGATATTGATGTCGTATGATAAGCAACCTCAGTCCTCCCCTCCTCTCAACAGCTAAGGTATGTGTTGTTTTATTGTGGTCGTAAACTAATTGTTATCATGCTCGGTCAAGAACCACATTCCCGTATATATGCATTGGAAGAAGTACCGCCAAGACCAAGGTCTCCTCTGTGACTTTTACGGAAAAGTGGCGGTGTTTACACACTGCATTCCTTTGCCTCCCTTTACTATTTATAAAGCTGTTATTTCTCAGAAATTGTCATTCTTATGTATATTCTTCCATATCTCTAGGATAAATTTTCAATGGACACGAAGCAGTCACCATTAAAAGGTGCATGCAATAAGCATCTTCAGAATGACGTGGAAAATCTGGTAAGTCAAGACATATGTTGTTTACAGAATGATAGAGTACACAGTTCCATCAACAAGCTGGATGGGTATTTACAATGTAGCTTGTTATTTCTCAGAAATTGTCATTCTTATGTATATTCTTCCATATCTCTAGGATAAATTTTCAATGGACATGAAGCAGTCACCATTAAAAGGTGCATGCAATAAGCATCTTCAGAATGACGTGGAAAATCTGGTAAGTCAAGACATATGTTGTTTACAGAATGATAGATTACACAGTTCCATCAACAAGCTGGATGGGTATTTACAATGTAGCTTGTATTTTCCTGAATGCATGCGCTGGTCTTTTAAATCATTGATTGCGTTCGTACATGTTTGGCATAGATAGTTAATATATGTAACTCGTGGTATCATTTCCATGATGCTCACTTTTTCAAGAAGGTACATTGCTTAGTTCTGCGATGGATAGCTCAGGTGTGTTTGAAACTAAATTCCTGTTTTTGGTAGGTAGCTGTTTGTAGGAGCTTTTGTGCATATTGTTGCTTGCGTAAAAGTCTGCAGATTCTTTCTGCAATATAGATGATCTGCATCTAACTGCTCTAAATAATGATTAACTTGCACAGCAACATATAACATTGCACACATTATTGATTATTCACAAAATCCTTTATTGAATTTATAAGTTGGATGCACGTATGTGTTTGTTTCCAGGGGGACTCGTACACAGATAAACAACCAAGTCATGTGGATCTGTTCAGGCAGACACACCACAACAAGGCCGACCGCGACCCTGAAGTAGAACTTGTTCTTGTGAGTACGCATTCAATGAGTTATCGATGAAACTAAGTTTATATTTTGCTTCATCTAACACCAATCTATCTTCTGTCTTTATTGCTAAACAAGCCTGAGATTGAAAAACAGATGTCTCAACCTACTCGATTGAATCTGAGCACCCAACCTGATTTACTGGAGACTGAGCCGAGGGGAAACGGGGACCTGCAAGATCTTGTCAACTCCCATAATGCTAATCTGTTCGAGCTTAACAGAAAGGTCAAGGAAGCGAGAGAGAAGTAGGCTGCCCTTGAGGCAAGGCTTGAAACGTTAACCAGGTACCTGCCCGAGTAAACATGGTGAACTGGTGGTGCTATGGTGAACAGTTGAACTGTATTTTGGGCTGGTGGTCTTGCTTTTGGTGCAAGCTAAACTGTTATTATTTTGGAGGAGCTGAACTGTTATGGTATGGTGCTAGTACGCAGGATGAACTTAAGATCGAATGTAACTTGATGCACAGTTATCTAGTTATTTTGTATGTATTTTTTGAGTGTTTGTGTATTATTTATATGTAATAAGGCCGCCACAAAACGGCCATTATTTGACACACCGGGTTTGACAGGCTGAAAGGAACGGCCCAGTTGAGTTAACCAGGCCGGCATTCATCGGCTGGAAGTAACTGGCCGGCTGAGAAAATCAGGCCGGGCCGTTCTAACAAGTCATTATTAACGCACCAGCATTGATGGGCTTGAAGTAACGAGCCGTTTTTGCAATTGATCTTTTTGGGACGTTGCAACACAATAACGGGCCGGGATAGTAAGGCCGCACATTTCGGCTCTTAAAAGGCCGGCCGTGAGTGGGCCAAGCAAAGGACCACGGTAAATGGGCTTGCATTTATGGGCCACCGCAAATGGGCCGTGTGCATAGCTGTCAGCCATAAACGGACCGTCTTTTAATGGGCCGCAATAACCTAGGCCCAAAGTCCAGTTCCATGCCATGTGTATTCCTACATGTGGACCCCGATGTCCATGTGTCGGCATTTCATTCTGCCACGTGTCGAGATGGTATTGGGTCTTCTACACGCACATGTTTGTATTCCGGTTGACACGTGTCGACATGCCAATGACGATGCTCTAGGCATGTGTCAACCTTCGAATGCAAATCTACATGGCCACCTGGTGGGAGGAGGTTCGTCCGGAGTGGTAAGCTAGACGACAAAGATGACATCATGCGCCTTTAATTATTGGACCGATAGCTCAATGATTGGTCTGACACGGTGGTCTCGATCGGGGAGGCAGCCGCATGACGGTTATGCCCGTCACGACGTACCGGGCCGGGTGGACTTTGGGTGTGGGCTAGGCGTCACGGATCCATGACGGGATAATCTAACTGTCAGTCTGGTCATCTGTGACGCAAGGTTTGCCACGGAATTCCAAACCGTCGGTATGAGGCCTCCATGACGGTTTTTGGCCTTTCGCTAACGAACTAAAATTGTTATGGACTAGCGAATTGTTACTAGTGCGTGCCATCGCATGGACCCGCAACTTGATGGGTCTGTGACCCTTCGCTGTTGGGCTAGTGCGGATCAGGCCCCCGGGGGCTACTGTTGTTGTAATAGTAACTAGGGTACCATGTCACACCTGCTGTTGGGCCCTCGTGACGGCCCAAGAACGAAGGACAAGGATTCCCTCTCCAAGAGACAGGAGGTCTCCGCAAGGGGGAGGCACCTCGCGAAGGACCCCTTGCAAGGGGTCTAGGACTTACCCGTTCCGAGGCTACTCGAAGGCCTCGCAGAGCTTCTCTCCGCGAGAGGAATCACTACAAGATGTAGCGTAGGATTCCTTCGCAAGCCAGTCGCGTAGGAATGAAGCTAACGAGCAATGACGTGAGCCATGACGCACCCCTGAAGATAAGATATGGTCCAAGTTTGCCTGCATAAAGTGGAGTGGTCGTTTCTCCTTTCCCTAAAGGTTCGAGGTGGACGGTGCAAGTACAACAGGGAGTGTCGACATCCTCCACAACCACTCCCTGTGGACCAAGACTGTTGGTGTGGCCATGGACCAAGTCCATGGGCTTAGTTAGGGACAATTGTCCTCTTCCTTTATCAACACCCGGATTTTTAATTCCAGATGCCTATTATGCCATACATCGCAATCCCAGGAATATTGTTTTTTGCGAGAGATAATAGATTGATATCATAGAACATCATTCATTACAAACCATAATCGTCTTACAACAAAGGATCTCATGATCCAAGTCTTACAACAACAGTTGATCTAAGGATCAATTACAAAACACAGACCGGAAGAAACGTAGTAGCGGTCTATCTGTTCCACAGGCAACGCTTGATGTCAGGAAGTAGTCCTAGTTATCATAGACGTCCTGCTGTCCATCCTCCTGGTACTGGTTCTCCTCTTCATAGTCTGGCCATTTGAATAGCCAGGGACAAATCCATGAGTACTTTTAAAGTACTCGCAAACTACCACTAATAGAAGTACTAATATCTCTAATGGATTCTAAGCTCTAGGTTCATTTGCACAAAGCTAGTTTTATTTCATAAACACTTAGTAGTCAAAGACTCTTTATTTTCCTAAATTTACTCAAGTGGGAACATTAGTGTCATTCCCACAACTCTGTTGTAGTTCAAGTCAAAGTCACAATTCAAGTTCAAGTCACAAGTCACCAGTCACATGTCACATTTTGAAAAGTTCGGATGACGGAACAGTATGGTCTTTCCAACTGTCCATGACCGCGGACGCGGAATTTCGAAAAGTTTTACACTCTAAAGAGGTCGTACTCTTGTGCCACAACTTTTGATTACATCTGTCAAGGATAGCCCTGAATCATCATACTCAGTATGCGGATCATCAACCATTAACCTTTCACTTACATACCCCAGTATAGGCACCTCTCCCTGTGATCTTGGCCTCCTAGTGAGGGCAAACCGCCAACCTGGGAACTGCACAGGGCTTGGGTAGGACATTCACATCATTTCACGTCATTTCACTTTTCATGGAGGCAGCCTCGGCATAACCCCTATGATGCTTGTTCAGAGGGAACCCATACTAAGATACACAAATTTTCAGTTAAAGCCTTACCCATAATCAGGTATTGTGGGGGTACTCTAAAATTGGAATGGTATCGCATCCGAACCTAACCATCAGTTTTTATCAAATTCACCATGTCATTCAAAGGTCATATTCACCTTCAACACTTTCAATAGAAAGACTCATTCCAAGGTTTTCAAAGTCATTTGATTCACAAGTTCCCATCTAGAGTAGTCAATTTTAGTTTAACACTAGCAACTAGTCATGAGGGGTGTTAACTACATTTTTACTCTCTAGGCTAAGTGTGAAGCTCTTGTGATACTCTACACTTGTACACAAATTAACTACAACAAGTAAACCTTGGTAAATCAAAGTAAAGTTAAAGCAAGATAAAACTTGGGTTTGGATGAATAAGACTTTTAAATACCAATACTAGTGCCATAGTTTCTTGCACTAGTAACTTGGCAATAGTAGAGCTTGCATTAGGGTAGCTTGCCTTGGTTGGTGTACTGATCAAAGTGTTCCTCCTCTTCTTCGTAGAAGACCTCCTCCTCCTCGTAGCCTTCGGTACTAGCGTCTATAAACGGATACGAGGTAACAATCACCAAACAATTCTTAAGGAGGCTATCTAGCCATAATGGCTCACACATGATGATCTATCATCATCACAATCATCACCCAAAATAATACTAGGGTTTTCTATTATGTCCTTTGAAAATAAACATTACTAAGATTTGATTTCCTCAAATAAATAAGTATGAGATCATGTTGACCAAAGTCACCACTTCATCTTTATCCATTTGGAAAAATGATTTAAATGAGATACTTCATCTCATACAATTTAAATACTGTTTTGGAAAATGATTTAATATCCTCAAGTAATAAAATATGGGGTCATGAAGACTAATGTCATCCCCTCACATTGAATTACTTGTGAAAGTTATTTAAATGAGATGCTACACCTCATAGATTTCAAATACTATTTTTGAATTAATTTAAATGAGCTAGAAATAGCCACATAGCCATTATTTGAATCTAGCCCATGATCATATGAAACAACCGTGTCATATTTTTGCATAAAAAATTAGAGTTTTTGAAATGTGAATTATGAGAATTGGAATCACCTCAAAATTCGTTATGGTTGATTTTTAATAATTGTTTGAATTTTGAAAAGGTACTGACTTGTTATTTTTCTTGCAAGTGTTATACAATGGATCAAGGGTTGAGACCAGTGGGGTTGGATAGATAATTTTATAAGCTTTCCAGAAATATGAAAATCATCAATTTTGGCTCAGTAGATTTTGTTTTATTGAATTTTGAATCGAGCACCACTATTCAAATTTGGATTAAAACTAAAATACCAAATTCAAATGGTGGGCTCGCGCGGGAAAATGAAAATGGGCAAGGGAGAGAGTTAGCAGGCCGGCCCAGCAGTGCGTCTCGCACACACGAGCCGCCTGACAGAGGTCCCGCCCGTCAGTGGCTCATCGACACCGAATCGGTAAGTTTGAAAGGGGGCCGTAGGATTAGAAAGGGGATCGACGGCCGAGGCTCGTCGTCCCTGACGGCGAGAGCAAACCCTGGCCGCGGTGGAGAGGGTCGACGGCGGCTTACCGGCGCTCCGGCGAGGCTCGGCGAGGCGGCCGATTGGCGTGGAAGACGACGGCGAGCTCAACGAGGGTCGAGGGAGGGCCTGAGGTGGTCGGAGTCGTCGCCTCCGTCTGGCTACTACCGCGGCGGGCTCTGGTGAAATTCCGGCGAGGGAGTGGGTAATGTGGAGGAGCGAGGGGTCGAGAGGGCTCGGAGAGGGGAGGAGAGTCGATTGGTGTGCTGGAGAAGGGTCGGGGCGTGCTCCTTTTATAGGGTCGCGAGGTGTTGCGGGGCTTCCTCGCCGGCGAAGGGAAGGGGCTCTCTTCGGGCGGCAAAGGGCAGGGCAGGGATGCAGGACGGTGCAGCGTCGTCTGGTGAGTGTCAGGGACGTTTCCTTGCAGAGAATGGGGCTCTCAATCAACGGGCGTCGTGCGGTGTCCTTGCAGAACAGTGGCGGTGGTCGGCGATGATGACGACGGCGACAGGTTTCTCCGGTCCACTTGGGCTTGTCTTGGAGAGAGCTGGTGGCGTGGAGAGTACGTGGGAGAGAGGAGAGGGTGAGGGGAGGTCTGAGGCGACGGGGCGACGCGACGCTCTGGCGTGTCCAGGGACGTGGCCGTGCACGCTTTGGCACGCCTGGACGTCACTGGGCACGTCCTGGCCTGGGCGTTGCCTTGCTCTCCTTGGCCAACGGCTGGCACGAGCGTGTCCAGGGGAGTGAGGAGAGGCTCAAGGACAAGGTTAGGTTAACTAGATGGGAGAGGAGAGGATGATGGCATGGAGGAGGCATGATCACCTCGGCATGGCCATGTCTTGGTCAACATCATCATGGTACAGTGGTACAAGTGCTTGGCATTGCTCAAGGGGTGCAAGGGGGTGCTGAGGGAGGTCAATGGGGCTAGAGTTTAGGTTAGAAACCACTGGATAAAAGAGGGTATGGAGTTGGCAGATTTGTGCACACAAGGTGCTCGACACAATGGCCGCATGAAATTCAAATTTTAATTTGGCCAAAATATTTTATGGGTGTGCTTCAAATAATGTTTGGCACTGATACGTCTCCGACGTATCGATAATTTCTTATGTTCTATGCCATATTATTGATGATACCTACATGTTTTATGCACACTTTATGTCATATTCGTGCATTTTCTGGAACTAACCTATTAACAAGATGCCGAAGTGCCGGTTCTCGTTTTCTCGCTGTTTTTGGTTTCAGAAATCCTAGTAACGAAATATTCTCGGAATTGGACGAAACGAAGACCCGGGTTCCTATTTTCACCGGAAGCATCCAGAACACCCGAGAGCCGCCAGAGGGGGCCCTGTGGGCCCCAGATGATAGGGTGGCGCGGCCTGGGCCCTGGCCGCGCCAGCCTATGGTGCCGCCGCCTCTTCGACCCTCTGACGCTGCCCTTCCGCCTACTTAAAGCCTCCGTCGCGAAACCCCTGATGCGAAGAACCGCGAAAGCCTGCGTTACTACTGCTGCGTTACTACTGCTTGTTTACTGTCCTGGGCAAAGCACTTTTCTGGTGCCGTTGCTACTACTTATTCATACCACCTGTATTTCACTATCTCTTCGCCGAACTAGTGCACCTATTAGGTGTGTTGGGGACACAAGAGACTTCTTGCTTTGTGGTTGCAGGGTTGCATGAGAGGGATATCTTTGACCTCTTCCTCCCCGAGTTCGATAAACCTTGGGTGATCCACTTAAGGGAAACTTGCTGCTCGTTCTACAAACCTCTCGCTCTTGGAGGCCCAACACTGTCTACAAGAATAGAAGCTCCCGTAGACATCAAGCACTTTTCACGGCGCCGTTGCCGGGGAGGAAAGGTAAAAGGCTCTCATACTACGGTCTCAGGTAAAGTATTTTTCTTGCGCCGTCGTGTGTGTGCTCAAAGCTATTTCCTTTAGATCCTGCAATTGCATCTTTTTGTTTCTTGTTTACACTAGTTTGGCATAATGTACAAGAGTGAGCTTCTTATTCTATTTCCTGATTTAAAACATGGATTGTTTGATGCGAAAATTAAAAAACCTATGAAATCTTATTTGCATGCTGGTAGTAATATTGGTATGAACGTTTCGAACACCATTGTTGATAATAATATAGAAAGTTCTAAGCTTGGGGAAGCTGATTTTCATGATATTTTTAGTCCCCCAAGCATTGAGGAGAAAATTTTCTTTGATGATACTTTGCCTCCTATTTCTGATTATAATGATAGTGGTCTTTTGGTGCCACTTACTATGGAGATTAAATTTTATTGTGATTATACTATGCCTCCTACACTTGATGAGAATAATAATGATAGCTACTTTGTTGAATTTGCTCCCACTACAACTAATAAAATTGATTATGCCTATGTGGAGAGTAATAATTTTATGCATGAGACTCATGATAAGAATGCTTTATGTGATAGTTATATTGTTGAGTTTGCTCATGTTGCTACTGAAAGTTATTATGAGAGAGAAAAATATGGTTGTAGAAATTTTCATGTTACTAAAATGCCTCTCTATGTGCTGAAATTTTTGAAGCTACGCTTGTTTTATCTTCCTATGCTTGTTACTTTGCTCTTCATGAACTTGTTTATTTACAAGATTCCTATGCATAGGAAGCATGTTAGACTTAAATGTGTTTTGAATTTGCCTCTTGATGCTCTCTTTTGCTTCAAATACTATTTCTTGCGAGTGCATCATTAAAACTGCTGAGCCCATCTTAATGGCTAAAAAGAAAGAACTTCTTGGGAGATAACCCATGTGTTATTTTGCTCCAGTATTTTTGTTTTATATTTGTGTCTTGGAAGTTGTTTAATACTGTAGCAACCTCTCCTTATCTTAGTTTTATGTTTTGTTGTGCCAAGTAAAGTCTTTGATAGAAAAGTAAGTACTAGATTTGGATTACTTGCGCAGTTCCAGATTTCTTTTCGTCACGAATCTGGGTCTACCTCCCTGTAGGTAGCGAAGAAAATTAAGCCAATTTACGTGCATGATCCTTAGATATGTACGCAACTTTCATTCAATTTGGACATTTTCATTTGAGCAAGTATGGTGGCCTAATAAAATCCATCTTTACGGACTGTTCTGTTTTGACAGATTCTGCCTTTTATTTCGCATTGCCTCTTTCGCTATGTTGGATGAATTTCTTTGATCCATTAATGTCCAGTAGCTTTATGCAATGTCCAGAAGTGTTAAGAATGATTGTGTCACCTCTGAACATGTTAATTTTTATTGTGCACTAACCCTCTAATGAGTTGTTTCGAGTTTGGTGTGGAGGAAGTTTTCAAGGATCAAGAGAGGAGTATGATGCAATATGATCAAGGAGAGTGAAAGCTCTAAGCTTGGGGATGCCCCGGTGGTTCACCCCTGCATATTCTAAGAAGACTCAAGCATCTAAGCTTGGGGATGCCCAAGGCATCCCCTTCTTCATCGACAAATTATCAGGTTCCTTCTCTTGAAACTATATTTTTATTCGGCCACATCTTATGTACTTTACTTGGAGCGTCTGTGTGTTTTTGTTTTTTGTTTTGTTTGAATAAAATGGATCCTAGCATTCACTTTATGGGAGAGATACACGCTCCGCTGTAGCATATGGACAAATATGTCCTTAGGCTCTACTCATAGTATTCATGGCGAAGTTTCATCTTCGTTAAATTGTTATATGGTTGGAATTGGAAAATGCTACATGTAGTAACTCTAAAATGTCTTGGATAATTTGATACTTGGCAATTGTTGTGCTCATGTTTAAGCTCTTGCAACATATACTTTGCACCCATTAATGAAGAAACACTTAGAGCTTGCTAATTTGGTTTGCATATTTGGTTTCTCTAGAGTCTAGATAATATCTAGTATTGAGTTTTGAACAACAAGGAAGACGGTGTAGAGTCTTATAATGTTTACAATATGTCTTTTATGTGAGTTTTGCTGCACCGGTTCATCCTTGTGTTTGTTTCAAATAACCTTGCTAGCCTAAACCTTGTATCGAGAGGGAATACTTCTCATGCATCCAAAATACTTGAGCCAACTACTATGCCATTTGTGTCCACCATACCTACCTACTACATGGTATTTCTCCGCCATTCCAAAGTAAATTGCTTGAGTGCTACCTTTAAATAATTCAAAATTTATCACCTCTGATTTGTGTCAATGTTTTATAACTCATGAGGAAGTATGTGGTGTTTTATCTTTCGATCTTGTCATTTACTTCTGACAGACTTTCACAATGGACTAGTGGCACATCCGCTTATCCAATAATTTTGCAAAAAGAGCTGGCAATGGGGTTCCAGCCCCGATTAATTAACTTGCATTAATAATTCTCTTCACATGTTTTGCTCGATTCATCGGTAAGCAACTTAATTTTGCAAATAGACACTCCTTCATGGTATGTGATTGTTGGAAGGCACCCGAGGATTCGGTTAGCCATGGCTTGTGTAAGCAAAAGGTTGGGAGAGTGTCATCCATAAATAAAGAAAAACTAAACTAAAGTACATGTGTAAACAAAAGAGAAGAGGGATGATCTACCTTGTCGGTAGAGATAACGTCCTTCATGGGAGCCGCTCTTGAAAGTCTGGTTGATAAGGTAGTTAGAGTGCCCACTACCATTCGTTGACAACAACAAACACCTCTCAAAATTTTACTTTTATTGCTCTCTTTATGTTTTCAAAATAAAAGCTCTAGCACAAATATAGCAATCGATGCTTTCCTCTTTGAAGGACCATTCTTTTTACTTTTATGTTGAGTCAGTTCACCTATCTCTCTCCAACTCAAGAAGCAAACACTTGTGTGAACTGTGCATTGATTCCTACATACTTGCATATTGAACTTGTTATATTACTCTATGTTGACAATTATCCATGAGATATACATGTTACAAGTTGAAAGCAACCGCTGAAACTTAATCTTCCTTTGTGTTGCTTCAATGCCTTTACTTTGATTTATTGCTTTATGAGTTAACTCTTATGCAAGACTTATTAATACTTGTCTTGAAGTACTATTCATGAAAAGTCTTTGCTTTATGATTCACTTGTTTACTCATGTCATTACCATTGTTTTGATCGCTGCATTCACTACATATGTTTACAAATAGTATGATCAAGGTTATGATGGCATATCACTTCAGAAATTATCTTTGTTATCGTTTTACCCGCTCGGGACGAGCGTAAGTAAGCTTGGGGATGCTTGATACGTCTCCGACGTATCGATAATTTCTTATGTTCTATGCCATATTATTGATGATACCTACATGTTTTATGCACACTTTATGTCATATTCGTGCATTTTACGGAACTAACCTATTAACAAGATGCCGAAGTGCCGGTTCTCGCTTTCTGCTGTTTTTGGTTTCAGAAATCCTAGTAACGAAATATTCTCGGAATTGGACGAAACGAAGACCCGGGTTCCTATTTTCACCGGAAGCATCCGGAACACCCGAGAGCCGCCGGAGGGGCCCTGTGGGCCCCAGATGATAGGGTGGCGCGGCCTGGGCCCTGGCCGCGCCAGCCTATGGTGCCGCCGCCTCTTCGACCCTCTGACGCTGCCCTTCCGCCTACTTAAAGCCTCCGTCGCGAAACCCCTGATGCGAAGAACCACGATACGGAAAACCTTCCAGAGCCGCCGCCATCGCGAAGCCAAGATCTGGGGGACAGGAGTCTCTGTTCCGGCACCCTGCCGGAGTGGGGAAGTGCCCCGGAAGGCTTCTCCATCGACACCGCTGCCATCTCCACCGCCATCTTCATCACCGCTGCTGCTCCCATGAGGAGGGAGTAGTTCTCCATCGAGGCTCGGGGCTGTACCGGTAGCTATGTGGTTCATCTCTCTCCTATGTGCTTCAATACAATAATCTCATGAGCTGCATTACATGATTGAGATTCATATGATGATGCTTGTAATCTAGATGTCATTATGCTAGTCAAGTGAGTTTTACTTATGTGATCTCCGGAGACTCCTTGTCCCACGTGTGTAAAGGTGACGAGTGTGTGCACCGTGTGGGTCTCTTAGGCTATATTTCACAGAATACTTATTCACCTGTTGAATGGCATAGTGAGGTGCTTATTTATATCTCTTTATGATTGCAATGTGTTTGTATCACAATTTATCTATGTGCTACTCTAGCAATGTTATTAAAGTAGTTTTATTCCTCCTGCATGTGTGCAAAGGTGACGAGTGTGTGCACCGTGTTAGTACTTGGTTTATGCTATGATCATGATCTCTTGTAGATTGCGAAGTTAACTATTGCTATGATAATATTGATGTGATCTATTCCTCCTACATATGCATGAAGGTGACAGTGTGCATGCTATGTTAGTACTTGGTTTAGTCTTTTGATCTATCTTACACTAAAGGTTACTAAAATATGAGCATTATTGTGGAGCTTGTTAACTCCGGCATTGAGGGTTCGTGTAATCCTACGCAATGTGTTCATCATCCAACAAGAGTGTAGAGTATGCATTTCGCCATACCGTTATGTGATCAATGTTGAGAGTGTCCACTAGTGAAAGTCTAATCCCTAGGCCTTGTTCCTAAATACTGCTATCGCTGCTTGTTTCTTCGTTTCTTTGCGTTACTACTGCTGTGCGTTACTACGCTTGTTTATTGTCCTGGGCAAAGCACTTTTCCGGTGCCGTTGCTACTACTTATTCATACCACCTGTATTTCACTATCTCTTCGCCGAACTAGTGCACCTATTAGGTGTGTTGGGGACACAAGAGACTTCTTGCTTTGTGGTTGCGGGGTTGCATGAGAGGGATATCTTTGACCTCTTCCTCCCCGAGTTCGATAAACCTTGGGTGATCCACTTAAGGGAAACTTGCTGTCTGTTCTACAAACCTCTGCTCTTGGAGGCCCAACAACTGTCTACAAGAATAGAAGCTCCCGTAGACATCAAGCACTTTTCTGGCGCCGTTGCCGGGGAGGAAAGGTAAAAGGCTCTCATACTACGGTCTCAGGTAAAGTATTTTTCTTGCGCCGTCGTGTGTGTGCTCAAAGCTATTTCCTTTAGATCCTGCAATTGCATCTTTTTGTTTCTTGTTTACACTAGTTTGGCATAATGTACAAGAGTGAGCTTCTTATTCTATTTCCTGATTTAAAACATGGATTGTTTGATGCGAAAATTAAAAAACCTATGAAATCTTATTTGCATGCTGGTAGTAATATTGGTATGAACGTTTCGAACACCATTGTTGATAATAATATAGAAAGTTCTAAGCTTGGGGAAGCTGATTTTCATGATATTTTTAGTCCCCCAAGCATTGAGGAGAAAATTTTCTTTGATGATACTTTGCCTCCTATTTCTGATTATAATGATAGTGGTCTTTTGGTGCCACTTACTATGGAGATTAAATTTTATTGTGATTATACTATGCCTCCTACACTTGATGAGAATAATAATGATAGCTACTTTGTTGAATTTGCTCCCACTACAACTAATAAAATTGATTATGCCTATGTGGAGAGTAATAATTTTATGCATGAGACTCATGATAAGAATGCTTTATGTGATAGTTATATTGTTGAGTTTGCTCATGTTGCTACTGAAAGTTATTATGAGAGAGAAAAATATGGTTGTAGAAATTTTCATGTTACTAAAATGCCTCTCTATGTGCTGAAATTTTTGAAGCTACGCTTGTTTTATCTTCCTATGCTTGTTACTTTGCTCTTCATGAACTTGTTTATTTACAAGATTCCTATGCATAGGAAGCATGTTAGACTTAAATGTGTTTTGAATTTGCCTCTTGATGCTCTCTTTTGCTTCAAATACTATTTCTTGCGAGTGCATCATTAAAACTGCTTGAGCCCATCTTAATGGCTAAAAAGAAAGAACTTCTTGGGAGATAACCCATGTGTTATTTTGCTCCCAGTATTTTTGTTTTATATTTGTGTCTTGGAAGTTGTTTAATACTGTAGCAACCTCTCCTTATCTTAGTTTTATGTTTTGTTGTGCCAAGTAAAGTCTTTGATAGAAAAGTAAGTACTAGATTTGGATTACTGCGCAGTTCCAGATTTCTTTTCTGTCACGAATCTGGGTCTACCTCCCTGTAGGTAGCGAAGAAAATTAAGCCAATTTACGTGCATGATCCTTAGATATGTACGCAACTTTCATTCAATTTGGACATTTTCATTTGAGCAAGTATGGTGGCCTAATAAAATCCATCTTTACGGACTGTTCTGTTTTGACAGATTCTGCCTTTTATTTCGCATTGCCTCTTTCGCTATGTTGGATGAATTTCTTTGATCCATTAATGTCCAGTAGCTTTATGCAATGTCCAGAAGTGTTAAGAATGATTGTGTCACCTCTGAACATGTTAATTTTTATTGTGCACTAACCCTCTAATGAGTTGTTTCGAGTTTGGTGTGGAGGAAGTTTTCAAGGATCAAGAGAGGAGTATGATGCAATATGATCAAGGAGAGTGAAAGCTCTAAGCTTGGGGATGCCCCGGTGGTTCACCCCTGCATATTCTAAGAAGACTCAAGCATCTAAGCTTGGGGATGCCCAAGGCATCCCCTTCTTCATCGACAAATTATCAGGTTCCTTCTCTTGAAACTATATTTTTATTCGGCCACATCTTATGTACTTTACTTGGAGCGTCCGTGTGTTTTTGTTTTTTGTTTTGTTTGAATAAAATGGATCCTAGCATTCACTTTATGGGAGAGATACACGCTCCGCTGTAGCATATGGACAAATATGTCCTTAGGCTCTACTCATAGTATTCATGGCGAAGTTTCATCTTCGTTAAATTGTTATATGGTTGGAATTGGAAAATGCTACATGTAGTAACTCTAAAATGTCTTGGATAATTTGATACTTGGCAATTGTTGTGCTCATGTTTAAGCTCTTGCAACATATACTTTGCACCCATTAATGAAGAAACACTTAGAGCTTGCTAATTTGGTTTGCATATTTGGTTTCTCTAGAGTCTAGATAATATCTAGTATTGAGTTTTGAACAACAAGGAAGACGGTGTAGAGTCTTATAATGTTTACAATATGTCTTTTATGTGAGTTTTGCTGCACCGGTTCATCCTTGTGTTTGTTTCAAATAACCTTGCTAGCCTAAACCTTGTATCGAGAGGGAATACTTCTCATGCATCCAAAATACTTGAGCCAACTACTATGCCATTTGTGTCCACCATACCTACCTACTACATGGTATTTCTCCGCCATTCCAAAGTAAATTGCTTGAGTGCTACCTTTAAATAATTCAAAATTTATCACCTCTGATTTGTGTCAATGTTTTATAGCTCATGAGGAAGTATGTGGTGTTTTATCTTTCGATCTTGTCATTTACTTGACGGACTTTCACAATGGACTAGTGGCACATCCGCTTATCCAATAATTTTGCAAAAAGAGCTGGCAATGGGGTTCCCGGCCCGATTAATTAACTTGCATTAATAATTCTCTTCACATGTTTTGCTGCGATTCATCGGTAAGCAACTTAATTTTGCAAATAGACACTCCTTCATGGTATGTGATTGTTGGAAGGCACCCGAGGATTCGGTTAGCCATGGCTTGTGTAAGCAAAAGGTTGGGAGAGTGTCATCCATAAATAAAGAAAAACTAAACTAAAGTACATGTGTAAACAAAAGAGAAGAGGGATGATCTACCTTGCTGGTAGAGATAACGTCCTTCATGGGAGCCGCTCTTGAAAGTCTGGTTGATAAGGTAGTTAGAGTGCCCACTACCATTCGTTGACAACAACAAACACCTCTCAAAATTTTACTTTTATTGCTCTCTTTATGTTTTCAAAATAAAAGCTCTAGCACAAATATAGCAATCGATGCTTTCCTCTTTGAAGGACCATTCTTTTTACTTTTATGTTGAGTCGGTTCACCTATCTCTCTCCAACTCAAGAAGCAAACACTTGTGTGAACTGTGCATTGATTCCTACATACTTGCATATTGAACTTGTTATATTACTCTATGTTGACAATTATCCATGAGATATACATGTTACAAGTTGAAAGCAACCGCTGAAACTTAATCTTCCTTTGTGTTGCTTCAATGCCTTTACTTTGATTTATTGCTTTATGAGTTAACTCTTATGCAAGACTTATTAATACTTGTCTTGAAGTACTATTCATGAAAAGTCTTTGCTTTATGATTCACTTGTTTACTCATGTCATTACCATTGTTTTGATCGCTGCATTCACTACATATGTTTACAAATAGTATGATCAAGGTTATGATGGCATATCACTTCAGAAATTATCTTTGTTATCGTTTTACCTGCTCGGGACGAGCGAAGTAAGCTTGGGGATGCTTGATACGTCTCCGACGTATCGATAATTTCTTATGTTCTATGCCATATTATTGATGATACCTACATGTTTTATGCACACTTTATGTCATATTCGTGCATTTTCCGGAACTAACCTATTAACAAGATGCCGAAGTGCCGGTTCACGCTTTCTGCTGTTTTTGGTTTCAGAAATCCTAGTAACGAAATATTCTCGGAATTGGACGAAACGAAGACCCGGGTTCCTATTTTCACCGGAAGCATCCGAGAACACCCGAGAGCCGCCGGAGGGGGCCCTGTGGGCCCGGATGATAGGGTGGCGCGGCCGGGCCCTGGCCGCGCCGGCCTATGGTGCCGCCGCCTCTTCGACCCTCCGACGCTGCCCTTCCGCCTACTTAAAGCCTCCGTCGCGAAACCCCGATGCGAAGAACCACGATACGGAAAACCTTCCGGAGCCGCCGCCATCGCGAAGCCAAGATCGCGGGGACGGGAGTCTCGTTCCGGCACCCTGCCGGAGTGGGGAAGTGCCCCGGAAGGCTTCTCCATCGACACCGCTGCCATCTCCACCGCCATCTTCATCACCGCTGCTTGCTCCCATGAGGAGGGAGTAGTTCTCCATCGAGGCTCGGGGCTGTACCGGTAGCTATGTGGTTCATCTCTCTCCTATGTGCTTCAATACAATAATCTCATGAGCTGCATTACATGATTGAGATTCATATGATGATGCTTGTAATCTAGATGTCATTATGCTAGTCAAGTGAGTTTTACTTATGTGATCTCCGGAGACTCCTTGTCCCACGTGTGTAAAGGTGACGAGTGTGTGCACCGTGTGGGTCTCTTAGGCTATATTTCACGGAATACTTATTCCTTTGTTGAATGGCATAGTGAGGTGCTTATTTATATCTCTTTATGATTGCAATGTGTTTGTATCACAATTTATCTATGTGCTACTCTAGCAATGTTATTAAAGTAGTTTTATTCCTCCTGCATGTGTGCAAAGGTGACGGTGTGTGCACCGTGTTAGTACTTGGTTTATGCTATGATCATGATCTCTTGTAGATTGCGAAGTTAACTATTGCTATGATAATATTGATGTGATCTATTCCTCCTACATATGCATGAAGGTGACGAGTGTGCATGCTATGTTAGTACTTGGTTTAGTCTTTTGATCTATCTTACACTAAAGGTTACTAAAATATGAGCATTATTGTGGAGCTTGTTAACTCCGGCATTGAGGGTTCGTGTAATCCTACGCAATGTGTTCATCATCCAACAAGAGTGTAGAGTATGCATTTATACGTTACGTTATGTGATCAATGTTGAGAGTGTCCACTAGTGAAAGTCTAATCCCTAGGCCTTGTTCCTAAATACGCTATCGCTGCTTGTTTACTTGTTTCTTTGCGTTACTACTTGCTGCGTTACTACTGCTTGTTTACTTGTCCTGGGCAAAGCACTTTTCTGGTGCCGTTGCTACTACTTATTCATACCACACTGTATTTCACTATCTCTTCGCCGAACTAGTGCACCTATTAGGTGTGTTGGGGACACAAGAGACTTCTTGCTTTGTGGTTGCGGGGTTGCATGAGAGGGATATCTTTGACCTCTTCCTCACTGAGTTCGATAAACCTTGGGTGATCCACTTAAGGGAAACTTGCTGCTGTTCTACAAACCTCTGCTCTTGGAGGCCCAACACTGTCTACAAGAATAGAAGCTCCCGTAGACATCAGGCACCTAGTGATGGTGTTGGTTTGCAAAATGGACAAGGTTTGGTGAAATTCAAAATGGGGTTGATCTATAATCTGATTCAAAGTTGCAACTTTGCATGCAATTTATAAGAATTTGAAAATACTTCTGCAAGGTTGGCAAGCTCCAAAGTGATCACCTTGTTGTGCTCTTGGATGAGATGCAAAGAAGTGGGAAAGTTTAGTTTAGAAAAGAATAACCACAAGGGCTCAAAGTGGGTAACATGTTAAAAATGCCACATATGACCATTATCATATGTGACTTGCATTTTTCATTTTCTTTTCTTTTGTTTTGATTTTCTTTGACCAAAATGTATTCTTTTGAGTTTAGAAATGTTTTCAAACCATTTACACAAAGTAATCATGGCCTAGGTCAAGATTTGCAAATATGGCCAAAGCTCACATATGCTTCTCCTTTTTATTTTATTTTCTTTGCTTGTTTTCTATTTGATTTACAAAAGGGGTAGGGTTTAGGGTTTAGAACATGCTCAACACTCCAAATAAACAATCATGGCAAAGATCACCACATACATGCATGATACTATGCACATAAGGGAATGTAATTCAAAAAAATTGTTGGCTCCAAATTTTGGAAAAGGGGAATTGGTCTTCTTCATTGTTTTGAAATTTGGGATGTTACAAACCTTCCCCCCTTAAACAAAATCTCGTCCCGAGATTTAAGAAAAGATAGGATCCTAAGAGAGATTGGGCAAATGGGTTAACAGGAAAACATACTTGCATGGCAGTGGGTGCTTCCTGGGCTTCTGTGGCACTCATGTGGTAGAGACGGCCGTTGCGGTTGTTCGGGTTCCTTCTAGTTGCGAAGCGGCGCTATTGCTGGGTAGGTGCAGCGGTGTTGGGGGCTGCCTTCATCAGTTTCTTGGGGCACTCATTGGAGTAATGACCAGTAACTCCACATTCATAGCAGGTCACTGTTGACTTGTCTTTTGTGGCAATGGGTACAGTATTGCTTCCAGTCCTTGGGGCAGTGTTGGTGTTGTTGTTGTTACCATTATGGTTGTTGTTGTTGTTGTTGTTGTTGTTGTTGTTGTTGTTGTTGTTGTGGGTGTTGTTGTTGTGGCCTCCGGGCTTCGGGTGTCCTCCATTGTTGTTGGTGAAGTTTGGATGGAACGTCGGAGCAGGTGGCTTGTTGGATCATGCGGCAAATCCTCCACTTGAGTTGGGGCAATACCTTGGTGTATTGATGGGTCCATTCTTGTGCATCATACGGCGCTTGCGGTTCTCGTTGGCTTGGTGGAGCTTTCCTTCCATCTGGATGGCAGAATCAACTAGGGCTTCCAGGTCAGCAAACGGAATGTTCACTAACACTGTTTGCATCTCATCATGCAGTCCATTTAGGAATCTTTCTTTCTTCTTTTCATTGGTGTTTGTCTCGTCCGGGGCGTACCTAGACAGAGTAAGGAACCTGTCACGGTATTCCACCACGGACATCCTTCCTTGTTTGAGTTCCCGGAACTCATCCCTCATCTTCTTGATCAAACCTGGGGGCACATGGTATCTGCTGAACTTGAGCTTGAAGTCTTCCCAAATCATCATCTGTCCGGCATTCATTGCACGGGCACTGTTCCACCAGGCTCTGGCAGGTCCTGACAGGTAGTGGGTGGCAAACAGCACCTTCTCAGCAGCTTTAACTCCTGCAACTTTCAGGTTGTTCTCCATTGATTGGAGCCAGTCATCTGCATCCAAGGGCTCTTTAGTCTTGCTAAACATTGGGGGATTAGTGTTCTGGAAATTCTTCAACTTAGATCCAGGGTGATCCTGATGTCCATGTCCTTGGTTGTTCTGAGCTATCTGCTGCAGTGCAGCAAGGTTGGCTTGTCGCTCAGCTCTTCTACTTCTCTATCTTCCATCATCATTTGTAGCATCTGCAGCATTGCATCTTGGTTGGTGCTGCGGGTTGGAGGGGCCATCTGAACATGGAGATAGATCATAAGATAAGAGGGAAATTTCTATGATTTGTTTGGTTTAAAGTTTCAAAAGTTTCAAAACTTGAGTAGTGCTGAGGTGGTAAAAACCAACAACACTTTTTCATTCACTCCAAACAACACACATTACAAACTAACACACCAATGGTTTTAAGAACCATTTCCTCGTTTTATGATATATTGGGGTGGATACAAACTCACACCTACGTAAGTGCTCTAGTGATACTAATGTTCATCCGGAATGGTGGGTTCTTCGTCTTCATGGGTAATGTGCTTGGCGAAAGGCGCGGGCGTTGTCCAACTCCTTGCAGGTCTTGTACAGCATGAAGTCCAAGTATGCAACATAGTGATTCATCTCCGGGTGCGGTGGCATGGTTATTGGCCTTCCCATGGGGTCATGTCTTGGGTAGTAAAAGAAGCGAGTGTTCTTGATCTTGTTCACATTCTGTCCACACAGACGGGCAAGTGCTTCTTTCATGGCTTTGGCTATTCCAACCATCCAAGTGTTTCCCCTTACAGAAAACCATATGTTTTCCCCAATTGGAGCTCCCAGCTTTCCTCTCAGATTTGCAGTAACTTCCCACTGAGATTGTCTTCCCGACTGATTATTGAGTGGCACTCCACAGAACTCGGGATACGGGCGTCCTAGATATTCAACTAGTTGTTCCAAATCCTTCTCGAACATTAGGTCTCCATCGTGGCCAAGCTGATAGGACTCATAGTTGTACTCCATCTGTGAGCAATTAGGATGAGTAAGTTAAAGAAATGATCAAGTGTGCAAAATTTTATGTAGAATTACAAGGAAAAGTAGAGCATGGATTTCCCTTTTTTGAAAAGATCTCAAGGATAAGAGTGAGAATAAGTTTTCATAAATATTCACTTCATTTGTTTTGAAACAAAGTTTTTCAGACGTCCATTCTAACTAGGGCCTCCTAAGGTCAAACAATGGCTCTGATACCAAATTGTCAACACCCGGATTTTTAATTCCAGATGCCTATTATGCCATACATCGCAATCACAGGAATATTGTTTTTGCGAGACATAATAGATTGATATCATAGAACATCATTCATTACAAACCATAATCGTCTTACAACAAAGGATCTCATGATCCAAGTCTTACAACAACAGTTGATCTAAGGATCAATTACAAAACACAGAGCGGAAGAAACGTAGTAGCGGTCCATCTATTCCACAGGCAACGCTTGACATTAGCAAGTAGTCCTAGTTATCATAGACGTCATGCTGTCCATTCTCCTGGTACTGGTTCTCCTCTTCATAGTCTGGCCATTTGAATAGCCAGGGACAAAGCCATGAGTACGTTTAAAGTACTCGCAAACTACCACTAATAGAAGTACTAATATCTCTAATGGATTCTAAGCTCTGGGTTCATTTGCACAAAGCTAGTTTTATTTCATAAACACTTAGTAGTCAAAGACTCTTTATTTGCCTAAATTTACTCAAGTGTGAAGATTAGTGTCATTCCCACAACTCTGTTGTAGTTCAAGTCAAAGTCACAATTCAAGTTCAAGTCACAAGTCACCAGTCACATGTCACATTTTGAAAAGTTCGGATGACGGAACAGTATGGTCTTTCCAACTGTCCATGACCGCGGACGCGGAATTTCGAAAAGTTTTACACTCTAAAGAGGTCGTACTCTTGTGCCACAACTTTTGATTACATCTGTCAAGGATAGCCCTGAATCATCATACTCAGTATGCGGATCATCAACCATTAACCTTTCACTTACATACCCCAGTATAGGCACCTCTCCCTGTGATCTTGGCCTCCTAGTGAGGGCAAACCGCCAACCTGGGAACTGCACAGGGCTTGGGTAGGACATTCAACTCATTTCACGTCATTTCACTTTTCACGGAAGCAGCCTCGGCATAACCCCTATGACGCTTGTTCAGAGGGAACCCATACTAAGATACACAAATTTCGAGTTAAAGCCTTACCCATAATCAGGTATTGTGGGGGTACTCTAAAATTAGAATGGTATCGCATCAACCCAACCATCAGTTTTTATCAAATTCACCATGTCATTCAAAGGTCATATTCACCTTCAACACTTTCAATAGAAAGACTCGTCATTCCAAGGTTTTCAAAGTCATTTGATTCACAAGTTCCCATCTAGAGTAGTCAATTTTAGTTTAGCACTGGCAACTAGTCATGAGGGGTGTTAACTACATTTTTACTCTCTAGGCTAAGTGTGAAGCTCTTGTGATACTCTACACTTGTACACAAATTAACTACAACAAGTAAACCTTGGTAAATCAAAGTAAAGTTAAAGCAATATAAAACTTGGGTTTGGATGAATAAGACTTTTAAATACCAATACTAGTGCCATAGTCTCTTGCACTAGTAACTTGGCAATAGTAGAGCTTGCATTAGGGTAGCTTGCCTTGGTTGGTGTACTTGATCAAAGTGTTCCTCCTCTTCTTCGTAGAAGACCTCCTCCTCCTCGTAGCCTTCGGTACTAGCGTCTATAAACGGATACGAGGTAACAATCACCAAACAATTCTTAAGGAGGCTATCTAGCCATAATGGCTCACACATGATGATCTATCATCATCACAATCATCACCCAAAGTAATACTAGGGTTTTCTATTATGTCCTTTGAAAATAATTCCCTCTCATTTAACATTACTAAGATTTGATTTCCTCAAATAAATAAGTATGAGATCATGTTGACCAAAGTCACCACTTCATCTTTATCCATTTGGTAAAATGATTTAAATGAGATAATTCATCTCATACAATTTAAATACTATTTTGGAAAATGATTTAATATCCTCAATTAATAACATATGGGGTCATGAAGACTAATGGCATCCCCTCACATTGAATTACTTGTCAAAGTGATTTAAATGAGATGCTACACCTCATAGATTTCAAATATATTTTTGAAATAATTTAAATGAGCTAGAAATAGCCACATAGCCATTATTTGAATCTAGCCCATGATCATATGAAACAACCGTGTCATATTTTTGCATAAACAATTAGAGTTTTTGAAATGTGAATTATGAGAATTGGAATCACCTCAAAATTCGTTATGGTTGATTTTTAATAATTATTTGAATTTTGAAAAGGTACTGATTTGTTATTTTTCTTGCAAGTGATCTGCAATGGATCAAGGGTTGAGACCAGTGGGGTTGGCTAGATAATTTCATAAGCTTTCCAGAAATATGAAATTCATCAATTTTGGCTCAGTAGATTTTGTTTTATTGAATTTTGAATCGAGCACCAGTATTCAAATTTGGATTAAAACTAAAATACCAAATTCAAACGGTGGGCTCGCGCGGGAAAATGAAAATGGGCCAGGGAGAGAGTTAGCAGGCCGGCCCAGCAGTGCGTCGCGCACACGCGGGCCGCCTGACAGAGGGTCCCGCCCGTCAGTGGCTCATCGACACCGAGTCGGTAAGTTTGAAAGAGGGCCGTAGGATTAGAAAAGGGATCGACGGCCGAGGCTCGTCGTCCCTGACGGCGAGAGCAAACCCTGGCCGCGGCGGAGAGGGTCGACGGCGGCTTACCGGCGCTCCGGCGAGGCTCGGCGAGGTGGGCGATTGGCGTGGAAGACGACGGAGAGCTCAGCGAGGGTCGATGGAGGGGCTGAGGTGGTCGGAGTCGTCGCCTCCGTCTGGCTACTACCGCGGCGGGCTCCGGTGAAATTCCGGCAAGGGAGTGGGTAATGTGGAGGAGCGAGGGGTCGAGAGGGCTCAGAGAGGGGAGGAGAGTCGATTGGTGTGCTGGAGAAGGGTCGGGGCGTGCTCCTTTTATAGGGTCGCGAGGTGCTGCGGGGCTTCCTCGCCGGCGAAGGGAAGGGGCCCTCTTCGGGCGGCCAAAGGGCAGGGCAGGGACGCAGGACGGTGCAGCGTCGTCTGGGGAGTGTCAGGGACGTTTCCTTGCAGAGAATGGGGCTCTCAATCAACTGGCGTCGTGTGGTGTCCTTGCAGAACAGTGGCGGTGATCGGCGATGACGACGGCAATAGGTCTCTCCGGTCCCCTTGGGCTTGTCTGGGAGAGAGCTGGTGGCGTGGAGAGTACGAGGGAGAGAGGAGAGGGCGAGGGGAGGTCTAAGGCGACGGGGCGACGCGACGCTCTGGCGTGTCCAGGGACGTGCGTTGCCTTGCTCTCCTTGGCCAACGGCTAGCACGAGCGTGTCCCAGGGGAGTGAGGAGAGGCTCAAGGACAAGGTTACATCAACTAGATGGGAGAGGAGAGGATGATGGCATGGAGGAGGCATGATCACCTCGGCATGGCCATGTCTTGGTCAACATCATCATGGTACAGTGGTACAAGTGCTTGGCATTGCTCAAGGGGTGCAAGGGGGTGCTGAGGAAGGTCAATGGGGCTAGAGTTTAGGTTAGAAACCACTGGATAAAAGAGGGTATGGAGTTGGCAGATTTGTGCACACAAGGTGCTCGACACAATGGCCGCATGAAATTCAAATTTTAATTTGGCCAAAATATTTTATGGGTGTGCTTCAAATAATGTTTGGCACCTAGTGATGGTGTTGGTTTGCAAAATGGACAAGGTTTGGTGAAATTCAAAATGGGGTTGATCTATAATCTGATTCAAAGTTGCAACTTTGCATGCAATTTATAAGAATTTGAAAATACTTATGCAAGGTTGGCAAGCTCCAAAGTGATCACCTTGATGTGCTCTTGGATGAGGTGCAAAGAAGTGGGAAAGTTTAGTTTAGAAAAGAATAACCACAAGGGCTCAAAGTGGGTAACATGTTAAAAGTGCCACATATGACCATTATCATATGTTACTTACATTTTTCATTTTCTTTTCTTTTGTTTTGATTTTCTTAGGCATCTCCGTAGTTACCCCTCTGACATGTTTCCTTGGAGAGGAGGGCTAGTGCCACTACAAAAGGAATGGGAGCGTCCCAATAGACGGGATTGGTTATTAATTCCCTGGAGATACCACTTAGATGCTATCGTCTTCTACCTAGAGCAGATCCCATCAAGATCTAGAGAGAGCTCATCCACCACCTTGTAACACCATACTACTCTTAGAGCAATAAGCAATACCACACCAAGGCAGGACGTAGGGGTTTTACCTCACCACGAGGGCCCAGACCTAGGTAACTATGTATCTCTCTCTGTCGTACTACTCACGTTGTGCTCTGGCGTCGCCATGGCCATGTTGAGCTTGCAGAGTTGCTTCTAGCCCCCTGTGGTCTGATAACCTCAAGGGTCTTACCGAGGTACTTATGGTTCATCCGACACCAAAACTTCGTCGGACGTGGTATGCGGCCTTCGGCGCTACACACACCACATCACTCATGAGCTGGACAAGCTCACTACAAACAAGCCTTACCACGGCACCGACCAGTTTCACACAGCTAATGGAGCAAGTATGCGCATTCACAATGTTGGTCAAGCTATTTTATCCACTTCGTCTTCTAGGTCTCTAGCTCTAAATAATGTCCTTCATGTTCCTAAAGTCACTCGAATTTATTGTCTATGAGTAAACTTCCCAATGACAATCATGTTTTTATTGAACTTCATCCTCATGATCTTTTTGTAAAGGACCTGGACACGAGAGCACCCATCCTTAGAGTTCGTAGTAGTGGAGGTATTTATGAGATTAAAGCGCATTTCATCAAGCAAGTACTTTCTAGTGTAAAGCTGTCGCGTGATATGTGGCACCATCGTCTAGGACATCCAACATTACAAATCGTTCAACATGTTCTTCGTTGTCATGAGTCTACACATAACTCCAATAAAATTGAGTATGTTTGTGATGCTTGTCAGCAAGGGAAGAGTCATCAGTTTCCCTTCTCCTTGTTTACTCGTGTAACAAAATTTCCCTTAGAGATTATTTATTCAGGTGTGTGGGCCCCTGCCCAAACATCTGTCTATAGACATCATTTTTATGTGAGTTTTATTGATGCATACTGCCGTTTCACTTGGCTCTATTTACTTAAGCATAAATATTATGTCTATGATGTGTTTCTTCAATTCCAAAAACATGTTGAACGGCAGGTACAAACTGATTGGGGTGGTGAGTGTGAAAAAAACCACCTCTTCTTTCATAACCTGGGTGTCTCACACCATTTGTACTCTCCTCGCACACACACCAATAAAATGGCACTGTCGAGCATCAGCACCATCACATTGTTGAAACCGGTCTTACTCTTCTTGCACATGTGTCTGTCCCATTATGCTATTGGAATGATGCCTTTGCTACAACTTTTTACCTCAGTAACAGGCTTCCTAATCGCACTATTGATATGAAAACTCCTCTTCAGAGACTTCTTAATGAAACACCGGACTACACATGTTTTAAGGTCTTCGGGTGTGCTTGCTAGTCTCACCTTCGACCCTATAATAATCATAAATTTGATTTTCATTCGAATAAGTCTGTGTTCCTGGGTTATAGTTCTTTTTATAAGGGATACAAATGTCTTCATGTTCTATCTAATCGTGCCTACATTTCTAGGGACGTTATCTTTGACGAGAATGTGTTTCCCTTTGTCAACATGTCGAACTCTCATGCTCTAGCGCATGTCTCAGAGTCTTATTTACTTTTAGTTGACCACTTTATGGATGTAGAACATCCCTCGCCTTTGCTTGCTGGCCATGGTGCAGGTATCAGACGCGGAAGTCGATTGGAGGTTCCAATCCCATCCTCACCGTCGGTTTACGTCGATCAGACGTTGTCGTTGCATGGTGTTGCCTCGGGCTGCCTGCAACCAACAGAGCTGCAGGTCAGCTCCACCTTGGGCTCCCGCCCTACGCCAGGCTGCTCTCCTCCACGCGCACCTAACGTGCCCCTGCGTCGATGCGATCCCGCCGCTCCTGCGCATCCTTTCGTGTCAGCGCCCCTGACTGGTGATAGCGACGGACCAGATCCCATGTTGTCCCCTACTTCCCAGACAAGTTGGTCGGTCTCCCCGATGGCAATAACGCCGGCCTTCCCTACTGCGACACCATCGCTAGCTCCCGCATCATCGTCATCTGAGGTGACACAACCACCATCACCTGAGATCATGCCATCGCCACCGCCTCCTCTAGTTGGTCCTATCACCCGTCGGTGCGTTGGCATACATCATCCTAAACAACGGACTAACGGCACAGTTGCCTTGACCTGTGTTCTAGCGGCTCATGCAGCGCTGAAACACACACATGAACCTCGTGATTTCAAAGAAGCTCTCCGCACTCCTCATTGGCGTGATGCTATGGGGGCCAAGTTTCCACCTCTTCGGGCTAATAGAACTTAGTGACTGGTACCCCTGTTCCTGGTGTTAATTTAATGGATTCACGATGGGTTTTCAAGGTGAAGCTTCATGCGGATGGTTCCATTGAAAGGTACAAGGCTCGTCTTTTTGCTAAAGGGTATAAGCAGCGCTATGGTCTAGACTATGATGAGACCTTCAGTCATGTGGTTAAGCCAGCTGTCATTCGGTAATTGCTTGCTATGCCTCTTTCTCACAGATGGCATCTTCGTTGGTTTGACATTCAGAATGAATTCCACCGTGGTTTTCTAGATGAGGAGGTATATATGTGACAGCCTCTCGGTTTTGTTGATTTTGATAAGCATAGTCATTATTGCAAGCTTGTTAGGTCATTATATGGACTGGAATAGGCTCCTCGTGCTTGGCATGCTCGTCTTAGTTATGTTCTTGGCTCATTGGAATTCTCCCCCCTCTGTGGCTTATACATCCTTGTTCACTCTTCGGAGCCCAGATGTTACAGTCTATCTACTGGTTTATGTTGATGACATCATTGTTCGCAGCTCCACAGCTGTTGCCATTCCCATGTTGATCAGCCAGCTTCGGACTGAGTCCTATGTTAAGGATCTTGGTGTTCTGCATTATTTTCTGGGGATTGATCAGGTATCATCACCCTCATTTGGTAGTCTTCTTCGATGGCGCAAATATGCACTGGAGCTTCTTGCGCGTGCTAGTATGTGAAAGTGCACTCATGTGACTACACCCATGCATACCATCTTCTGAGCGCCTTTGCAGCACTGATGGTGATCCACTCTCATATGACGAGGCTACTCAGTATCGTAGCATTATTGGTGGTCTTTCGTATCTCACTGTGACACGACCTGACTTATCATTTGTGGTCAACAAGGTGTGTCATTACGTCGGGACAGCCCAAACACTTTTCCCTTTACTTTTTCATAAGGAAGAAGCGGAGGTTGCCGGCATGGGTACCATCGATGATGAGGAGAGTGCGCCCAGGGTGGCGTTTACCATGTTTCCTTCGGTTCCCACCCACGGGTGCGGCGGCGTGATGGGTGGAGATGAGATCAGGGCTCTCGTAAGTCAGAGATATTGTTTTGGTTTTGCCGTACCCTAATGGGCTAGCCTGTGTATATGGGTGTGACTATTTCTCACTCGACTGGGAACTAACTTCTTTCTCAGTCGGATGATGCCATCAAATTTCAGTTGCAACAACTCAACTTGCAACTCATACGCACGAATCACGATATAATCAGATGGTGCAGGACTTAACTGAGCACGAACTTAGTTTTCAACTAGCTAAGAACTAGCAAATCCCTATATTTATATCATATAATATACTTGTACATTAAGTTTGCAACCTCAACAATAATTGTTGATTGATACATATATCTATATACATTCCATCCATACAATACATGCTAACTAATGCGGTTGACACCACAATGTACTTTATAATTCGTTGGCACACCAGAGGACTAGGAACTTTCAGAACCCAGACACGGCCGAACCTGAATCGGCAGCCAATAGGGAGAGGAGGTCCATGAAAATAGACCATTTTATTTGCTTAGGCTTTCTAAGTTTCTAAAATATCCGGAAAAAAAATCATGCTCGTAGATATTGGATGCTGGTATGTAGGTGCCAAGTTTGAAACTTGCATATGTTCATCTCCGATATGTACAAGTACAAGCATACTCCCTCTGATCTTAAATATAAACCATATAGTTCTTGGCATGAATATTAAAAAAAATCTACTTGGAGGCAAAGCTACACCAGATTTGAGCAAGATTACTCCTGACTAATTGACGTGAGACAATTGAGAAGTTCACATTAGATAAGTAAACATAATAAAATTTCTAAAAAAAAATCTCCATACAAGTGATACAATGCAACATATCTTATATTTTAGAACTTATATCAAGTAACGGAGGGAGTAATAAATATACATAAGTTCCAATTTTATAGTACTATAACCTAACAAAAAAAATCGGATCTCAAATCCGAAATGGACGGAACCAGATATTAATTAAGAACCGCAGTCGGTACGACCAGATGATGATTCACGTGAATATATAACCAAGTGCAAAGCCTATGCATCCGCAGAGTAAGCTTGCGAGAGCAGCAAAACACAGCACCATGACCATGCCCTGGCAATATTCCCAGCTGCTGCCCATCCTGCTCCTCCTCGCAACGACTCACACCATCGTGGCTGCTGATACTCAACAGCAGCCGATTGCACTTGCGGGTTGCCCCGACAAGTGCGGCAACATCAGCATCCCCTTCCCCTTCGGCACGAAGGCCGGGTGCTTCCGTGAGGGCTTTGAGGTCACGTGCAACTACTCCTTCAACCCTCCTCGCGCATTCCTTGCTCAAGACTCAACGTTTCATATAGTGGGTTATGGAAACTACTCTGCCAACTATTCGGGGCGCAACTATGTTGATGTGATGAACTACTCTCAAGTCCCCGTCGAGCTCCTCGATATATCAGCTTCGACGAGTGAGCTCCGGGGATACGGCGCGGTCAGATCCGACTGCATCGATGGCTACAGCAAGTACGATGACCACCTGGTCAAGCTTCAAGGCACCTTTTTGGGCTGGAATGGCCCAAAGCCGTTCCTCCTGTCACCGCTGCGCAATGTTCTCATGGGCGTCGGCTGGAACGTCAAACCCAAGATGGTGCTAGGCGGATCCATATTCACCACGACTGGCTACATGCTCGCCTGCCTCGCCTACATGAGATACAACGTCCTGACAAACGGGACGTGCACGGGGCGGGGGTGCTGCCAGACCTCCTTCCCACCTGAAAGGGATGTAAATTTCACCATAAATGCTTTCTCAGTGACATTCGAGCCACAAAATCTGTTAGACGATAACGACGGCATGAGCACGAACAGTCCGTGCTCCTACGGCATGATAGTGGAGAGCTCATGGTACAACTTCACTTCTGAGGACATGTTTGGCCGCATGGTGCTGGCCAACAAGTACCCCAGGGGCGTCCCCTTTGTACTCGATTTCGCCATCAGGAACGGTTCATGTCCAACGGAAGGCCAGCAGCCACCGCAGGACTACGCCTGCATTAGCGGCAACAGCAACTGTGCCAAGGCAGCCAGCGGAGACGGCTATGTCTGCAGGTGTTGGGACAATTACGACGGCAATCCTTACATCACTAATGGCTGCCAAGGTACATACTACAAACACATGTTTTCGCGTGGTTGTTGCTCAATGGATCGATCTATGCCTCCATTGTTGTCTTTAAATAGCAAAAGTCTGTAACCTGAATCACTTAGCTTTTTTTTTAAATGGTAACATGTACTAGGTACTTTGCTTGTAGCCTACTACCATCATTTCATACTTTTTACAAAATATTAACAACCGTACATCCAAGTTTAAACCATCGTTACACTTGGTAGCTTATGGTAAATACCGTAATAATGTTATTCAACTAACATCAGGTTGTGATATATGGTACTCCCTAATTTGTTCCATAGTTCTTGTCGCTGTTTTAAATGTATCTAGTACTGTACATAGATATATTTAAATCAGTGACAAGAATTATATGGTACGGATGGAGTAACATGTAGATATATAACTAGTGGCGAATCTAGGAACAAAGCCCGGGCAAACTACAAATTAAGGTGTCTAAGATGTTTTTTCCAACAATTCAATCAGTGACAAGAATATCATCCCTGAAGATGCATAGTTTCTTCCTTTTTTTAGGGTTATGTCAGGGTGTGCTGGTTGTTTTCTCGTTTCGGATGCTAGGCGTGTTTTGCTATCTCTTTGTCGTTGGATGTGTCGGTGTGTGTCCTGGGAGCTTATGGTCTAGTTTTGTAGCTTGCTTGGTGTTTCTCTTGTAAAGCTGGAGGTCCCCAGCGGTACTGTTGCTGTAAAAAACCTTTATGTTTGTTGCTATAAACACCAGGGCCTTAGTGCCTTCCATCTAAAAATAAATAAATAAAAAGATGGTTTTTTTCCAACTAATCGATATAGAAAATCATTTATAGCATATAAACATAAGGTCTCGTGCGGCCGGCAAGCCAGGATGGACGGTAGATCCGCACATTTGTATAACTACGCTAGTATATACTATAGGAAGGCTTTGGTACACCATATAACTCGGTATAGCTAGTTGACTTTGCTTTGTGTAGATATAGATTAGATACATCCGTATCTACGTAAACTGGAGTCAACTAATTTAAATCGGAGGAGGACAACCAGAGTTTCCCGCGGTATCATATGTTTGTATTAGACTGGAATCGGATACCGTGATGTCAGATTACGGAGCAATCGTAGTAACAACCAAGATTTAACGGGACCGGTTAATTACCGCTGCTATCAGGTTAGGTTACAAAACTACGAACCAAACCAAACATGTAGTATATATTGTGACTTTTGGCCCTGTGGAATACAGTTGTTTATTTCTAACGTGACATCAGACATACGTTAAGAGCATCTTCACCGGGTGCCTATAGCGGCCCCGATAGCTTTTTAGTCTCACACGGATACGCCCAAAAAAGCGCCGGCTAGTTTTGGAGCTTAATAGAAACGCAGGGAATTCCGTGTCGAACCTTTGTAAAGGGCGCAAATTGTACGCGCCGGCGCCTCGCGGCACGTCGGTTTTCACGGGTGGGGCCGCCTTGGTAGTGGTAGGAGGCAACGGTTCGCATTAAAAACGACGCGTGCCGGAGGGTTGTTGGCGTCAATAGCTCCGCTCGGAAACCGAAGGAATGGCGAGGACGGCGACGGGCCACGCGGCGTCCACCCACCTCCCCAACGTGCCTTTAATGCGCGTCCGCCGCCACCCTTAAAACCACACCGGCGCAGTTCTTCCCCGTCTTCCAACCCTAGCCGCAACCACCACCAACCTCGCAGACGCTGCGCGACACACCCACCGGCGCAAACACAAATCTCGCGATGGCGCACAATGCCGAGGCCGGCGGTGGCGGCGGCAGACTCCGGTCTCTGCAGCTCACCTACGACGAGGTCGATGTCATATATTGGCAGCGCATCCCCGTGCTACTGCAGTTCAAGCTGCCGCACGGGTGGCATATGTCGAACGCCGGCGACACCGTGTCGCCGCCACCCCCTGGGCCGGAGACGCGTGCCCTCATCGTCGAGCGGCGGGCGCACATGTCGCCGGCTGACCGAAGCCAGCCGACGAACACGCAGAACAGCCCGGCGTGGCCGGGGCGCTTCCAAGGCGAGTGCGACATCGAGCTCGGGCGTTCGGCCGGCCGGGACGCCGAACGTTTCAACCGCATCGGCCGGCGGGCCTGGTGGCAAGACCGCGACGTTGACGTGACGTCGGCGGACTACGGCTACCGCCCGCGCATCCACGGCGACCCCCGCGCGTCCCCATGTACTTCCCCCAGACGCAGAGCATGGCACCGGAGGCGCCGCCTCTACAGAGGCCGTCGGCGGACGACAGCCTCTGGAAGCTCCCGCACCGGATCGTCGATCGCCGGCGGCCGCACGCTCTCGGCCGCACACGCGCCACCTTCGGGTGGCATCGTCATCAACGACGGCCCGAGGCGAACATCTTCGGCTCTGGCTCGGAGGACGACGGGGATGGTTCAACGCCACCGCCCCAGGGAGGAGGACGTCGCGGGCTCGCCACTACCTCTGCCGGCGAAGAAGAGGTGGTGGTAGATGGAGGCGGAGGCGCAGGCGGCCCTCCGTGGCGGCGACGACCCAGAGGACTTCCCCGTTCAGCACATCATCACCGACAGGTTGTTGGTTCTACGACTGACTTTTCTGAGAGACCACTTCTCCTCATTCAGGTGCATCTTCTTGGACACTGAAGCATCTTTTCATATGACTTATGATTCTTTCGATTTGAGCTCTGTTCGACCTAGTGAGTCTCCTACCTCTGTTCTTATTGTTGATGGTTCTGCCATCCTAGTCTAGTCGAGGCACTCTTAGCAGTTCTGCGTTTCATGTTCCTTCTGTTGCCCATATTCCTCGACTCACAATGCAGCTCTTCTCTGGTAGTCAGATTGTCGACTCTCGTTGTAGGGTCACTCTCGACTTTGATTCATATTATGTTCAGGATCGTTGCACGGGCGCTATGCTTGGTGCTGGTCCATGACGCCATGATGGCCTCTAGGAGCTTAACTGGCTTCGTCTACCTTCCGCTGACGCCGCCAGTCTCTTGGCCCCTTTTGTCGCATCCATCAGCTCTTTTCAGCAATGGTATCATCTTCTTGGCCGTTTATGTTGTTCTCGTCTCTCGTCTCTACTTCACCATGGTGTTACAGGGTCTGTCTCTGGAAACGCCTCTTTGAACGGTATGGGTTGTAAGTTTGATAAGCAGATTCAGCTAACATATCCTCATAGTGACTCTGTGTATGCGCGTCCTTTTGATCTTGCTCATTCAGATGTTTGGGGTTCGGCTCCTTTCGCCTCGAAAGGGGGTCATCGCTACTGCATTATTTTATAGATGATTTCTCTCGTTACACTTGAATTTACTTTATGTCTTCTCATAGTGAGTTTCTCTCTATTTATAAGCTCCTTGTTGACATGGTCCACATTCAATTCTCTAGACCTATTCGTACGTTCATTCTGTTGGTGAGTATCTCCAAACATTTGTGTAGTGTTCTTGCTCGGTGCGCATGCTGAGAATAGCGTTGTTGAGCGCAAGCATCATCATCTTCTTGAGACTGCTCGTGCGATGATGATCGCTTCTTCTCTTCTGCCTTATTTTTTGGTTGAGGCTATCTCTACCTCGGGCTGTCTCATTAACATCCAGCCTTCTGCTGGCCTTCAGGGTGGCATTCCTCTTGAGTGACTCTATGATCGCCCTCCTAACTATTATGTGTTTCATCTATTTGGTTGTGTTTGCTATGTTCTCCTCGCTCCTCGTGAACACACCAAACTATGTGCTTGGTATGTTGAATGTGTTTTCCTTGGTTATAGTGATGAGCATAAGGGATATCGTTGTTGAGATCCGATGGCTCATTGGATGCGCATTTCTCGAGATGTGACTTTTGACGAGTCTCGTCTTTTCTATCCTCATTCAACCTCCTCGACCTCTATTGCGGAGAATCTCTCTTTTCTTGTTTTTGCCGATTCTCCTGCTTCGGTCCCTCATATATCTTCTCCTTCTCCTTCCCTTGTGTTGTCACCTCCGGTGTCTCTGATTCCTTCTTCTCTCCCGTCTCCTCTAACGCCTCTTTCGTCTTCACCCGCCTGACCGGGATATCCTCTTGTTGCTCCTCATCCTACTTTTCCTTTTCACTATAATTGTCGTCCATGTGTTGTGACCGAGTCATCTGATGCACCCTCTACTTCTGGTGCCGACTTATTCCCTTCGTACTCGGCCTTGTACTTCTCCTAATTTCTATAATCTTGCTAGTTACAGTGTATCGGTTGTCCCAGAGCCGACTACTTGTCGTGAGGTTGTTGTTCATCTTGAATGGCTGCTTGCTATGGCTGAGGAGATTGTTGCGCTTAAGTGCATTGGTACGCCCCATGTTCGTCATATCACCTGTAAGTGGGTCTATAAGGTTAAGACCCGCTCTGATGGTACTCTTGGGCGTTATAAAGATCGACTAGTTGCTCGAGGTTTTCAGGAGCATGATTGTGACTATGACGAGACTTTTGCTCATGTAGCTCACATGACTCTTCTTGTTGTGGCATATGTTCGTCATAGGTATGTGTCTCATCTTGATACTAAGAATGCATTTCTTAATGTGACGAGTTATGTGAGGAAGTTTACATGCAACCACCACCTTGGTATTTTGTCACAAATGGCATGGTTTGTCGTCTTCGTCGTTGGCTCTCTCTATGACCTTAAGCAAGCCTCTCGAACATGTTTTGAGCGATTTGCTTTTGTGGTCACGACTGATGGTTTCTCTCTCAGTACACATGATCATGCATTGTTTGTCCACTGTTCTCCTCGTGGTCGTACACTTCTTCTTCTTTTGTATGTCGATGACATGGACGACCCTGAGTATATTGTCTTTGTCAAGGCACTTCTCATTGAGTAGTTTCTTATGTCAGATCTTGGTTCGCTTTGCTATTTTCTTGGGATTGAGGTTTTGTCCACCTCTCATGGTTTCTATATATCCCAAGAACGGTATATTTAGGATCTTCTTGATTGTGCCGCCCTTATTGATGAGCATAGTGCTGAGACTCCCATGAAGCTCAACATTTCTCTACGTGCTTCGGATGGTGATCCGACTCGTTATCGACATCTTGTCAGGAGTCTCATCTATCTGGTTGTTAAGATATTTTGTTTCTGCTTCCACTTCGGTCCACTATAGTCACCTTTTTCATACTCTACATTATTTACGTGGAACGGTCTCTCTCTCTTCTTTCCTTGTTACAACCCCAGTCCTACTCCAATGCTACGTGGGCAAGTGATCCTTCGGATCACCGGTCCTTTTCTACCTACTATGTTTTTTTTGGTGGTTCTCTCATTGCGTGGAAGGCGAAGAAGCTGACTGCAGTTTCGCATTCGAGTGTACAGGCTGAGTTGGGAGCTATGGCTCTTTTGACTGGTGAGGTGACTTGGTTATGGTGGTTACTTGCAGATTTTGGTTTCTCCGTTACAACACCCACTACTCTCTTGTCCGATAGTACACGTGCTATCAGTATTGCACATGACCCTGTGAAGCATGAGATTCCCAAGCATATTGGTGTTGATGCTTATTTTGTTCGTGCCAGTGTGCATGATCAAATTATTGCGCTCTAGTATGTGCCTTCAGAGTTGCAGTTGGCGGATTTTTTTACGAAGGCTCGGACTAAAGCACAACATAGCTTTCTACTCTCCAAACTCAGTGTTGTGGATCCACCATGAGTTTGAGGGGGGAGGGGAGGGGGGAAGAGAGATATTTGTATGTTGTAGTTTTTCCTAGTAGCTAGGGGTTTCGTGCATATTTCACACATGTACATGTACTATATATTGTAGTATTTTGCCCCCATGGAATACAAGTTGCTTATTCCTAGGCAATGTTTTCCAACTTCAACTTTTAATATGCAGAAATTTTTGGAGGTATGATCATTATCTTTATAGTAACTTTCCTAGTAACAAATGCATTATATAACAGTAATGGTCAATCATGTCAAAAAAAATATACTCATATACTTCAAGCCTTAGTGATGCAACTGTTTCTTAAATAATTAAACTTGACCAACTTTTCGTGTTTTCCCTACTTTCAGATGTCGATGAATGCCAGCACCCTCATTTATATAATTGCTCGAGTGGATCCATCTGCAAGAACACACCAGGAGGCTACGAGTGCCCATGCAAATCGGGAATGAGAGGTAATGGCAAAGAGGGGGCATGTTCAGAGAATTTCCCCTTACCAGCAAAGGTGGCTGTGGGTAAGCACTATTTTCTTATTGTGAGGGTGGATAAGCACTAAGCAAGCACACACGATAATTAAATATAATCATCAACTTGTTTTTTTACAAACTTATCTTAATGGAATAATTCGTGTGATATACCCCCTTAGTCGTTTGGTCAATATGACATATTGCCATGCACATGGAGTCAGAGATATGATTGTCATAGGAAGTGAACTTACCCACCCACGAAGCATAGATTTGGTGTTAAAAGTTTGCCAAACAGCATGATGTAGATGTAGGGAGCAAGTTTTTGACTGATGCATTTGAAACAATTTTGATGTCATAAAAACCCAAATGATGTTTTCACTAGCTTTTTCCCTTATTTGGTATAAGATTATGTTAAAATGTTCTTTTGCACTACTTTATTCGGAAGATGGATAGTTCATTACGTACTTGAGTGTAAGAGACATATCTTTTTCTAACAGTAAGTGACGATCGGATTTCATCACTATTACATGCGTATCACACAAATTTTGCCATAAGCCACTATAATTTCCCTCTGAAATTCTGCACTAGGTACATATATACAACTTTTCTCAGTTGACCAGACGTTGACCATTAAGTGGCTATAAAAAGATAGCATTTCTCCTAGAACCATAGTTGGGCTATCAGGTGGAGCAAATGAGTGCATTTTGTTTTGCCCTTTGGTGTTGCTCTCCAATAGGAATAGTATGTGAGGTGGTATTCCTTTTAGCAACCTTGTTTCACATTTCCCTTTTTTTGGAAATAAATACGGTAGGGGAAGCCTCTACGGTGATTTTTTTAAAATAATAAGAACCCAAATCCAAGTCCGTGTGGACTTGAACCTAGGTGGCTGGGTTGTACTTCTCATTTCCCTTTGCACCGCATTCCCTTTCCCATCTTGCTCTCTAGAAGCATATACATCAAAATTTGGGATACACAGGTATACGTAATGTTCCATCTGGTGAGCACATTGCACAATTCATAGATGTTAACATCATCAACTAAAATATATAGATTTACCTAAACTTAGGCTGACATCCTAGACGCCTAGTTTAGAAACTAACTCATTGCTTTGGGCATGTGGAAATTACAAATATTACCTTGTGTTGTCCCATGTTGAGAGCTTGAAAGATGTACACGTGTTGGAAGTTTAGAACAGTCTTACCTAGATGGATATACCAGAATAGGCGCAGTTGTAGAAGCACATGCAACTTCAATTGTTGTCTCAAGGTTCTCTACATTAATTACTCTTCTTCACCATCTTCTTAACTTGGTGGACCCCTTCAGATAAAGAAAATATCAAAAATTCGCAGATGCCAAAAAAACAATACAGAGATAAAAAAAAAATCAGAAACAATAAATTCAGATAAAATACTTTCCTGCCTTTCAAGAAACATAGCTTATATTTAGTCAGCTTGTCTACAATTGTGTCAATGATGCCCATACCCTATAGGTTTGGCAATTTTCAGTCTTTTGATCAGACCACTTCAACCTATTCTTCATTGGCCTTTCAAGATAGGTGGTTCTAGGATGAAGCCATGCTCTGCTATAGGAATGATATGCTCGATGCCTTTTGCACAATTTAACGACCATCAACATAAGTCTCTAGTTGCTCGAACGTGTATAATGCACACAAAGCTTTTCCCACAAACCTTCTACTATCTACAATTGCAAATCATCCCATTAATTAATGTAAACAACATGCCTATAACCACTCATGTCCTTGCATTGTACTTCCGCATCATTGTCACTAGTTCTATTTATCTCGGACGTTAAACCCCTGCTCTTTGCATTCACAATGTGCGGAAAAATTCTCCTTTCCATTTCCTTGTGATTACCTTTCTTTCTCCAGCTAGACGACTAACTTGCACCTAATCTTGTCCAAAACTTTCATGGTATGGATCCCTTTGTAGTCTTTGACCTAATTGTTTAAGCATTCAACAAGATTACTGGTAATATAATCCACCTTTCAGTGTGTTGAGAGATGGCTCTTAAGTCTTAATCCATAACCTTATGTGATTCTTCTTGAAGACAATTGTTGTTGGCCTTACTTGTTAAATTGCTTCTATGTGTTTGTTAAAATCATAATAATTCCATTCATGCTAGACTAATATACTGGCATCAAGATGATTAGATGAAATTTTTTATTCGTACAATAGGGATATTCTCTCCAAGTGCATCAACAAAGTGCTCGTAATTAGGGTTTCCCAATCGACGGTCATGGTGAACCTAGAGCCACTGATGTCCTCTAAAGTGAGACCCAACAATTTCAGCGGCACCTACATAGCTTTTTACTCCTCCACTCCGCTTTGTGTGCCAATCATGGTTCCTCAAATCCCTAGGTAAGAATTACGAAGCAACGCGTAGGAAGGTAGCCGCCAGCAAGCTGGGTCAGGGAGCATAGCGGTTGAGTGCGCCAATGCCTTCTCGCCGAAATGGCAAGTCTCGGGAAGAGACAGATAGACAAAGAGAGATAATCGGTTCGGGATGAGAGAGTTGGTCCAGCTGAGGAGAGAACGATGAGGTGGGTTTTGTGAGGATATTTTCCTTTTTCTATGGGTTCAATGTTGGGGTAAGACAAGCTTTTGAGGTTATCAACTGTCACCACCTAATAGAAGTGCTATATCTGTACCTAGTGCAAAATTTCAGTAGTATGTTTGAGATAGAGAAAATTTGAGTGACATATGGGCAAATTTTGAGTGGTATATATGGAATTTCCTCTTATTTTCGTTTCAGTATTTATTCTTTGAAATACATCCTTAATACTTAAGCATTTATACCACTTAAGTAAAATATGTTATCCATTGTTTGTACAGCTAATTACTTTCCAATGTCATACACATTATGTTATTTAACTGATTGCATAAATATAGCATGGTAATTTAATCCTTTGTTACATAATTGAGATGCTATGTTAGCTAGTTCAATTTGCAGTTTTGTTTCCTTACATTGGTATTTTGTAGGCCTTGCTGCCTCTATTGTTATAATTGTTCTCATGGTTATGACACATCAACTCCTCAAACTCAAAAGGTTCTATGAGCAAAATGGTGGTCCAATACTGAAAGGTGTAAAGAATATAAGGATCTATACAAGCAAGCAACTTAAACAGATAACAGATAACTACAAGGTTGTCATTGGAGAGGGCCATTTTGGTAAGGTTTATATAGGGCGTCTAGAAGACAAACAAGAAGTGGCTATAAAGAAGACCATCGAAGTTGATGAAACTAGCAAACAAGACTTCATTGATGAGGTTATAATTCAATCTGGAATGAGGCACAAGAACATTGTTAGGCTCTTAGGTTGCTGCTTAGAGATGGATGTTCCAATGTTGATGTATGAGTATGTAGTGAAAGGGAGTTTGTATGATGTTCTGTTTAAAAACAAAGACAATGTTCCAGTGGATACACGCCTCAGGATTGCCATTGGTTCAGCCGAAGGATTGGCATACATGCATTCTTCAGATGTGAAGAGTACCATCCGTCATGGTGATGTTAAATCTGCTAATATACTTCTTGATGAAAGTTTCACCCCAAAAATTTCGGACTTTGGAACCTCAAAGCTGCTTGCAAGAGGAAAATCTGAGAAGACTGAATGGGTCATTGGAGACAAGAGTTACATAGATCCAGCATACTTGGGCGGGATACTTACACAGAAGAGCGATGTCTACAGCTTTGGAATTGTTCTAATAGAGCTTATCACAAGGAGGGCAGCAACATATGATGATAAGAGGACTTATGTTACAAACTTTATTCAAGCTTGCCAAGAACAAAAAGCAAGGAACTCTATTGATAATGATATTACAAGCGAGAAGGATATTGTGCTCATGGAAATGGTTAGTGAAGTCGCTTTGGAGTGTCTAAAAGCTAATCCAGAGGAACGCCTAGATATGAGAGAGGTGGAAAACCGTATCATCCACATTATAAGAAAATCTGAACAGCATGGACAGGATAGGAACTACCAGGGAAATCTTAGACCTAATTCAGAGGTTCCTTTGCTCAAGCCTGGGGAGAAGTAATCACCCACCAATTAAAGAAGTACCGTACTCCGTACCATCCAAGTAGTATTTTACATATTTCACATGGGTATGTAATAATTCGACTATGATTGATTGTACTCGTTTCAGTTTGTCTAGTATGCACTAAGTTATGTACTGTCAGTTCAGATACACCGTGGTTTTCTGCTCTTCCAATGTAAGAAGTTATTCTCTGTAACAACAAACAAGTGGCTGGTGGGTGACATGCTATTATGCTCGTAGTGGTTGCTCCCTCAACGACTTATCCGTGGAAGTGAGGTTGGGGATTCTATGTCCATGGGATAAGAGAACAGAATATTTCCAGAGAGATTGTTGTTACTGGCATCTAAATAGTTTAGGTATTTGTTGCACAGCAAAGACTGGAGTAGATTTTCAGTGAAGTACATTACAGGACAAGTCTATCATTGAAATTTTGGGAAGAATTTGGCCTATCATTGTTTTACAGATATCTTTATCCTATTTACAATGTACAACGATGCTTGATGAATGATGATAGGGTGCCTTGTCACTTGCTTGATGATGTCAAAGAAAAATGTGGACAAATTATATTGTGAGTGTGCACATTCTGGTCCATGCTCTGTGTTACTCCTATACTAGTTGAGCTACAGATCATTTAAATTCTCAAGCCTTGAAGGAAGTAGTGCATATACAGAATGCATTTTATCTTGCTCCCTTGTGTTATACGATTGGCTGGTTCAGTTAAATAGGTGATGGTTCATAATATAATTTTCCTATTGTGAATCTCTACTGAATTATGTGTGCTTGGTTGGAGACATGCAACTCTCCTGTTGACATAATTGCCCAAATGAAGCTCAAATTTACTGCTACCCGCTAAATAAATTTGCCAAGCACAAGCTCAAATTTACAGAGTCAGTGCCACTCTGAACAGTAGCCACACTTGCTGCAGCATACATAATACACTACTGGATGGACAGATAATTTCCCTTGGGACTTGATGATATATTCAAGTTTTAAGATCAGGGGCATGAATTGTTAAACATCACAGATTTAACATACATAATACATGATTTGGCATGCTGCAGAATATATAATACACTTCTGAGTGGACAGCTATTTTCCTGAGATTGGATGCCATATTCAAGTTCTAAGATCAGGGCACTAACTGTTCAACATTCGCAGTTTTACATAATACATGATTTAACATCACAGAAACGATATTGAATAGGCACCTTACTCATGTCGTCAGCAGCAGCAGCAGATTATCCACGGTTTGCTTAGTGCACCCTATGTTCCTACCATCAAAGCACCTGGAAATTAAACAATTATTCTCATGTAGAAAATCTGGGTTAGCACTAGCAAAAGGATAAAAAACTGCGCCAAGCGTTGCGTTATTATCCTGCAGGAACTTCACATATGCTATATCTGAAGATGTACGAAGCACAGCTCACCTCATCACTCATCTTCTCCAACGCTGCAGCAGCTTCAGTTTCCGGAGAGAACTTGATGAAACCGTATCCTCTGGATCTCCCCAGCACAGGGTGGCACACAACCATCACTTTTGCAGGTCAATCTCCAATCGACCGAAAATCACAGATCAACAACCGAGAAGATCCAGAACTGATAGATAGATCACTACCTTCGGCAACACCGCCGAGCTGGGAGAATGTATCCTTGGGAGCGGTCTCATTGGTGTCGTAGGACAGATCTGCAGCTCAAGTCAGTGGAACAGATAACAGGGCATCACAAAAATCCTGAACCATATAAATGTTCAGACAGTATATTGCACATAAAACCACAATGACTCACACAGATTGTTCAATTCAGTTAAAACTGCAGGCAATATTTGCACGAATTTAACAAGAATAATGCGCTGCGATTGCAATCAACAAGCAGGATGATTCAGCATTCCAGATAAGATTTTATACAACTTAAAATAAAATGCCATCTCGGCGAAATGATAGTGACGTCCAGGGAGTAATATTCCCAGTAAGATTTGATATCTCAAGCGGAAAATCTCCAGCCAACCCTTACGACTGCACAACCAGCATGTCAGCATGCTTGCTGACCAAATCTCCAACATCATCTTCATTATCAGCATATATGATTGCCAGCTTGTACCTGCTTAGGAGAACCAAATGACCATTAGAATCATAGAAATGTGAACTGAAAACACCAGTTCATAACCTTCCAAGCTCATTTACATGAGAAGGCTCGTGCTAACAGATACTAGTAAGCATATTACTGACTCGTGCGGTTCATTTCCTCTATAGGTGGCAACATCAAATCAAGCTCTACGGCTGAGACGGTCATAAACAACAGCAGCAGTAAGCGAATCAAGTTGTCCGGTCAAGGCAAGTATAACTGTTGGGGAATATTAAGGTGCATACCAAAGGACCACCCAACTACATAATTGTTGATCCCTCAATAAGAATGATTGCTTCAACCACCCATCTGCTAAAAAAATCATAAAAAGGTGGGCATGTGGCAGTGTTTATATTTCTTAGTTTTCAGGTTATATCATGCCTGCTAAGTGAAAATATCGATTATGTTCCTTTATCCCTCTTCTTAGAGTGAAGGGTTTACATCCCAGCTTCGCTTTGCTAAAAGCCATAAGGAGCATCATGAAACTACTAACTGGGGACTCCAATAGTCCACTTATGTTCCTTTATCCCTCTTCTTAGAATGAAGGGTTTACAGCCCAGCTTCACTTTGCTCAAAGCCATCAGGAGCATCATGAAACTACTAACTGGGGACTCCAATAGTCCAGTTTACCATGACGGCCTGCAATTTAACAATAACTATTGGACAAATTACAATATAAACATTTACGTTCAGATTCCTGTTCTTTGTTACTCCTATACTAGTTGAGCTACAGGCCTACAGCTCCTTGAAGGCTCCCTTGCATTACATGATTGGCTGGTTGAGATAAAAATTCCCCCTTGTGAATCTCTACTGAATCATGTGTGCTTGAAGAAATACAACTCTCCTTGGTAAAATTGCTCTGATTAAAATCAAACTATTGCTGCCTGCTAAATAACAGTTCCACAGATAAGCTCTAGGCTACAGAGCCAGTGGCACTCTGAATACATAATACACTTCACTATTGGATGAACAGGTATTGTCCCTGGGACTTGATGACATATTCCAGTTCTAAGACCAGAACATGAACTGTTAAACATCACAAATTTATCATACATAATACATGATTTAACATCACAGATTCCGAACACAAGAAACGATAGAGTAAGCACCTTGCTCATGTCATCAGCAGAAACAACAGCGGATCATCCGCGGTTTGCGCAGTGCACCCGTATGTTCCTACCATCAAGCGCCTGAAAATGAAACAATTATCATGTAGAAAAGCTGTGTAAGCAAAAGGATAAAAACTGCACCGGGCTCAGCATACTATCCTGCAGGAACTTGACTTGTAGGCAGCACATTATTACCTCATCAATCATCTTCTCCAACGCTGCAGCTGTTTCATCTTCCGAAGAGAACTTGACGAAACCGCATCCTTTGGATTTTCCCGTCACAGGATCGCATAACACTTTCACTGTCACACACATCCATCGGTTTTACAGGTTAATCTCTAATCAGCCAAAATTACAGATCGAACACCAAGAATATCGAGAAGAGACAGATCAGTACCTTCGGTAACATGGTCGTGCTGAGAGAATGCATCCTTGAGAGCAATCTCATTGGTGTCATAGGACAGACCTGAACTCAACTTTCAGTGCAACAAACAGTAGAGCATCAAAAAAAATTGAACCATACATATAAGCCAGAAGCCCTGCTAAATGTTCACAGATTCTTCTTAACATTCACATTCAGTTAAAACTGGAGGGAATATTTGCACGAAATTGACCAGAATACTAATTGACCTTGCAGTCAGCGAGCAGGATGATTCACAATCTATCATGGAACCCATATTCCTAAGTGGACTGCAAACTACCATGTCTGACAGGAATGCAGTAAGATTCCCACAATCTGGCATGAAACCCAAATTATTCACACGGATTCTTCCTAACATTTACATTCAATTAGAAATGGAGGCATTTAGCAAGCAGGATGGTTCACAATCAGCAAGGATTAAACCTACCTTCCTAAGCATGTTCGCAAATCTACCGTATCTAAACTGGAAGGACACCAGATCAAGAACAAAAACAAAACGGCAAAGAGAACGAACAATTTGGAGCATGAGGAGAAAGCGGCGCCTCGATTCAGGATTGTTCCGACAAGAACGGCATGGGGCGTCACTTTGCTTCCCCAATTGAACATCGTCTGCAAACCCTAGAAATAATCCCCAAATCCACTTCGCCCAGATCATAACGACACTACAAAGATTACGATTCGCACCTCGCTGAACCAAGTTATTGCAAGAAGGCCCTCAAGATCAACAAACAAAGAGAAAATGTTGAAGAAACGAAGGAAATCGAACAGGCGCATCAAGAAAAACATCCAGTAAAGCATCAGCAGTGATTTTTGGCATACAAACAAGAGAAATTGACAGCAGTTGAAAGGGCAACGAGATTCAGTTTTCGGCTTCCATTAGCTAGAACTCAACCACACCCAGATGTTTTGTCTTGTGAGCCAGCACTACAAACACACGACTTTTTCTAACCCAAAACACATCCCCCCATCTCTGAAAACACGACACTTGCGCTACACAACTATGCAGAACCGTAGCCTACGCTACCCTACTCCTCGTCGTCGGCGGCGGCATTCTTCTTGGCGACGGGCTTCTTCTTCTTGGGCGACTTGGAGGACTCCGCCTTCTCGGCAGCCTTCTCGGCCTTCTCGGCAGCCTTCTTGGGGAGCAGCACGGAGTGGATGTTGGGGAGGACGCCGCCGTGCGCGATGGTGACTCCCGACAGAAGCTTCCCGAACTCCTCGTCGTTGCGGATGGCGAGCATCAGGTGGCGCGGCATGATGCGGGTCTTCTTGTTGTCCTTGGCGGCGTTCCCGGCGAGCTCCAGGACCTAGTAGGGGGTAAAGAAAACAGAACAAGATTCAGAGACCGGTCCGTGTCGAGAGCAACAAAGCAGAGTTCGAGCGCGATAGATCGATCGAGACGAGGAAAGAGAGGTGGGCGTTCGGGAGAGACGGTTACCTCCGCGGCGAGGTACTCGAGGACTGCGGCGAGGTAGACGGGGGCGCCGGAGCCGACGCGCTGCGCGTAGCGGCCCTTCTTGAGGAAGCGCCCGATGCGGCCGACGGGGAACTGGAGCCCGGCCTTCACGGAGCGGCTCACCGCCTTCTTCCTGTCGCCTCCCTTCCTTCCGGCCATCTCCTCCGACGAACTGCTCCGGCGCGGTGGTGGCGGCGGGAACGAGCGAGCGCTGCTGTGGCTGGTGGTGATGCTTGCTTTGAAATGCTGATCGCCGGAGGGCGACGGTTTTATAGGAGCCGGGGAGGTGGGCGCCATCCGAGTGAGGCGACGTGCGAGGCTGCGAGCCGTTGGATCTTCGGGACGGGCGGTGGGGATTGCTTCGGGGGAGCCTGATCCGTGGGAGCGGTTGATCGACCAATCAGAGCGCGGGGAGTTTCCCTGTGGCTTCGCGCTTCTTCTTTTTGGCTTCCTTTCTCCTCTTTTCATTTCGCGGTTTGTTGGTGTGTGAAACGAAAATCGAAAATGGGAGGCGCGAGAATATGAAAAGGAATATGCTGATTCTTCGTTAATTACATACTCCTTTTTTTTAATTGGTATACACGGCCGTTTTTATCCTAGTAACCTCTTTTGCTCCTGGTATGGAAACTCCTAGTGATCTTACTATGACTTGGATTCACATACGGGTTGAGTGGAGAACATATGAACTGATACCTTCCATTCTTATTTGATAGAATGATATCACTTTTCAAATTTAAGTATATTTACATTGCATATGACTTGCAGAACCAAATTTGAAATATCTTTAGACAAACAAAAAAAAAAGATCCCAACATGAAGAGTGTCACATAAAGACAAACACGATGACACTATTCACAGAGCAATTTAGCTTTTTCGTTCCTCTTTGTTATTTCAAATTTAGTTTTGAAAAATCTAAGGAATGTAAAAACGCATCTTGTGAACACCAATAAATATGTTATAATGTTTTGACATATACAAAATTAAATTTTGTAAAGTTGTATATCGTGGTATCATGTAAACTATGCTATCACTGGATATTTTCCCTAGTTGGGTGCTACACTGCTACGTGGGCAGACTGATACCTTCCATCTCGATTATGGATTGTAGTATTATAAATTTTTTTCCTAGAAGAGCCGGATTTAATTGAACTTTGGGAAAACACTGCTAAATGGTTTGAAGGAAACTTCTATAAAACTTGTTATTTATTTTATCTTATTTTACCGGACCTTTCCAGTTTATTTTGTTTGGTGTTGTATTTAATGGATGGAAAATAGGCTAGGGTCAAAGATTTCCCTGCAACTATGCATACATATAGAAATAAAGCATAATATTATGTAGCAAATAAAATAGTGATAAGAGATTTGTGAGCAACACATCTGTAAATACTATTGTCCCTAAAACCAGAGGTGACAGTACCCTCTTTTGTCCCCACAACCGCAAGTAACAACTGCTATTAAGTAAAACAGACCAAAGCATTAAGATATATGATATTGTTAATTATCCTAGGTGAATCACTAAAGGTGTACCGTTAGTTTCCCATTTCTATCACTAAGGTTTCGAGATAGCACGCCGTTCTCCACTTATCTCACCTCTTCCCATGATCGATCTAGAGAGGCATGGGTATCTGCAAGTCCTCGGATCGAGGCAAAGATACAAGATAGCAAAACTCCTATATATTCAATCTCTACACAAAACTCATATGATTAGACGCACATAACCTCTTTGAGGATTCACCCCAACCCGCAACCCGTGAGGACTAATCACACATAATAACAAGATCAAAGATAGAAATCATTATTGCAAATACTTGGATTGAAATCAAATATTCTTACAATGGTGGCCAATTCTCAAGGAGATCTCTATTACATTTACAAGGTGATGGCTATGACTATAGAGGGGATTGGAGAGGAAATGGATTAACTATGGTGGTTGATCTCCTTCAATGAGTTGCAGATGGATCTGGTGGATGGCAGCTTTGTTTTGGCGATGAATGGCTCCCTTTCAGGAATGGCTCCCTTCATGAAAGTTATAGGGTTTTGTTGGAGATATGCCCAAAAGGCAATAATAAAATGGTTATTATTATATATTTGTGTTTATGATAAATGTTTGCATCCCATGCTATAATTGTATTAACCGTAAACATTAATACTTGTGTGTTTTGTAAACATAAAAGAGTCCCTAGTAAGCCTCTTGTTAAACTAGCTTGTTGATTAATACATGATCATTGTTTCATGATCATGAACTTTGGATGAATGATGTGATAGACACACATCCATAGTAAGCATAGCATATGATCGAGTTGAAAGTTCAAAGATGGTAACCTAGAGGGGGTGAATAGATTTCTACAAATTTTAATTCTTTCTTTGCAATATTAGGCTTTGCGGGATATAAAGGTGAGCCTAATGCAAACTAGGTGAGGCACCCTAGATGATAATACAAGTATCTCAAGAACGAAGGATCTCACAGGATATATAGCACAAGTAAAGAGTTCGGTTAGGGATAACCTAAAGCACGCGGAGACAAAGATGTATTTCCGTGTTCCCTTCCTTTGCAAGAAGGTACGTCACGTTTGGTGAGGTGGGGATCCCACGAAGGATTTCCCAACACCACGAAGGCTCACCTTCTTCTCCGAGCCTATCCCACGAAGGAATAACTATTTCACTTGTTGTAGACTTTGAGGCAGCCTCCAAACCTTCACAATCTTGTCAGGAGCAAATCCACAGCCCGGATGCTTTCGGACGCTTTTGCTCACCTAGGGTTTCCAAGAAACCCTAGAGAGCAGGTATCTTGATGAATACAAGGGGGAACAAGATTTGGCTCGGTGGAACTATAGATCAAGACCTCCTCTAGCTTTTCCCCGAAGGGATTTGAGTTTTGGTGGAGGAGGAGGGGTATCTGAGGCTTTTGATGTTTCTCACAATGGAGTATGAGAGAGAGAGCTCAAGAATAGTTTGTAGTGTAGTGTCTAACCGTTCTGAGCTAGGAGAAGGGGTATATATAGCTTCACTTGAAATCCAACCGTTGGGGACTTGTCCAACTCAGCAGTATGTCGAGGAGGCCGGTCTGCCGGGCCAGGCGCCGGACTGGCCGGTGGCACGCCTGGTGCCGCCGGGCCACAGACCGGGCCGGCTGGCAGTCGCCAGGCCTAGCGTCGGGCCAGTGCCGAGCGTGCCCATCGAGCCCGTGGAAGTGCTCCGGTGTGCACTAGTGTATGGGCTGGCCTACGTCAGGTCGGTCGGTGCAGGAGCCGGTGCCACCGGGTTGGGCGCCGGTCCACCCGACAGAAAACCGGGCATGGAACCGGGCGTGAGGTGCTGAGTCCCTAGATTCTGCCTGGTGTGCACCGGTGCTAGGGCCGGTCTGCGCCGGTGCAGCACCCTGATGCGTGTAATTGACACGTCCGTTGGGAACCGCAAGAGGAAGGTGTGATGCGCACAACGGCAAGTTTCCCTCAGTAAGAAACCAAGGTTTAATCGAACCAGTAGGAGTCAAGAAGCACGTTGAAGGTTGATGGCGACGGGATGTAGTGCGGCGCAACACCAGAGATTCCGGCGCCAACGTGGAACCTGCACAACACAACCAAAGTACTTTGCCCCAACGAAACGAGTGAGGTTGTCAATCTCACCGGCTTGCCGTAACAAAGGGTTAACCGTATTGTGTGGAAGATGATTGTTTGCAAGAAAACAAGAAAACACGTATTGCAGCAGATTTGTATTTCAAGTATAAAAGAATGGACCGGGGTCCACAGCTCACTAGAGGTGTCTCTCCCATAAGATAAAAGCATGTTGGGTGAACAAATTACAGTCGGGCAATTGACAAATAGAGAGGGCATAACAATGCACATACATGTCATGATAAGTACAAGTGAGATTTAATTGGGCATTACGACAAAGTACATAGACCGCCATCCAGCTGCATCTATGCCTAAAAAGTCCACCTTCAGGTTATCATCCGAACCCCTTCCAGCATTAAGTTGTAAAACAACAGTACAATTGCATTAAGTATGGTGCGTAATGTAATCAACAACTACATCCTTAGACATAGCATCAATGTTTTATCCCTAGTGGCAACAAGACATCCACAACCTTAGAACTTTCGTCACCTGTCCCAAATATCAATGGAGGCATGAACCCACTATCGAGCATAAATACTCCCTCTTGGAGTTAAGAGAAAAAACTTGGCCGAGCCTCTACTAATAACGGAGAGCATGCAAGATCATAAACAACACATAGGTAATAACTTGATAATTAACATAACATGGTATTCTCTATCCATCGGATCCCGATAAACACAACATATAGTATTACGTATAGATGATCTTGATCATGTTAGGCAGCTCACAAGATCCAACAATGAAGCACAATGAGGAGAAGACAACCATCTAGCTACCGCTATGGACCCATAGTCCAGGGGTGAACTACTCACTCATCACTCCGGAGGCGACCATGGCGGTGAAGAGTCCTCCGGGAGATGATTCCCTCTCTCGGCGGGTGCCGGAGGAGATCTCCGGAATCCCCCGAGATGGGATTGGCGGCGGCGGCGTCTCGAGTAAGGTTTTTCGTATCGTGGCTCTCGGTACCGGGGTTTCGCGACGGAGGCTTTAAGTAGGCGGAAGGGCAACGCGGGGGCCACACGAGGGCCCCACACCATAGGTCGGCGCGGCCGGGGCCCGGGCCGCGCCGCCCTATGGTGGCGGCGCCTCGTGGCCCCACTTCGACTCCTCTTCGGTCTTCCGGAAGCTTCGTGGCAAAATAGGACCCCGGGCGTTGATTTCGTCCAATTCCGAGAATATTTCGTTACTAGGATTTCGAAACCAAAAACAGCAGTAAAATAGCAACTCGGCTCTTCGGCATCTTGTTAATAGGTTCGTTCCAGAAAATGCACGAATATGACATAAAGTGTGCATAAAACATGTAGATATCATCAATAACGTGGCATGGAACATAAGAAATTATCGATACGTCGGAGACGTATCGGCATCCCCAAGCTTAGTTCTCGCTCGTCCCGAGCGAGGTAAAACGATAACAAAGATAATTTCCGAAGTGACATGCCATCATAACCTTGATCATACTATTTGTAAACATATGTAATGAATGCAGCGATCAAAACAATGGTAATGACATGAGTAAACAAGTGAATCATAAAGCAAAGACTTTTCATGAATAGTACTTCAAGACAAGCATCAATAAGTCTTGCATAAGAGTTAACTCATAAAGCAATAAATCAAAGTAAAGGTATTGAAGCAACACAAAGGAAGATTAAGTTTCAGCGGTTGCTTTCAACTTGTAACATGTATATCTCATGGATAATTGTCAACATAGAGTAATATAACAAGTGCAATATGCAAGTATGTAGGAATCAATGCACAGCTTCACACAAGTGTTTGCTTCTTGAGATGGAGAGAGATAGGTGAACTGACTCAACATAAAAGTAAAAAGAATGGTCCTTCAAAGAGGAAAGCATCGATTGCTATATTTGTGCTAGAGCTTTTATTTTGAAAACATGAAACAATTTTGTCAACGGTAGTAATAAAGCATATGAGTTATGTAAATTATATCCTACAAGTCGCAAGCCTCATGCATAGTATACTAATAGTGCCCGCACCTTGTCCTAATTAGCTTGGACTACCGGATCATTGCAATACACATGTTTTAACCAAGTGTCACAATGGGGTACCTCCATGCCGCCTGTACAAAGGTCTAAGGAGAAAGCTCGCATTTTGGATTTCTCGCTTTTGATTATTCTCAACTTAGACATCCATACCGGGACAACATGGACAACAGATAATGGACTCCTCTTTAATGCATAAGCATGTGGCAACAATTATTATTCCCATATGAGATTGAGGATATATGTCCAAAACTGAAACTTCCACCATGAATCATGGCTTTAGTTAGCGGCCCAATGTTCTTCTCTAACAATATGTATGCTCCAACCATTAAGGTGGTAGATCTCTCTTACTTCGGACAAGACGGACATGCATAGCAACTCACATGATATTCAACAAAGAATAGTTGATGGCGTCCCCGAAGCATGGTTATCGCACAACAAGCAACTTAATAAGAGATAAAGTGCATAAGTACATATTCAATACCACAATAGTTTTTAAGCTATTTGTCCCATGAGCTATATATTGCAAAGGTGAATGATGGAATTTTAAAGGTAGCACTCAAGCAATTTACTTTGGAATGGCGGAGAAATACCATGTAGTAGGTAGGTATGGTGGACACAAATGGCATAGTGGTTGGCTCAAGGATTTTGGATGCATGAGAAGTATTCCCTCTCGATACAAGGTTTAGGCTAGCAAGGTTATTTGAAACAAACACAAGGATGAACGGTGCAGCAAAACTCACATAAAAGACATATTGTAAACATTATAAGACTCTACACCGTCTTCCTTGTTGTTCAAAACTCAATACTAGATATTATCTAGACTCTAGAGAAACCAAATATGCAAACCAAATTAGCAAGCTCTAAGTGTTTCTTCATTAATGGGTGCAAAGTATATGATGCAAGAGCTTAAACATGAGCACAACAATTGCCAAGTATCAAATTATCCAAGACATTTTAGAATTACTACATGTAGCATTTTCCAATTCCAACCATATAACAATTTAACGAAGAAGAAACTTCGCCATGAATACTATGAGTAGAGCCTAAGGACATACTTGTCCATATGCTACAGCGGAGCGTGTCTCTCTCCCACAAAGTGAATGCTAGGATCCATTTTATTCAAACAAAACAAAAAACAAAAACAACCCGACGCTCCAAGCAAAGTGCATAAGATGTGACGGAATAAAAATATAGTTTCAGGGGAGGAACCCGATAATGTTGTCGATGAAGAAGGGGATGCCTTGGGCATCCCCAAGCTTAGACGCTTGAGTCTTCTTAGAATATGCTGGGGTGAACCACCGGGCATCCCCAAGCTTAGAGCTTTCACTCTCCTTGATCATATTGCATCATACTCCTCTCTTGATCCTTGAAAACTTCCTCCACACCAAACTCGAAACAACTCATTAGAGGGTTAGTGCACAATAAAAATTAACATGTTCAGAGGTGACACAATCATTCTTAACACTTCTGGACATTGCATAAAGCTACTGGACATTAATGGATCAAAGAAATTCATCCAACATAGCAAAAGAGGCAATGCGAAATAAAAGGCAGAATCTGTCAAAACAGAACAGTCCGTAAAGATGGATTTAATTGAGGCACCAGACTTGCTCAAATGAAAATGCCCAAATTGAATGAAAGTTGCGTACATATCTTAGGATCACTCACGTAAATTGGCTTAATTTTCTGAGTTACCTACAGAGAATTAGACCCAGATTCGTGACAGCAAAGAAATCTGTTTCTCGCGCAGTAATCCAAATCTAGTATTCACTTTACTATCAAAGACTTTACTTGGCACAACAAAACACAAAACTAAGATAAGGAGAGGTTGCTACAGTAGTAAACAACTTCCAAGACTCAAATATAAAACAAAAATACTGTAGTAAAAACATGGGTTGTCTCCCATAAGCGCTTTTCTTTAACGCCTTTCAGCCTAGGCGCGAAAGTGTATATCAAGTAACATCAAGAGATGAAGCATCAACATCATAATTTGTTCTAATAATAGAATCATAAGGTAACTTCATTCTCTTTCTAGGAAGTGTTCCATACCTTTCTTGAGAGGAAATTGATATTTAATATTACCTTCCTTCATATCAATAGTAGCACCAACGGTTCGAAGAAAAGGTCTTCCCAATATAATGGGGCAAGATGCATTGCATTCAATATCCAAGACAACAAAATCAACGGGGACAAGGTTATTGTTAACCATAATAAGAACATTATCAACTCTCCCCAAAGGTTTCTTTTTAGCATTATCAGCGAGATTAACATCCAGATAACAGTTTTTCATTGGTGGCAAGTCAAGCATATCATAGACTTTCTTAGGCATAACAGAAATACTTGCACCAAGATCACATAAAGCATTACAATCAAAATCTTTGACCCTCATTTTAATGATGGGCTCCCAACCATCCTCTAGCTTTCTAGGAATAGAAGTTTCAAGTTTTAGTTTCTCTTCTCTAGCTTTTATGAGAGCATTTGTAATATGTTTTGTGAAAGCCAAGTTTACAGCGCTAGCATTAGGACTTTTAGCAAGTTTTTGTAAGAACTTTATAACTTCAGAGATGTGGCAATCATCAAAATCTAAATCATTACAATCTAAAGCAATGGGATTATCATCCCCAAGGATGGAAAAAATTTCAGCAGTTTTATCACAGGCAGTTTCAGCAGTTTTAGCAGTTTCAGGTAATTTTGCGCGCTTTGCACTAGGAGTAGAAACATTGCCAACACCAATTATTTTATTATTGATAGTAGGAGGTGCAGCAACATGTGAATCATTAGCATTGCTAGTGGTGGTAATAGTCCAAACTTTAGCTACATTTTTCTCTTTAGCTAGTTTTTCATTTTCTTCTCTATCCCACCTAGCACGCAGCTTCAGCCATTAATCTTATATTCTCATTAATTCTAACTTGGATGGCATTTGCTGTAGTAACAATTTTATTTTCAATATCCCTATTAGGCATAACTTTCGATTTCAAAAGATCAACATCAGAGGCAAGACTATCAACCTTAGAAGCGAGAATATCAATTTTATTGAGCTTTTCCTCAACAGATTTGTTAAAGGCAGTTTGTGTACTAATAAATTATTTAAGCATAGCTTCAAGTCCAGGGGGTGTATTCCTATTATTGTTGTAAGAATTACCATAAGAATTAGCATAACCGTTACCATTATTATAAGGATATGGCATATAGTTATTACTAGAATTGTTCCGATAAGCATTGTTGTTGAAATTATTATTTTTTATGAAGTTTACATCAACATGTTCTTCTTGGGCAACCAATGAAGCTAACGGAACATTATTAGGATCAACATTAGTCCTATCATTCACAAGCATAGACATAATAGCATCAATCTTATCATTCAAGGAAGAGGATTCTTCAACGAATTTACCTTCTTACCTTGTGGAGCTCTTTCCGTGTGCCATTCAGAGTAATTAATCATCATATCATCAAGAAGCTTTGTAGCCGCCCCCAAAGTGATGGACATAAAGGTACCTCCAGCAGCTGAATCCAATAAATTCCGCGAAGAAAAATTTAGTCCTGCATAGAAGGTTTGGATGATCATCCAAGTAGTCGATCCATGGGTTGGGCAATTTTTAACCAAAGATTTCATTCTTTCCCAAGCTTGAGCAACATGTTCATTATCCAATTGTTTAAAATTCATTATGCTACTCCTCAAAGATATAATTTTAGCAGGGGGATAATATCTACCAATAAAAGCATCCTTGCATTTAGTCCAGGAATCAATACTATTCTTAGGCAGAGATAGCAACCAATCTTTAGCTCTTCCTCTTAATGAGAAAGGAAACAATTTTAATTTAATAATATCACCATCTACATCCTTATACTTTTGCATTTCACATAGTTCAACAAAATTATTAAGATGGGCAGCAACATCATCGAACTAACACCGGAAAATTGCTCTCGCATAACAAGATTCAAGAAAGCGAGGTTTAATTTCAAAGAATTCCGCTGTAGTAGCAGGTGGAGCAATAGGTGTGCATAGGAAATCATTATTATTTGTGGTTGTGAAGTCACACAACTTAGTATTTTCAGGGGTGGTCATTTTAGCGGTAGTAAATAAAACAAACTAGATAAAGTAAATGCAAGTAACTAATTTTTTTGTGTTTTTGATATAGAGTGCAAGACAGTAAATAAAGTAAAGCTAGCAACTAATTTTTTTGTGTTTTGATATAATGCAGCAAACAAAGTAGTAAATAAAATAAAGCAAGACAAAAACAAAGTAGAGAGATTGGGAAGTGGAGACTCCCCTTGCAGCGTGTCTTGATCTCCCGGCAACGGCGCCATAAATTTGCTTGATGCGTGTAATTGACACGTCCGTTGGGAACCCCAAGAGGAAGGTGTGATGCGCACAGCGGCAAGTTTCCCTCAGTAAGAAACCAAGGTTTAATCGAACCAGTAGGAGTCAAGAAGCACGTTGAAGGTTGATGGCGGCGGGATGTAGTGCGGCGCAACACCAGAGATTACGGCGCCAACGTGGAACCTGCACAACACAACCAAAGTACTTTGCCCCAACGAAACCGTGAGGTTGTCAATCTCACCGGCTTGCCGTAACAAAGGGTTAACCGTATTGTGTGGAAGATGATTGTTTGCAAGAAAACAGTAAAACAAGTATTGCAAGCAGATTTGTATTTCAAGTATAAAAGAATGGACCGGGGTCCACAGTTCACTAGAGGTGTCTCTCCCATAAGATAAAAGCATGTTGGGTGAACAAATTACAGTCGGGCAATTGACAAATAGAGAGGGCATAACAATGCACATACATGTCATGATAAGTACGAGTGAGATTTAATTGGGCATTACGACAAAGTACATAGACCACCATCCAGACTGCATCTATGCCTAAAAAGTCCACCTTCAGAGTTATCATCCGAACCCCTTCCAGTATTAAGTTGTAAAACAACAGACAATTGCATTAAGTATGGTGCGTAATGTAATCAACAACTACATCCTTAGACATAGCATCAATGTTTTATCCCTAGTGGCAACAAGCACATCCACAACCTTAGAACTTTCATCACATCGTCCCAAATATCAATGGAGGCATGAACCCACTATCGAGCATAAATACTCCCTCTTGGAGTTAAGAGCGAAAACTTGGCCAGAGCCTCTACTAATAACGGAGAGCATGCAAGATCATAAACAACACATAGGTAATAACTTGATAATTAACATAACATGGTATTCTCTATCCATCGGATCCCGACAAACACAACATATAGTATTACAGATAGATGATCTTGATCATGTTAGGCCGCTCACAAGATCCAACAATGAAGCACAATGAGGAGAATACAACCATCTAGCTACTGCTATGGACCCATAGTCCAGGGGTGAACTACTCACTCATCACTCCGGAGGCGACCATGGCGGTGAAGAGTCCTCCGGGAGATGATTCCCCTCTCCGGCAGGGTGCCGGAGGAGATCTCCGTAATCCCCCGAGATGGGATTGGCGGCGGCGGCGTCTCGGTAAGGTTTTCCGTATCGTGGCTCTCGGTACCGGGGGTTTCGCGACGGAGGCTTTAAGTAGGCGGAAGGGCAACGCGGGGGCCACACGAGGGCCCCACACCATAGGTCGGCGCGGCCGGGGCCCGGGCCGCGCCGCCCTATGGTGGCGGCGCCTCGTGGCCCCACTTCGACTCCTCTTCGGTCTTCCGGGAGCTTCATGGCAAAATAGGACCCCGGGCGTTGATTTCGTCCAATTCCGAGAATATTTCGTTACTAGGATTTCGAAACCAAAAACAGCAGAAAACAAGAATCGGCTCTTCGGCATCTTGTTAATAGGTTAGTTCCAGAAAATGCACGAATATGACATAAAGTGTGCATAAAACATGTAGATATCATCAATAATGTGGCATGGAACATAAGAAATTATCGATACGTCGGAGACGTATCACACCCGCTGCCGCCGGACCAAACGCCGGCCTGAGGGAAAGCTGACATTCCCCATTTTCATCAAAGTGGGGGGGGGGGTCTCCCTTCACCTTCTTGTTCCATTGATACACCATTATGTTTGTTAGACTAATACCTGAGAATAATCTTGTAGGCATGTATTAGTCCGATTACTCTAGCTACGGTGTCATTGTTACCAAAATAATGGATAAGGGTAAAATACCCTTACAATCTCCCCCTTTTTCGTATACGATGACAAACCGAGCTAGAGTCACATATAGATATTATGATATTCTCAGAACCTTGATTCCATATAAGATATTAAGACAGCTCCCCCATAATGTATGCACTTGGCGAATTTGCGTTTGAATGCAAAGTGCGCCATTTGTAAAACATGAGAAGCTCCCCCAATATCTTTAGGAAGCAAGGATGGTATGAACAAGTATATAACAAGATATGAGCACTAAGCATAATCATCCAACATAGAGATTAAGCATACAATAACTTGTCCACACACGAATTATTAAAAGTAGCAAATGGTTCTGGAAAGCAAATAGCACAAGCCAAGTAAGAAGCAAATAAAGTAGCAATGGCTTGTGCAATAACATCAACACCCATCCAGGAAACCCATGATCCTAGACTCTACTCTCTTCTCCCCCTTTGGCATCTGAACACCAAAAAGGCAGCAGAGAGCAGGAATGTTATCGTTCCCATCAAGAGAAATCCTCAGTTGAGGACTCCTCTTCATCATCATCTCCAATGTCTTCATCATCTCCAGACTCATCAGAGCCAGACCCAACAGCATCAGGAGCAGTCCTAAGCCTAGTCCTTGGAGGAGGAAACCATGTGAAGATCCACCACGAGCAAACAGGGTGAGGTCAAAGTTCTGGAACATGGCATCCTCAACGGGAGGCATCTCCCAAGCTGGAGCAATCACTGGCTCTAGTTCCAGACCATGAGGAGGAATAGGGTGGTTTCTTGCAGCCATGAACTCATTCTGGCGCCTCCTAGTCTCTTCATTCAGTGCAAGGCTTTGATGAGGCACATCATTGGTATTCCTGCACATTTTCCACAGACTTGTCAAGAAGCGAGAGGCACCCCGCTTGGGGCACATAAAGGAGCTGGAACTAGAAGCCGGGTCATGCCTTTCCTTGGACCTTCGCTCCGAAGGCATCAAACCAGGGACTTCAAGTTTGTTTCCCCATTGTGGAATCTTGAAAGGTTCCATCTTTATCACTTCATCCGTCCTATTGTAAGGAGATGGCACAACGGTGTTGATAAGCTGCTGGATGTACTGAGCAAAGTTTGGAGTCATGCGGTTGCGAACAGAGCATCTTAGTTCATTGTAGAGAAAGTTGCAACCATCAATCCTCCTGACATTCTCAGGATGACAATAGTACATGAGATTGAGATGGTAGGAATGGCAGTCACTCGAATCTCCAGACTTGCTGACTAGACTCTCGCGGAATATCTTTGCAAGCACTTGGTAAGAGTAGTACATTCTTAAGATGAGTGGAGGAGCATGTGCAGGCTCTGGAGGATAGCAGAATGCAATGTTACCGTGAGTGAATGGCTCCTGAGTGTGGATCTGAAAACCATGAGTACGACCACCACCAAATCCCATTGTTTGACAGAAGTCAAAGTAGTTGCAAGAATATTGCTCCTTCCCAATCATCCAAGTCATAGTGCGAGTAGCGTCATCATGGAAGAAAACTGTGCAGTGGAACTGACGGACAAGAGTCGGGCAGTACTCCCCAGTAGCCTTTGAGTTGCCAGGCTTCAAGCACACTAGATCAAGGAGTGCCATCTTCTACAAAGTGTCAACCACAAGGCGATAGTCATGATGGGTTTGTAGCATGGAAAACAAAAAAATTCTACCGCGAATAAGAACAAATCCAAGATCCAATCTAGGAGAAGGCAAGATCTAATCTATGAAGATCGAAGCAACGAGATGTATGTGAGACTAACCCTCGAAGATTTCCAAAGCCTACGAGATTAGATCTCGTTGTTGATGTAGTTGATCATCCAGTGCTGCAATCCGGCATGAAAGTATAGAGATGGTAAACCTAGAGGGGGGGTGAATAGGTTTCTGCAAGTTTTAATTCTTTCTTTGCAATATTAGGCTTTGCGGAATATAAAGGTGATCCTAATGCAAATTAGGTGAAGCAACCTATATGAGAATACAACTAACTCGAGCACGAAGGCTCTCACAGGCAGTTAAATCACAAGTAAGGTACGTCACGTTTGGAGGGGTGGAGGTCCCATGAAGGATTCCCCATGCCACGAAGGCTCGCCCTATTCTCCGGAGCCTATACCACGAAGGAATAGCTCACTCACTTGTGGTAGACTTTGAGGTAGCCTCCAAACCTTCACAATCTTGCCCGGATGCTTCCGGACTCCTCTTGCCCACCTAGGGTTTCCAAGGAACCCTAGGAAGCAAGCTTCTCGATGAATACAAGGGGGAATGAGATTTGGCTTGGTAGAACAGTAGATCGGGTCCTCCTCTAGTGATTCCCCGGAGGGATTTGAGTTTGGGTGGAGGAGGAGGGAGATCGGAGGCTTTTGGTGTTTCTAATAACGGAGTAAGAGAGAGAGAGAGCTCAAGAACAGCTTGTAGTGTGTTGCCTAACTGTTCAGAGGTAGGAGAAGGCCTATTTATAGTGTTCTTCGAAATATGGCCGTTGGTCACTTGCCACCTCAGCTTTTTCCTCGAGAAACCCGGTTGACCGGGCCACAGACCGGACAGCCCGGTGGTGAGGCCGGTCAGACCGGACCAGTGACCGGACGCTCTTTGCTGGTCCTGGAGCTCCTCCAGTTAGCGGCCGGTTGGCGGCCGGTTGGCGACCGGTCGACCGGACCGTGCGCCGGACCCGCCGGTCTGTAGGCCGGTTGGCCGGTCGGCAACCGGATTTCTTGTGTTCTGGTGAAGACCCCGGTTGGCGGCCGGTCGACCGGGTCGTGCGCCGGACTTCCCCGGTTGGCGACCGGTTGACCGAGCCGTGCGCCGGACAGGCCGGTTCATCGGCCCGGTTGGACCGGGCCGCATGACCGGATTTCGCGGTAGACCCCTTTTTGATTGTTGTTGAAGTGGGGGGTCTCCTTTAGCCTTCTTGTTCCTTTGATACACCATTTATGCCTCATTGCCTAATACCTGAGATTATCCTTATAAACATATTAGGCCAAATACTCTAGCACGGTGTCATTGTTACCAAAATAATGGATAAGGGTAAAATACCCTTACACGGCAGCACTTCCGTACTCGGTCGTGCGTACGGTGTCGATGAAGCACGTCCTCTCCCCGTTCCAGCGGGCAGCGGAGGTGTGGTAGATCCCCCTCGGAATCCCAGCAGCACAACGGCGTGGTGGTGGTGGTGGAGGAGAAAAGCTGCAGGGCTTCGCCAAGCCGGTACAGCACTATGGAGGAGAGAGGGGGCGGCCAGAGCTAGGTCTGATGGGGTGAGCGCCCCCTGCCCCTTCCCCTCTTTATATAGGGGGGGGGGTAGGTTTGGGTGGCCCCCCAATGCCCCAAACCCATCTAGGGCCGGCGGCCAAAGGGGGAGGGGGAATTCTGCCCCCCGAAGTTGATCCCCCCTAGGGTTTTGGGGAAAACCCTAAGGGTGGCCGACTTGGGCCTTGAGGGGCATGTGCCCCTGGCCCATTAGGGTAGGGTGCATCCCCTCGGCCCATGATAGGCCTCCTAGGGTCGTGGACCCACTGGTGGGACCCCCGGAACCTTCTAGAACCTTCCCGGTCTTCCACCGGAAAAATCCCGAACTTTTCCGAAACCTAGAAATCAACTTCCCTTATATGAATCTTATTCTCCGGAACATTCCGGACCTCCTCGTGATGTCTTGGATCCCATCCGAGACTCCGAACAAACTTCGGTCTCCATCTCATATTCCGAATCTACTTATGCGACATCGAACCTTAAGCGCGTCACCGTACGGTTCGTGAACTATGCAGACATGGTCGAGACTCCTCTCCGACCAATAACCAATAGCGGGATATGGAGATCCATAATGGCTCCACACATTCAGCAATAACTTAGTGATCGATTGAACCATTTACATACGATACCGATTCCCTTTGTCACACGATACTTTACTTATCCGAGATTCGATCATCGGCATCTCCATACCTTTTTCAACCTCGTTACCGACAAGTACTCTTTACTCGTACCGTGGTATGTCATCTCTTGTGATCCAATCACATGCTTGCAAGCTAATCAGACGATATTCCACCGAGAGGGCCCAGAGTATATCTATCAGTCATCGGGATGGACAAATCCCACTGTTGATCCATATGCCTCAACTCACACTTTCTGAATACTTAATCCCATCTTTATAACCACCCATTTACGCAATGGCGTTTGATGTAATCAAAGTACCCTACTGGTGTAAGTGATTTACATGATCTCATGGTCGAAGGACTAGGTAACTATATATCGAAAGCTTATAGCAAGTTGAACTTAATGACTTGATCTCATGCTATGCTTATTTGGGTGTATGTACATTATATCATTCACCCAATGACATAACCTTGTTATTAACAACATCCAATGTTCATGATCACGAAACCATGATCATCTATTAATCAACAAGCTAGTTATACAAGAGGCTTACTAGGGACTCCTTGTTGTTTACATAACACACATGTATCAATGTGTCGGTTAATACAATTATAACATGGGATGTAAACATTTATCATGAACACAATGATATAACAATAACTAATTTATTATTGCCTCTTGGGCATATCTCCAACAGTCTCCCACTTGCACTAGAGTCAATAATCTAGTTTACATTTGTAAAGATGTAACACCTTGGCCTTCTGGTGCTTATCATGTTTAGCTCACGGGAGAGGTTTTAGTCAACGGATCTGGCAAGCTCAGAAACGTACGTATTTTGCAATTCATTTGCGTCTCAACGCATCACTCATTTTCCAAATGAGTCGGCATTAATTATATATGCTTAGTCCTTTGGTGGAACCTTAATTCCGCGGTCTGAAATATGTCACTAATATTTTCACACACAATATAGCTTCAAAGTTCTGACACTATCGGAACTACACCAAGTTCTCAAAGAACTCCTCGACTTAACATCCTCAGTCATTGTCAAAACAATGACATACTCTGCCTTTGTTTGTAGAATCCGTCACAATATTTAGAACTCATCTAAATCTAGCATAGACTTCTTCTAGCACATTGTGCTACCTTCTAAACAACACTTAGCCTAATTGAGATTGAAATTTTATTTTTATATGAGACCAAACTAATATCGGTGCAACACCTTACAGCGATTTGTTTGTCATTACCCCATACAAAACTATATACATATCCTTGGTTCTTCTAAAGCACCCAAGGATATTCTTACTGTCGTCCAATGATCATTGCATGAATCATTCTGGTATATGCTTGTAACACTTTAGAGCACAGGACATCTGACTTCGTACATATTATTCGTGATCTAAAATCACTCATGTGTTTTTACTCGTCGAGTGTCAAATACACTCAAGTCTTGCTAAACCTTCACATGAAAAGAACACCTTCTTAATATTTTTATATTGAACTACTTCAATATTCATTCTATGTACTTTGACTTAAACTTATTATGTGTTTCAATCTATCTTCATAGATCTTGACACTAAATATGTTTCGGTCCATATCCTTTCATTGAAGTTAATTCTCAATACAACCTTTTAATCACATCAAGTATTACATCATTTATAATCAAAGATATGTCAGCCACATATAATATTATAACTATGTCTCAGCGCTCCCACTTAATTTCTTGCAAATGCAAGCATCTTCATCGTTTCTGATGAAATCAAAAACTCTTTGACTATTTCATCCGTTGAAGATTCCAACTCCGCGATACTCACTTCATCCAATTGAAGTTTGTATACCTATCTAGTATTCCACGGACCAGCAAAACTCTTGGTTGTATCTAGTATACATCCTTAATACACACTTCTGGAAGGTATGTATTTCTGCCATCGTACTAACATATCTCATAACAGAAATATGTAGTGGCTACTAGAATAATCCATATAGACTATAAGCATTGCTACAGAAGATCTAATCTTATCGTAGTCAACTCTTTGAACTTTGTCGTAAAACAACTTTTTGATAAGTCGAGCTTCTTCAAGGATATTGCATCCAAGTCTATTAATTTTATAGATCTTTTTACTTTCAAAAAGTATTCACCTATCTTGGATTTCATGGCGCATAGCCATTTTAACGAAGTCAGGGCCCATCATAACTTCGTTGTATGTAGTTGGTTCATTATTGTTCAAAATCAATCCTTTGTCCACAAATCATTTATTTGATCACAAAGTAAACCATACCTACAAGGTTCAATGGGTACTTCGATCTCCATGACTATAACTCTTTTGTAGACATGGGAGCTATGATCGTTGTGGCCGCTTCCGGAACCATTTCCGATGCTGCGCTACTCTGATCATCATGCTCTGGTTCATAAACCTTATCAAGTTCCATTGTTCTCCCACTCAAAAACTTCGCTAGAAACAATTTCTTGGAAATAAGTAAGAAACATCGACAAACACTTTTGTCTTTGTCTCCATAGTGGAAAGAATTCCCAATCAATTCTCTGAGATAACCAACAAAGACATTCATCCGATTTTGGTTGTAAACTTATTTACTTATGCTATGCATACCAAAATTTAAGAAATGACTATTAGGGTTTATCCCCATGCCATAACTCGTATGGTGTCATTTCAACCGATTATGATGATGCTCTATTCAGTGAAAAAGCGGTAGTCTCTAAAGCATAATCCACAAAAATATAATGGCATCATATTATATTATCTCATCATTAACCCAACAAGGTTTGGATATGTCTCTTGGAAACTCCATCATCACTATGATACTCCAAGAAACGTGAGTTGTAGAATAATTTCATAACTCTCTTAGATGTTCTCTAAAACTCGTAATTCAAATATTTCCACCATGATCCAACCATAGATATTTGACTTTTCTATTACGATGATTTCCACTTCATGCTGAAAATTTATTTGAATCCATTCAAATGTTTGAAACTTCTTCCTTATCGAATATATCCACATATATATACTCAATTCATTGTTGGAAGTTTTCATGAAGTAGAAGAATCTCCCGCACACAACTATGCCCAGTGAACCACATACATCATCATGTATGTTTTCACTAAGTTAGTTGCTCGTTCAACTCTTGGCCTATGAACGGTATTTCAGTCATTCTCTTTAGAAGAGATTTGCATGCGCCAAACGATTCAAAAATCAAATGACTCCAAAAATCCATTTGCATGGAGTTCCTTCATGCGTTCCTTTCTAACATGACCTAAATGGCGGTTCCACTAATAAGTGGAATTCACATCATTTGCCTTATGGCATTTTAGCGTAAGTGTTATGCATGTGTGCTTCACCATAAAGATTTATAATAACTTATCCATCGTACATGGAATACTGGCATAATTTGAACAACTCATTGTTTTCATTTGACTAGAACAAAACAACAATTATAAAGTTCTTTATTATAAATCTGAAGGGCTAGGTAGAATGCCAATGACGAACACAACAACACTTTATTTTGTTCCAGACATGCATTCCTACCATATTCCTTGTCAATTACTTAGGCCATTGTATTCTTGTATTGCGTTGTTTTGCATGACACTTCATACCAACCAATATGGTACAACTACCCAAGAATTTCATTGTGTGACCAAACAAGGAATACATTCATAACATGTATATCATCTATATACACCTGAGCTAGACTTTCTAGTCTTTTCTTTCTTTCTGCCAAAATCTTTTGTAGTTTCTCTTTTAGCTTTCCTCATTCTCAGAAAACACCTCACCTTCAATAACTTCTAGGTTTGTTGGTCAAACACCAATAACCTTGAGGTTCTTACCTTGAAGTTGATCATCACATGACAAGTGTTCTGGATTTCACCATTAGTAACCTTTTAATGTGATGAACAATTTCACTCATAATTTTTATCCATCAAATCATGATATCTTTCCGAGGCCATGTCTGTACATGCTAGGCTCGTAAAGTTTTAACCTTAGTATTCGCATGTGCAAATCTGGCTTGCACCCGTTGTATGCACACGTAGAATCTATAACACCTGATCATCACGTGATGCTTCGAAACGACGAGTCTTAGCAACAGTGCATACTAAGGACGATCACTTCATGGATATGCGAATATCGTTAATACCCAACTAGTTGGAGGATCGCGACGCCTAGCGTCTTCAACCTTCATACATTCCCATAAAACTTATGAGTTTATGTAGTCTCACTAGATTATATTCCATCATCTTGCAATAAGGTCTTAGATATCACATATATCTCATACCTTGCTTATTTCTGAAAACAAAATTTCCAGCTCCTTACTTTTCAAACTGATTTGAACTTCAAGTTTCACGGAGACAAGGTGATTTTAGGTACTAATTGAAACCCATTGCTCTTCGAATCAGCAACGTGAGGTTTACTAAAAGTTTGCAATAGGACTTAATCGTATCTTGATTCTTTAACAATACGGTACCAGTCCGTAAAGTTACTTGTCAGACTTAACAGTATTTCTATCTCAATTACAAGACTAGCGCAAGGTAGATAATGGATGTCAATTCTACAAATTTAATTCAAAATACTATTCAGACTATGTTCGTGATAATTAGTTCATGTTTTAATCTAATTACTAATGAACTCCCACTTAATACAACATCCCTCATAGTTGTTTAGTGGCACACGATCCATATCCACTACACCAAAACCGATCATCACGTGAGATGATGTAGCTTCAATGGTGAACATCAACATGTTGATCATATCATCCATATGACTCGTGTTCAACCTTTCGGTTTCCTGTGTTCCGAGGCCATGTCTGTACATGCTAGGCTCGCCAAACAAACCCAAGTATTTCCGCGCGTGCAACATGGCTTACACCCGTTGTATGTGAACGTAGAATCTATCACATCCGATCATCACGAGATGCTTCAAAACGACGAACTGTAGCAACGGTGCATACGAGAGGAGAACACTTTATTATCTTGATATTAATGTGAGGGGTCATTTTATAATGCTACCGTCGCGATCTAAGCAAGATAAGATGCATAAAGGATTAACATCACAGGCAATTCATAATATGTGATATGATATGGCCTTTCTTCTTGTGCTTTTGATCTCCATCTCCAAAGCACATGAGCATGATCTCCATCATCACCGGCATTGCACCAAGGTCCATGGCGCCGCTTCATGGTTATCCATCACTTATAGCTACTATAACAACTACTTGAAATAAAGCTATTACATGATGAATAGACACGCATGTCTTAACAAATTTAAAGACAACCATTAGGCTCCTGCCGGTTGCCATAATACAATAATGAACATCTCATACATCAAATATAATCATCATCACATCATGGCCATATCACATCACCAAACCCTGCAAAAATAAGTTAGATGCCTCTGTTGCGGTCAGAAACCCACCGGCGGGCAGCGACGGGCAACACCGTAGAGCCGGGAACAACTAGGGCTGCGGCTGGCCCCAGTCCCTCAGAGCGACGGCCCGCAAAGCCTCCTCGGTCACACGTCCGATGCCTGTCGCAAGGGCGTGCCACCTGACCTATACCTGGTCGGGAAGGTGTTGGATGATGCCTCGCTTAGTTTCCTCGCATGGCATACACGTAAACGTTAAATACGAGCCTCGATCGGCTCTCAGTTATCTCGTGAATCGGCTCAAAGAGCCGATCCACCCATGATTCGTACAAGGTGTCCGAATATATGGTGGTCCTGCTTGATCAAGATAAAGCTAATGCGATCTACGACGATTTAGGGTTTTCACCGCATAATCGGATCATCCTACTCACGATTGGGCCTCGCGCTCGCGTACGGTGACCGTAAGCCGATCCTAGACAAGGCCTAAAAACCAACACGAGGTTGATCCCGGAACATCCTGTCTAGGGCTAGCAAACTACACCCTACACGCCGCTGGATCCTCCAACCCTTTGTAAGGCCTAACTATTGCGGATGTTAAACTAATCCTTGAAGAACAAGGAACAACCGTAACGGATCGGATCTACTAAACTATGATCAAGCGGGTGCCGCCCCTACACCTAAGATAGGTGTAAGGGCGGCTAGATGTATAAGGGTTGCACTACGACAAGCATATGATACGAAGAACAATGCTAACCCTAACACATCTAAGATAACTACGTTGCTCGCCATCAAAAAGGCTTCAGCACGAGCAACGCATGAACAACGTAGGTAGGCTTGTGCTGCCTAGATCGCAAGATGCGATCTAGGCAGCATGGTGCTTACCGGAGAAACCCTCGAGACGAAGGAGTTGGCGATGCGCCGAGATTTGTTTGTGTTGAACGTTGGTTGTTGTTTATTTCATAAACCCTAGATACATATTTATAGTCCAAGGGACTTTCTAATTCAGGCGTGCACCTAACCGTGCACGGGTAAAACTCTAACTCCTAACCGATACGTATCCTACCATGGTACAGATACATGGGCAAGCTAGCCCAAACTTTGCATACAAGGCCGATTCACATATTTCTTCCTTATATAATCTTTAAGCCCATCTTGATCACGGCCCACCTCTAACCTGGTCAAATTCCGGTGATAACACATGCCCCCCTGGTTTTGGAAACGTCATTTCCAAAATCATTATGCTTATCCCTCATCGGGTCATGTCATGGCGTCTTGCCTCCTTGACTTTATCACCAATCTAAAAAATGAAGGAATGTCTTCACTTAACCCTGCCGATAGCCAGAGTCAGGAACTCCCCAAAAGAGCCGATGGTATCACATCAGCCTCTACGATAAAACGGGAGCAAGGCCAACCTAACTGCCTCTCCAAACGGTAACCTGCGCCCTTCGTCTGAGAAACTCAGATCCCCAAATCGCCGCCCAAACAGCCCTACGGATCTCAGATCTCGGCCGCGCCGTCCCGATCCCTCAGCGCATCCAATGGCGGAATCATCCAACGCCAACGCCATGGTCTCCGGTCTGAAGGTAATCCTCAACAGCCCCCTTGCCACATGCATCAATGTCAGGAGTAAACAGCAAACACCTGAATTAATGTTCTATTCCACTATCAATTTTAGGTCTCAGACATCCTGCTGCCACATCCTTCTCTCGCAAATTCCATGTGCCTCGGTCCTCGTTCTTCTGAGAGTCCCGCCCTTTTAATTTCATGCGAAGCTAACAGGATCCCCTTCGTGAATCAGAACTTAGATCTGACCTCCTGGGCCGACTGCCTGCGAGCCTGGCCTAATCCCCCTGAGGGTTGGGTGACATGATACAACAGAGTATCCAAAGCCCATTATGCCACCTGGGAAGCCATAGGGATAGCCGATGCCCTGTCATTATCATTGTCTCCTCTTGAGAAGAATGAAAATATTCGAAAACCATCGGCTATTTCCGGTCCGACGCACCGAACCGCTTCATGTTTGGCCATGGCCCTATGACACCAACCCTCGCTGGATGTGACCATGATCACGAGCCTAGACATTGCATCCCCAAGCCCTTCTCGCATTCAAACCGCCGAAAGTCCCTTTCACCCTTTCTTCTAAAAAAGAGTGTACCGGCTTGGGGTGCCTACCTCAATCGTTATATGAAGACCAAAAGCCCCGTGACGAGAGAGAGAACACACAGCCTTCCCGAACTTTTGGTTGGAACACTTCATATTCCGTGGCCCATCACTTGCCCCTACCAAGAATTACCTTTCCCTAGCCTATGAACTGTCCAAAGGCACCCATCTTGGCCTAGGCAAGCTGTTTCTTGGAGAGGTCTATCGATCTCTTCAAGCGATGTCCGTCAAACTGTTCTCTCAAAAGACAGCTTAAAACCGGCGGTCCCCGGTGGTTTATTCGGTTATGGGCGCAGCTATACTTTCAGAACCAGATCCCGAGACTTCCCACCTTTGACCTCCTGCACCTTTCCAGATGCTAACGGAAAGGATATCCGATGTACCAGCTATGGCCAAGCTTTGTATGGTCTCCCAGGCAGCAGGCTGATCCCTAAGGAAGCAGCAGGGTGGTTCAAGATCTTCTTCCAAGGTTTGGACAACCCCCTATTTTTTCCTTATACTGAACCGGAGAATTTTGAAAATCCAGTCTCCTTTCGATTGGATAACTTTGCCGATGACGATAGCACCCAGCATCTGTATTCCATCATGATTCGCCCTTGCTTCCTCCCTGTTGGCATGAGTACCTCGAACCGGATCATCAAGCCCGGTTATGAGTGTTATCAACCGGTAGTGGTAGCCCGACTGGCTCGGTCTCGGGCAGGTGCCTCCACACTTCTTCTTACACCACCCGACAGCAAGCGAGCTGAACCGCTCGACATCCTTACTGGCCAAAGGTGTTACACCTTCTTTGACGCTTTGGCCATCCCAATTCCCCACAACCTCCGTTTCTCCTTCACTACCGACGGTTTCGAGACTTGGTGGTCCATGTGGAAAACCCATGTCTTCAGAAGGGCTTTAGGACCGCTCGTTGAGACAACTTGATGCCGAGTACGACATCCCCGCAGACCAGGTACCATCACTCAAATATTTCTTGTAACTGCTTATGGTAATCGTCTGTGACCTGACTCCATTTCCTGGCAGCAACAAGATGGCCCAGCTCCCAAGCAAGCCGATGGCTCCCCTTCGTATTCCTTCCTCCGGCCCCAGTGGTTCTCTTCTGCCAGAGCTCGCCATCTCTGAAGAAAGTCATAATGTGAGCCGGCCGATTTCTCCGAAATCGGCTCCCAAGAGTAAAGCAACTTCGGGGCCAGTTGCCCCCCGAGCCTCGACTCAGGCGAGGACGGCAGTGAGGAAGGTGGCTGTCAGGAAGACCCTGAAGCGCAAAGCTCCTGCCCAGGAAAGCTTGCACGTAAGTTGATCCGCATCTTGATCGAACACATTTGCCTTCCCAACCTTTGTAACTGTTGGAGATATGCCCAAGAGGCAATAATAAAATGGTTATTATAATATATCTTTGAGTTTATGATAATGTTTACATACCATGCTATAATTGTATTAACCGAAACATTGATACATGTGTGTTATGTGAACAACAAGGAGTCCCTAGTAAGCCTCTTGTATAACTAGCTTGTTTATTAATAGATGATCATGGTTTCGTGATCATGAACATTGGATGTTATTAATAACAAGGTTATGTCATTATATGAATGATGTAATGGACACACCCAATTAAGCGTAGCATAAGATCACGTCATTAAGTTATTTGCTATAAGCTTTCGATACATAGTTACCTAGTCCTTTCGACCATGAGATCATGTAAATCACTTATACCGGAAAGGTACTTTGATTACATCAAACGCCACTGCGTAAATGGGTGGTTATAAAGGTGGGATTAAGTATCCGGAAAGTATGAGTTGAGGCATATGGATCAACAGTGGGATTTGTCCATCCCGATGACGGATAGATATACTCTGGTCCCTCTCGGTGGAATGTCGTCTAATAGCTTGCAAGCATATGAATGGTTCATAAGAGACCACATACCACGATACGAGTAAAGAGTACTTGTCATGAGACGAGGTTGAACGAGGTATAGAGATACCGATGATCAAACCTCGGACAAGTAAAATATCGCGTGACAAAGGGAATCGGTATCGTATGTAAATGGTTCGATCGATCACTAAAGTCATCGTTGAATATGTAGGAGCCATTATGGATCTCCAGATCCCGCTATTGGTTATTGGTCGGAGAGAAGTCTCAACCATGTCTACATAGTTCGCGAACCGTAGGGTGACACACTTAAGGTTTGATGTCGTTTAAGTAGATATGGATATATGGAATGGAGTTCGAAGTTTTGTTCGGAGTCTCGGATGGGATCCAGGACATCACGAGGAGGTCCGAATGGTCCGGAGAATAAGATTCATATATAGGAAGTCATATTCCAAGTTTGGAAATGATCGGTGCATTTATGGCAGGTTCTAGAAGGTACTAGAAAAGTCCGGAAGAAATCACCATGGAAAGTGGAGTCCCGGAGGGACTCCACCTTGCATGGCCGACCAAACCCTAAGGGGAGGAGTCCCAGTGTGGGCTCCACCATAGGTGGCCGGCCAACCCCCCAAGGAAGGGGTGGGAGTCCCACCTTGAGTGGGATTCCCCCCTTGGCTAGGTTTTGTCCCTTTGGTAGGTTTTGGTTTCGGGTCTTATTCGAAGACTTGGATACCAACACTTGGGGATTTCCACCTATATAATGAGGAGGAGAGGGAGGGGGCTGCCCACTCTTGGCCGCACCACCAAAGGGTGCCCATGGCCGGCTCCCTAGCCACCCCCTCTCCCCAAACCCTAGCCTCTCCTCCTCCACATAATACTCCCGCAGTGCATAGGCGAAGCCCTGCCGGAGTTCTCCACCACCACCGCCACCACGCCGTCGTGCTGCCGGGATTCCGAGGAGGATCTACTACTTCCGCTGCCCGCTGGAACGGGGAGAAGGACGTCGTCTTCATCAACACCGAACATGTGACCGAGTACGGAGGTGCTGCCCGATTGTGGCACCGTCAAGATCTTCTACGCGCTTTTGCAAGCGGCAAGTGATCGTCTACCGCAGCAACGAGAGCCTACTCTCGTAGGCTTTGGAAATCTTCAAGGGTTAGTCTCGTTCATCCCCTCGTTGCTCCCATCTTCTAGATTGCATCGATCTTGGCTTGGATTGCGTTCTCGTGGTAGGAAATTTTTTGTTTTCTATGCAACGAATCCCTACAGTGGTATCAGAGCCGTGTCTATGCATAGATGGTTGCACGAGTAGAACACAATTGTTTTGTGGGTGTTGATGCTTTGTTGTCTTTAGTTCGAGTACTTTGCATCTTTGTGGCATGGTGGGATGAAGCGGCTCGGGCTAACTTTACATGACCGCGTTCATGAGACTTGCAACTTGTATTGCATAAGTGGCTTTGCGGGTGTCTGTCTCTCCCACCATAGTGAAGATTCAATTTACTCTTTCTATTGACAACACTAGTATCACCGTTGTGGTTCATGTTCGTAGGTAGATTGGATCTTACTCGAAAACCCTAAACCACGTAAAATATGCAAACCAAATTAGAGACGTCTAACTTGTTTTTGCGGTGGTTTGGTGATGTGATATGGCCATGATGTGATGATGAATATGTATGAGATGATCATTATTGTATTGTGGCAACCGGCAGGAGCCTTATGGTTGTCTTTAAATTTCATGTTGAGTAGTATTTCAAAGTAGTTGTAATAGTTGCTACATGAGGTGAACAACCATGAAGACGGCGCCATGGACCTTGATGCTACGCCGAAGATGATGGAGATCATGCCCGTTGATGATGGAGATCATGTTCGTGCTTTGGAGATGAAGATCGAAGGTGCAAAGACTAAAGGGCCATATCATATCACATATGAATTGCATGTGATGTTAATCCTTTATGCATCTTATTTTGCTTAGAACGCGACGGTAGCATTATAAGATGATCCCTCACATTAATATCAAGATAATAAAGTGTTATCCCCTCGTATGCACCGTTGCACAGTTCGTCGTTTCGAAGCATCTCGTGATGATCGGATGTGATAGACTCAACGTTCACATACAACGGGTGTAAGCCATGTTGCACACGCGGAATACTTGGGTTTGCTTGACGAGCCTAGCATGTACAGACATGGCCTCGGGACAATGGAAACCGAAATGTTGAACACGAGTCATATGGATGATATGATCAACATGTTGATGTTCACTATTGAAGCTACATCATCTCACGTGATGATCGGTTTTGGTGTAGTGGATTTGGATCGTGTACCACTTAACAACTATGAGGGATGTTGTATTAAGTGGGAGTTTATTAGTAATTAGATTAAAACATGAACTAATTATCATAAACATAGTCTGAGTAGTATTTTGAATTAATTTTGTAGTATTGGCATCCGTTTTCTACCATGCGCTAGTCTTGTAATTGAGATAGAAATACTGTTAAGTCTGACATGAAACTTTACGGACTAGTACCGTATTGTTAAAGAATCAAGAAATGATTAAGTCCTATTGCAAACTTTTAGTAAACCTCATATTGTTGATTCAAAGAGTTGTGGTTTCAATTAGTACCTAAAGTTATCTTGTCTCCGTGAAACTTGAAGTTCAAATCTGTTTGAAAAGTAAGGAGCTGAAAATTTAGTTTTCGAAATAATCAAGGTATGAGATATATGTGATATCTAAGACCTTATTGCAAGATGATAGAATATAATTTGGTGAGACTACATAAACTCATAAGTTTTATGGGAATGTACGAAGGTTGAAGACGCAAGGCGTCCCAATCCTCCAACTATTGGGGCACTAACGATATTCGCATATCCATGAAGTGATTGTCCTTAGTATGCACCGTTGCTAGGACTCGTTGTTTCGAAGCATCATGTGATGATCGGGTGTTATAGATTCTACGTGTGCTTACAACGGGTGCAAGCCAGATTTGCACATGCGAATACTAAGGTTAAACTTTATGAGTCTAGCATGTACAGACATGGTCTCAGAATGTCATCATGAATTGATGGATAAAATTATGAGTGAAATTGTTCATCATATTACAAAGTTACAAATAGTGAAATATAGAACACTTGTCATATGATGATCAACTTCAAAGTAAGAACCTCAAGGTTATTGGTATTTGACCAACAAACTTAGAAGTTATTAAAGATGAAGTGTTTTTCTGAATAATGAGGAAAGCTAAAATAGAAACTACAAAAGATTATTGGCAGAAAGAAAGAAAAGACTAGAAAGTCCAGCTCAGGTGTATATAAATGATATACATGTTATGGTTGTATTCCTAGTTAGGTCACACAATGAAATTCTTGGGTATTAGTACCATATTGGTTGGTATGAAGTGTCATACAAAACAACGCAATACAAGAATACAATGGCCTAAGTGACTGATAAGGAATATGGTAATAATGCACGGGCTAGAACATAATAAAGTGTTGTTATGTTTATCATTGGCATTCTACCTAGCCCTTAGAATTTATAATAAAGAACTTAATAATTGTTATTTTGCTCTGGTCAAATGAAAACAATGAGTTGTTCAAATTATGACATTACTCCATGTACGATGGATAAGTTATTATAAATCTTAATGGTGAAACACACATACATAAACACTGACGCTAAGATGCCATAAGGCAAATGATTTGAATTCCACTTATTTGTGGAACCGCCATTTAGGTCATGTTAGAGAGGAACGCATGAAGAAACTCCATGCAAATGGATTATTGGAGTCATTTGATTTTTTGAATCATTTGGCACTTGCAAATCTCTTCTAAAAGGAAAGACCGAAATACCGTTCATAGGCCACGATTTGAACGGGCAACTAACTTAGTGGAAACATACATGATGATGTATATGGTTCACTGGGCATAGTTGTGTGTGGGAGATTCTTCTACTTCATGAAAACTTCCAACAATGAATTGAGTATATATATGTGGATATATTCGATAAGGAAGAAGTTTGAAACATTTGAATGGATTCAAATAAATTTCAGCATGAAGTGGAAATCATCGTAATAGAAAAGTCAAATATCTATGATTGGATCATAGTGGGAATATTTGAATTACGATTTTTAGCGAACATCTAAGAGAGTTATGAAGATGTTCTACAACTCACGTTTCTTGGAGTGTCATAGTGATGATACAGTATCCGAGAGACGTATCCAAACCTTGTTGGATTAATGATGAGATAAAATAAAATAAAGCCATTATATTTTTGTGGATTATTCTTTAGAGACTACCGCTTTTACACTAAATAGAGCATCATCATGATCCGTTGAAATGACACCATACAAGTTATGGCATGGGTATAAACCCTAATAGTCCTTTCTTTAAATTTTGGTCTAAGAGTTTACAACCAAAATCAGATGATTGTCTTTGTTGGTTATCCCAAAGAATTGATAGGGAATTCTTTCCACTATGAAGTAAAAGACAAAAGTGTTTGTTAATGTTACTTGCTTATTTCCAAGAAATTGTTTTCTAGCGAAGTATTTGAGTGGGAGGACAATAGAACTTGATAAGGTTTATGAACTCGAGCATAATGATCGCAGTAGCGCAGCATCGGAAATTGGTTCCGGAAGCGGCCACGACGATCATGGCTCCCATGACTACAAAGTGTTTTAGCCATGGAGATCGAAGTACATATTGAACCTTGTAGGTATGGTTTACTTTGTGATCAAATAAATGATTTGTGGACAAAGGATTGATTTTGAACAATGATAAACCAACTACAAACAAGGAAGTCATGATGGGCCCTGACTCCGTTAAAATGGCTATACGCCATGAAATCCAAGATAGATGAATACTTTTTGAAAGTAAATGGATCTATAAAATTGATGGACTTGGATGTAATATCCTTGAAGAAGTTCGACTTGTCAAAAAGCTGTTTACGACAAAGTTCAAAGAGTTGACTACGATAAGATTAGATCTTCCGTAGCGATACTTATAGTCTATGTGGATTATTCTAGTAATGGCTACATATTTCTTTTATGAGATATGATAGTAGGATGGCAAAATACATTACTTAACAGAAGTGTGTATTAAAGGTGTATACAAGATATAACCAAGAGCATTGCTAGTCCGTAGAATACTAGATAGGTATACTAACTTCAATTGGATGAAGTGAGTATCGCGGAGTTGGAATCTTCACCAGATGAAATAGTCAAAGAGTTTTTGATTTCATCAGAGACGATGAAGAGGCTTGCATTTGCAAGAAATTAAGTGGGAGCGCTGAGACATATTTATAATACTTTATGTAGATAACATATAGTTGGTTATAAATGATGTAATTATATACTTGATTAAAAATGTTTCATTAAGAATTAACTTCAATGAAAGGATATGGACTGAAACAAATTTAGTGTCAAGATCTATGAAGATAGATTGAAACACATAATAAAGTTTAAGTCAAAGTACATAGAATGGATATTGAAGTAGTTCAATATAGAAATATTAAGAAAATGTTCTTGTCATGTGAAGGTTTAACAAGACTTGAGTGTATCTGACACTCAATGAGTAAAAACACATGAGTGATTATAGATCACGACTAAAATGTACACAATCAGATGTCCTGTGCTCTAAAAATGTTATGAGCATATACCAGAATGATTCATATGATAATCATTGAAAAACAGTAAGAATATTCTTGAGTACTTAAGAAGAACCAAGGATATATATATATTTTTGTATGGAGAAATGACAAACAAATCGCTGTAAGTTGTTGCATCGATATTAGTTTGGTCACATATAAAAATGAATTTCAAATCTCAATTAGGCTAAGTGTTGATTAAAAGGTAGCACAATGAGCTAAGAAATTGTCTATGCTAGATTTAGAAGAGTTCTAAAATATTGTGAACGGATTCTACAAACAAAGGCAGAGTATGTCATTGTTTTGACAATGACTGAGGATGTTAAGTTAAGAGGTTCTTTGAGAACTTGGTGTAGTTCCGATAGTGTCAGAACTTTGAAGCTATATTGTGTATGACAATATTAGTGACATATTTCAGACCGCGGAATTAAGGTTCCACCAGAGGACTAAACATATAAGAATAATGCCGACTCATTTGAAAAATGAATGCGTTGAGACGCAAATGAATTGCAAAATACATACGTTTCTGAGCGTGTCAGATCAGTTGACTAAAACCTCTCCCGTGAGCAATACATGATAAAGCACCGGAAGGCCAAGGTGTTATATCTTTACAAATGTAAACTAGATTATTGACTCTAGTGCAAGTGGGAGACTGTTGGAGATATGCCCAAGAGGCAATAATAAAATGGTTATTATAATATATCTTTGAGTTTATGATAATGTTTACATACCATGCTATAATTGTATTAACCGAAACATTGATACATGTGTGTTATGTGAACAACAAGGAGTCCCTAGTAAGCCTCTTGTATAACTAGCTTGTTTATTAATAGATGATCATGGTTTCGTGATCATGAACATTGGATGTTATTAATAACAAGGTTATGTCATTATATGAATGATGTAATGGACACACCCAATTAAGCGTAGCATAAGATCACGTCATTAAGTTATTTGCTATAAGCTTTCGATACATAGTTACCTAGTCCTTTCGACCATGAGATCATGTAAATCACTTATACCGGAAAGGTACTTTGATTACATCAAACGCCACTGCGTAAATGGGTGGTTATAAAGGTGGGATTAAGTATCCGGAAAGTATGAGTTGAGGCATATGGATCAACGAGTGGGATTTGTCCATCCCGATGACGGATAGATATACTCGGGCCCTCTCGGTGGAATGTCGTCTAATAGCTTGCAAGCATATGAATGGTTCATAAGAGACCACATACCACGGTACGAGTAAAGAGTACTTGTCATGAGACGAGGTTGAACGAGGTATAGAGATACCGATGATCAAACCTCGGACAAGTAAAATATCGCGTGACAAAGGGAATCGGTATCGTATGTAAATGGTTCAGTCGATCACTAAAGTCATCGTTGAATATGTAGGAGCCATTATGGATCTCCAGATCCCGCTATTGGTTATTGGTCGGAGAGAAGTCTCAACCATGTCTACATAGTTCGCGAACCGTAGGGTGACACACTTAAGGTTTGATGTCGTTTAAGTAGATATGGATATATGGAATGGAGTTCGAAGTTTTGTTCGGAGTCTCGGATGGGATCCAGGACATCACGAGGAGGTCCGGAATGGTCCGGAGAATAAGATTCATATATAGGAAGTCATATTCCAAGTTTGGAAATGATCGGTGCATTTATGGCAGGTTCTAGAAGGTTCTAGAAAAGTCCGGAAGAAATCACCATGGAAAGTGGAGTCCCGGAGGGACTCCACCTTGCATGGCCGGCCAAACCCTAAGGGGAGGAGTCCCGGGTGGGCTCCACCATAGGTGGCCGGCCAACCCCCCAAGGAAGGGGTGGGAGTCCCACCTTGAGTGGGATTCCCCCCTTGGGTAGGTTTTGTCCCTTTGGTAGGTTTTGGTTTCGGGTCTTATTCGTAGACTTGGATACCAACACTTGGGGATTTCCACCTATATAATGAGGAGGAGAGGGAGGGGCTGCCCACTCTTGGCCGCACCACCAAAGGGTGCCCATGGCCGGCTCCCTAGCCACCCCCTCTCCCCAAACCCTAGCCTCTCCTCCTCCACATAATACTCCCGCAGTGCATAGGCGAAGCCCTGCCGGAGTTCTCCACCACCACCGCCACCACGCCGTCGTGCTGCCGGGATTCCGAGGAGGATCTACTACTTCCGCTGCCCGCTGGAACGGGGAGAAGGACGTCGTCTTCATCAACACCGAACGTGTGACCGAGTACGGAGGTGCTGCCCGATTGTGGCACCGTCAAGATCTTCTACGCGCTTTTGCAAGCGGCAAGTGATCGTCTACCGCAGCAACGAGAGCCTACTCTCGTAGGCTTTGGAAATCTTCAAGGGTTAGTCTCGTTCATCCCCTCGTTGCTCCCATCTTCTAGATTGCATCTTGGCTTGGATTGCGTTCTCGTGGTAGGAAATTTTTTGTTTTCTATGCAACGAATCCCTACAGTAACATGGTTGTACCTCTTCTTTCAGGCTTCCACTGAAGAGAACTCCAGTGAGGGAGCACAGTCCAGTCCAAGGGACTCCTCCCCAGGTGATACAGAAAGATCCACCACACAGAGCCAGACGGATTCGCCAATGTCGGCTTCTCGGAAAAGGTCGACTTCCGAGCCTGCTGTCCTGCAGGTTCCGATCCAAACGAGGTCACGCATGAAGCGTCGATGCGTCAAAAGGGCTCGCACAGGCCCACAAGTCACCTCACCGAGCCAGGGAGTTTCAAATGTAATACCCTCAACAGCTCGTGTTCCACATCGTCTTGTCACTAATTGGATTGCCTCACCCTTTCCCTTGCAGACTGATGGGACTTCTAGCGGGGACGTTGAAGAGGTGTTGATGCCATCTGCTGCCCTTGGCCTATCCAACTCGCCAAGCGTGACTGACCAAGTGGCTAACCTGGCCCAAACTACCGCAAAGCCGATTGTCACAACATCGGCTTCCCTTCCTTTCTTGGGAGAGGTAAGCTCGACTCTTTCTCTCGGGCCTACTCTTTTCCTTTGTCGTATGCTCATGCTGCTCTTGCTCGTCTGTCGGGGTGTGACCCTTCAAGCTTGCCGACGTTCGACCCCGACTCCATCGAGCCAGCTTGTTCCCAAAGCAGTGAAGAGCCAGACCCTAGCGCGGTCGATGGCCCGCTCCAGCGTCTCAAAGTTTTGCTCTCCTCCTCGGTCGATACCCTGGTCGAGAACCCCGAGGCAATCAAAGGCATCCTCGAGGACATCCAGCCCCGTCTCCCAGTGACGCTGCAAGTTAAGCTTTGGCCGGCAGTGTCTTTGTCGGTTTCAGGTCAAGGGTGCAGTCGGCTCGCCAAAGGATCACTCTTCGCCGCGCCCAACTCCCGTTGAGAGCCGATATTGCAGACAAATGTCAACGGCTCAACGAGAAGAAAGCTGCTTTAGACGCCAAGACCGCCACTTCTACTCGTAGTGTCAAACTTGAGACCTTGCGCAAGGAACTGGAAGACCTTGAAAAGAGGGCCCGGGAGACCAAACAACTTATCCAAGATGAGGAATCCCTCATTGCTCGCTCCCAAGAGGAAGCAAAAGGTCTCACGGCTGATCTGAAGACCGACCTGGCTGAAATTCGCGCCCTGGGCAGCCAGCTGGTGATGGGAAGAGACGAGGACGACGAGGCCGAGATCGCCGAGGTGGATCGAATCCGTGCCGATGCTCTTCACGCCCTTAATGCTTTTCTTCAGTAGGGCCTCCTTGTGTAAACTGATGCATGTAAACTTGCTTCGCTGTACTTGTCAAAATCGACTGCCGTGCATCGACTTTCTTATCACCCTGAATTTTTTTTACTGGCCAATTTCCCTATCGGCCACCAATATTCCTCCGCACATGCTCAATGGTGTCGCGCACGCTCATATGATTACGTGCCCCCCGAGCCGATTCTGCCAGGTAACTGCTGACATCGACTCTATGGTTAGCCAAGATACTACGATGTGAACGTTGGCTTTGTTAGGAACAATGTGGATTCCTTCCAGTGCATCAGCCGACGCATCTCATTGCCCATTAGATCGACGTTAGACCGAAAGCAAGGTGAGGATGATTTTGGCCGATTCCTAGAATCGGCCTCTATGTTAGTAGGTCTGCGAAGGTCTGGCGATGTTTCTTCACAGATCTTTGGGGCCAATCTCACGGATCGGCATTACCGCGTTTGTCCATACATAGTGTCGGAGCCGGTCGCGCGAAGCGGCTTCTTCCTTGTCTCCGCCGTGAGAGCGGCCACCCTCGGCTCCGTCCTTACCAGGGTGGTGCCCGAGTCCTATCATGTTGATGTCGAGTGAGGATCTTGGCTGGCACCCTCCAAGGTAAGTGCGCTCCACCATGTTAACGGTGGACGGGACTGGAGTGACACCTCTCCTTTGTAAGTCCCCAGAGCTGGTCCCAACGGAGAATACCGGTGGCTCGTGATTTCCTGGATCACGCGCAGAGCGACACGCTCCACAGTGTTCACCAGGCTCTCAGAGTGGCGGTGCAGCGAATGAGCCACCATGTAGTTGATCTCCTGACGCAGCGACCTGGTGCGTACTTCGACGGGGCGGACAGGTCCACTCCATCGAGTGTGCCTTCAGGTGAGAACCCCTTCCACCTGACGCCATGGGAGCGGGTTCTGTGGAAAGAGCCGATGAGTTCGGCTTCGAGGACCGCCTTGATCTCGTTATGCTTCTTCTTGAGCTCGTCAGTCAGATCCTCATACTTGACCGGAGTGCTTTCCGCCATCTCGGATGTAGATGGCGATGCAGTGGATGTCGAAGATGGTCCCACCGGGCGTGCCAGAATGTGTTGCGGTCAGAAACCCACCGGCGGGCAGCGACGGGCAACACCGTAGAGCCGGGAACAACTAGGGCTGCGGCTGGCCCCGATCCCTCGGAGCGACGGCCCGCAAAGCCTCCCGGTCACACGTCCGATGCCGTCGCAAGGGCGTGCCACCCGACCTATACCCGGTCGGGAAGGTGTTGGATGATGCCTCGCTTAGTTTCCTGCATGGCATACACGTAAACGTTAAATACGAGCCTCGATCGGCTCTCAGTTATCTCGTGAATCGGCTCAAAGAGCCGATCCACCCATGATTCGTACAAGGTGTCCGAATATATGGTGGTCCTGCTTGATCAAGATAAAGCTAATGCGATCTACGACGATTTAGGGTTTTCACCGCATAATCGGATCATCCTACTCACGATTGGGCCTCGCGCTCGCGTACGGTGACCGTAAGCTGATCCTAGACAAGGCCTAAAAACCAACACGAGGTTGATCCCCGGAACATCCTGTCTAGGGCTAGCAAACTACACCCTACACGCCGCTGGATCCTCCAACCCTTTGTAAGGCCTAACTATTGCGGATGTTAAACTAATCCTTGAAGAACAAGGAACAACCGTAACGGATCGGATCTACTAAACTATGATCAAGCGGGGTGCCGCCCCTACACCTAAGATAGGTGTAAGGGCGGCTAGATGTATAAGGGTTGCACTACGACAAGCATATGATACGAAGAACAATGCTAACCCTAACACATCTAAGATAACTACGTTGCTCGCCATCAAAAAGGCTTCGAGCACGAGCAACGCATGAACAACGTAGGTAGGCTTGTGCTGCCTAGATCGCAAGATGCGATCTAGGCAGCATGGTGCTTACCGGAGAAACCCTCGAGACGAAGGAGTTGGCGATGCGCCGAGATTTGTTTGTGTTGAACGTTGGTTGTTGTTTATTTCATAAACCCTAGATACATATTTATAGTCCAAGGGACTTTCTAATTCAGGCGTGCACCTAACCGTGCACGGGTAAAACTCTAACTCCTAACCGATACGTATCCTACTATGGTACAGATACACGGGCAAGCTAGCCCAAACTTTGCATACAAGGCCGATTCACATATTTCTTCCGTATATAATCTTTAAGCCCATCTTGATCACGGCCCACCTCTAACCTGGTCAAATTCTGGTGATAACAGCCTCTAATTTGGTTTGCATATTTTACGTGGTTTAGGGTTTTCGAGTAAGATCCAATCTACCTACGAACATGAACCACAACGGTGATACTAGTGTTGTCAATAAAAGAGTAAATTGGATCTTCACTATGGTGGGAGAGACAGACACCCGCAAAGCCACTTATGCAATACAAGTTGCATGTCAAGCGTGGAGCAAGTCTCATGAGACGCGGTCATGTAAAGTTAGCCCGGGCCGCTTCATCCCACCATCCCACAAGATGCAAAGTACACTAACCAAAAACAACAAGAGCATCAATGCCCACAAAACCATTGTGTTCTACTCGTGCAACAGATCTATGCATAGACACGGCTCTGATACCACTGATGGGTTCGTAGCATGGAAAACAAAAAATTTCTACCACGAATAAGAACAAATCCAAGATCCAATCTAGGAGAAGGCAAGATATAATCTATGAAGATCGAAGCAACGAGATGTATGTGAGACTAACCCTCGAAGATTTCCAAAGCCTACGAGATTAGATCTCGTTGTTGATGTAGTCGATCATCCAGTGCTGCAATCCGGCAGGACTTCCGTACTCGGTCGTGCGTACGGTGTCGATGAAGCCCGTCCTCTCCCCGTTCTAGTTGGCAGCGGAGGTGTGGTAGGTCCCCTCGGAATCCGAGCAGCACAACGGCGTGGCGGTGGTGATGGAGGAGAAAAGCTGTAGGGCTTCGCCAAGCCGGTACAACACTATGGAGGAGAGAGGGGGGTGGCCAGAGCTAGGTCTGATGGGGTGAGCGCCCCCCTGCCCCTTCCCCTCTTTATATAGGGGGGGGGGTCGGTTTGGGTGGCCCCCCAATGCCCCAAACCCATCTAGGGCTGGCGGCCAAAGGGGGGAGGGGGAATTCTTCCCCCCCAAGTTGATCCCCCCTAGGGTTTTGGGGAAAACCCTAAGGGTGGCCGACTTGGGCCTTGAGGGGCATGTGCCCCTGGCCCATTAGGGTAGGGTGCATTCCCTCGGCCCATGCTAGTTCTCCTAGGGTCGTGGACACACTGGTGGGACCCCTGAAACCTTCTAGAACCTTCCCGGTCTTCCACCGGAAAAATCCCGAACTTTTCCGAAACCTAGAAATCAACTTCCCTTATATGAATCTTATTCTCCGGACCATTCCAGACCTCCTCGTGATGTCTTGGATCCCATCCGAGATTCCGAACAAACTTCGGTCTCCATCTCATATTCCGAATCTACGTATGCGACATCGAACCTTAAGCGCGTCACCCTACGGTTCGTGAACTATGCAGACATGGCCGAGACTCCTCTCCGACCAATAACCAATAGCGGGATCTGGAGATCCATAATGGCTCCACACATTCAGCGATAACTTAGTGATCGATTGAACCATTTACATACAATACCGATTCCCTTTGTCACGCGATACTTTACTTGTCCGAGGTTCGATCATCGGTATCTCCATACCTTGTTCAACCTCGTTACCGACAAGTACTCTTTACTCGTACCGTGGTATGTCATCTCTTGTGATTCAATCACATGCTTGAGAGCTAATCAGACGACATTTCACCGAGAGGGCCCAGAGTATATCTATCCGTCATCGGGATGGACAAATCCCACTGTTGATCCATATGCCTCAACTCACACTTTCTGAATACTTAATCCCATCTTTATAACCACCCATTTACGCAATGGCGTTTGATGTAATCAAAGTACCCTTCCGGTGTAAGTGATTTACATGATCTCATGGTCGAAGGACTAGGTAACTATGTATCGAAAGCTTATAGCAAGTTGAACTTAATGACTTGATCTCATGCTACGCTTATTTGGGTGTATGTCCATTGTATCATTCACCCAATGATATAACCTTGTTATTAACCACATCCAATGTTCATGATCACGAAACCATGATCATCTATTAATCAACAAGCTAGTTATACAAGAGGCTTACTAGGGACTCCTTGTTGTTTACATAACACACATGTATCAATGTTTCGGTTAATACAATTATAGCATGGGATGTAAACATTTATCATGAACACAACGATATAACAATAACTAATTTATTATTGCCTCTTGAGCATATCTCCAACAAGTCAGTGGCATGGAACATGAGGAGCTCTTCCCTGTTGATGGCCCTGGGCTGCAACAAGGCGCCATTCCTCATGAGCTCTGGGCAGTTGTAGAACTCATCCCAGAAGCAAGCCTGAGTCTTGGTCCAGAATTCCCTGTCACCACCGGTGTAGGTTCGTTCCTCGAAACAATAGGGATTCTCCTCTCTGAGTATTCTCCAAACAAAAATTTGAACTGTACCAGTATTGAATGTTTCTCCACAAGATCATCATCTGGAACTGTATCTTTGTCTTTCCTCTTCTTTGTTGTTGTCTTGTTCCGGCCTCTAGCAGAACTGCCCGGACCACTGCTCTGAGCTGCTTTGCTAGGCACACGGTTGCTTGTACGGCATCCCGGGGGCCTCTGATGCTTGCCCCTCTTGGCAGCGGCACGGCTATCATCACTAGCATCACCCGAAGACATTGCTTTCCTTGCACAATGGAGTAAGAAAAACTTCAAGGGGAGGCTTGAGGAGCAAAATCCCAAGATCTCCAAATCTGGCTTGAGAGAGACCAAATCCCTTGGTGAAGATCCTCCAAGGGGCCTGGTCTATGGTGGAGTGGAGTATGGGAAGGATCTAGTGTTGGGAATGCCCTAGGGAGTGGAGGAGAGGTAGGGCGGCACCAATGCTGGTTGTGGTTGAGGGGGGAATGAGGAAGAAGCCCCAAAGGGTATCCCTCAACTCCCACTTAACCCCCTATCGACCGGCGCATGGGCCGGCATACCGGGCCGGTGATGACCCACAAGTATAGGGGGTGTATCGTAGTACTTCCGATAAATAAGAATGTCGATCCCGACGAGGAGCAGAAGGTGTTGACAAGCAGTTTCGATGAAAGATTCACTCTAAATGCTCATAGACAAGTATTCAGGGGTTTTTAATATAGCAGGTAAATAAAGTACGAGTAAGTAAAATGCGAGAGAAATAATTGCAGCGAGTGGCCCAATCCTTTTTAGCACAAAGTACAAGCCAGTTTGTTTACTTATAATGACCAAACGTTCTTGAGGACACACGGGAATTTAGTCTAGTGCTTTCGCTTCATATAGCTGATTAATCTTCATTGTTTTGATAAGTGTTGTGTGGGTGAACCTATGCTAATGTACCGCCCTTCCTAGGACTAATACATACTTGTGATTATACCCCTTGCAAGCATCCGCAACTACAAGGAAGTAATTAAGATAAATCTAACCACAACCTTAAACTCTGAGATCCTGCTATCCCTCCTGCACCGATATACCAACGGGGGTTTAGGTTTCGTCACTCCGGCAACCCCGCAATTGGCAAACGAATACAAGATGCATTCCCCTAGGCCCATAAATGGTGAAGTGTCATGTAGTCGACGTTCACACGACACCACTAGAAGAATAACACCACAACTTAAATATCACAACATTGAATACTAACCAACATAATTCACTACTAACATTTAGACTTCACCCATGTCCTCAAGAACTAAACGAACTACTCACGAGACATCATATGGAACATGATCAGAGGTGATATGATGATGAATAACAATCTGAACATAAACCTTGGTTCAATAGTTTCACTCAATAGCATCAATAACAAGTAGAAATCAACACCGGGAGAGTTTCCCCTATCAAACAAACAAGATCAAACCCAAATTGTTACAGCGGTGACGAGGTGCAGCGGTGGAGATGGCGGTGATGATGATGATGATGATGGTGATGATGATGGAGATGATGTCCAGCTCGATGACGGTGACAATGGCGTCGATTTCCCCCTCCGGGAGGGAATTTCCCCGACAGATTTCAGCCTGCCGGAGAGCTCTTTTCTCTCTGGTGTTCTCCACCCCGCAGAGGCGGTTGTGACTCTTCGCGACTATCCTCTGGGGCTTAGGTTTTCGGGACGAAGACGTACGCGAAGAAAAGGAGGCGAGAGGGGGCTGCGGGCCCCCTCCTCACAGGGCGGCGCAGCCAGGCCTTGGGCCGCGCCGGCCTATGAGGTGGGCCCACTTCGGGTCCCCTCGGCTCCCCCTTCTGGCTCCCTTCGTCATCTGGAATAATAGGATTTTTCATATAATTTCCGTCAACTGTTGATCTTCCGAAATATTGCATTCTGACGGTGCTTTTTCCAGCAGAATCCGGCTCCGGTGCGCGATCCCCAAATAATCATGAAACATGCAAAATAGATGAAATAACATAAGTATCATCTCCAAATATGAAATATATCAATGAATAACAGCAAATTATGATATAAAATAGTGATGCAAAATGGACGTATCAACTCCCCCAAGCTTAGACTTCGCTTGTCCCCAAGCGAAACTGAACTCGGTAAACAAGACCACATGTTTATGGAGTGAAGAGTCGATAAATAAATACGGACAAGAAGCATCATATTCACTCACACAAGGCATTCTAGTAGACAACTTCCTCATATAATTCAACTTGAAACAAGTAGAAGGTAATCACAAATAAAGGTGCATAAGGAATCATAATTGGTGATGGCAAACTTTGTTCTTGGTCAGAGAACAGTTAACAGATTATACTTATCTATTGAGCAGCGCTCTCATATTAAAGCTTATGGTAAACTTGCATACTCAATCATCGTAATCTCCTCATAATCATTAATAACTTTCAAAGCCATATTCATTGAGATAAAACTTGTACTAAACAAGGAAGAATAAAAGACATGATGAAATAGATCATAATATAGATGGTTTGATCACAACAACTCAAATGCTTGCTTGAGATGGAGGGAAATAGGTTTACTGACTCAACATAAAGTAAAGGACAGGCCCTTCGCAGAGGGAAGCAGGGATTAAATCATGTGCTAGAGCTTTTTAAGTTTTGAAATCATATAGAGTTTTGAGAGGTGTTAATTTGGTGTTGTCAACGAATGGTAGCGGATACTCTAACCCCCTTGCCAAACAGACCTCCAAAGAGCGGCTCCCATGAAGGACGTTATTTCTACCAGCAAGGTAGATCATCCCTCTTATCTTTTGTTTACACATGTACTTTAGTTTATTTAAGGATGACACTCCCCCCAACCTTTGCTTACACAAGCCATGGCTAACCGAGTCCTCGGGTGCCTTCCAACAATCTCATACCATGGAGGAGTGTCTATTGCAAAATTAAGTTGCTTACTGATGAATCAGGGCAAAACATGTGAAGAGAGTTATTAATGAAGGTTGATTAATTGGGGCTGGGAACCCCATTGCCAGCTCTTTTTGCAAAATTAAAGGATAAGTGGATGAAGCCACTAGTCCATTAGTGGAAGCTGCCCAACAAGATTGAAAGATAAAACACCACATACTTCCTCATGAGCTATAAAACATTGACACAAATAAGAGGTAATAGTTTTTGAATTGTTTAAAGGTAGCACATGAAGTATTTACTTGGAATGGCAGGGAAATACCACATAGTAGGTAGTTATGGTGGACACTGATGGCATAGGTTTGGTTTAAGGGTTTTGGATGTACGAGAAGTATTCCTTCTCGGTACAGGTCTTTGGCTAGCAAGGTTAATTAGCAAGCATAAGAGTTGAGGGAAACAAACAAATCTACATGTGATAGAAACAATCATGCATCTTACTTGTAAGCACAAACAATTTTAACTTCAAAATAATAAGCTAGGAACTAACAAGAAAGATAATAACATATCTACATGTATTTCCTCTTCTCTATTTAAAACTCAAAGTGTTGTTTCTATTGACCAATGCTAAGTTTGCCAAAACCAAATAGATTTACTCAATGCTCCCAAAGTGATACCAATACTAACAACAAGATCAATCATATAATAGAGATTGAAAACTAAAATAAGATGTGCAATGTAAATGATAAGACTTCTCATTAATATTCCATAACAATAACTCACCCCAAGGGATACATAGATAACCAACTAAAGAGAGATACTTCCATACCGCAACACATCTTATATGATAATTTCCCTACTCATGATATGACACTACTTGAAAGTAAAAAGGTAAAAGATAGTGATGATGTGATACCGCGGCACTCCCCCAAGCTTGGAACAAACCAAGGGGATGCCAATACCGATGATGAATTACTCTTCCGGCGGTGGTGAATTCTTCCCATCATCATACTTCCAAGGAAGATGCTCTCCATCAACAAACGACATCTTGGTCTCAGGGATCCTGAAACTAGCAGCATAGCTTATGTGTTTAAACCTGTTTTCATACTCACAGTTTTGATTCTGAACATCATAGAGCTGAGCTTGGAGTTTGTTGGTGGTGTCGTGAAGTGAGAGGATGTCGCTCCACAGCTTTGCAGTCTCCTTCTCGTGTTCATCAATGAGTTCAGACACGATCTTGTGGAAGATGTCCACTTCACGCTCAGCCATCTTCTTGTAGTTAAAGACCTCTTGTTCTAGCTTCTCCATCCTGTCTTCCAAGCTTCCTTCTCCCTTAAGACCCCGGACATCTTCAATTTGCAACTCCCCATTGACGAGCAACAATTCCTTGGGGTGCATCTTCAACTCGCTCAAGTACGGGTTGACGACTTCTTCAAGGAAGCTATCCTTCGGAGTTCCCGCCGAAGACATGGTGGCTCTAGATCCGACGTCGATCCTGGCAGAAACAGCTCAAAACAAAACACGTCGAGAAAATGATATACGGACCTCCAGGGGTCCGGGGGATTATATAGCAAAAAAATTCACGACATACGGAAAGTACTAGGTCGAACCAGAGTCGGAGAGGGGCGACGAGGGGCCCTCCTCACAGGGCGGCGCGGCCAGGCTGGGGCCCGCGCCGGCCTGTGGGGGCACGCCCTCGTGCGTCTCCTCCACTCCGTTTCGATCTCGTAATTTTTCATATTTTCCAAAAGTTGCAAAAACATTGTTCGGAAAGTTATATGCAGACTTTTTCTTACCAGAACTGTTACCTATTCGAAGTCGGACTCTGCAGGACTGTCAACTTGGCCTTTGATGAAGGCTTCCGGAGTTACCACTTGAATAACATCAACATCTTCATTATAAGAATCACCCGAGATATAATGATTGAGTCTTTGTCTATTCACCACTTGTGTGGCATTACCTTGCAGAGAGCTAATTTTAATTGCTCCTGATCGATACACCTCATCAATTACATATGGTCCTTCCCATTTTGAGAGTAATTTCCCTGCAAAAAATCTGAGACGAGACCGATACAATATGACTTTATCTCCAACATTAAATTCTCTTTTAATAATTCTTCTACCATGCCATTTCTTAACTTTCTCTTTAAAGAGTTTAACATTTTCATAAGCTTCACTTCTCCATTCATCTAGAGAACTCAATTGTAGCAATCTTTTCTTACCGGCAAGTTTAGGATCTTTATTCAGTTCTCTCACAGCCCAATAAGCTTTATGCTCTAGTTCTAAGGGTAAACTGCAAGCTTTCCCATAAACCATTTTATACGGTGACATACCCATGGGATTTTAATAAGCAGTTCTATAAGCCCATAGTGCTTCTTTCAATTTAATAGCCCAGTTCTTTCTAGATTTATTAACAGTCTTTTGCAAGATAGATTTAATCTCTCTATTTGATAATTCTACTTTCCCACTAGTTTGAGGATGATAAGCAGAAGCAATTCTATGATTAATACCATATTTAGTAAGAGTTTTTCTAAATCCACCATGAATAAAATGAGAACCTCCATCAGTCATAATATATCTAGGAACTCCAAATCTAGGAAAAATAATATATAAAAGCATTCTTAAAGAGGTCTCACCATCAGCACTTTTTGTAGGTATGGCTTCCACCCATTAGTAACATAATCAACAACGACAAGTATATGAGTGTTACCTTCTGAAGAAGGGAAAGGACCCATGAAGTCAAATCCCCAACAATCGAATGGTTCAATAACAAGAGTATAATTCATAGGCATTTCATTGCGTCTAGAGATATTACCAACCCTTTGACATTCATCACAGGATAGAATAAACTTTCTTGCATCTTTGAAGAGAGTTGGCCAATAAAAACCTGATTGTAGAACCTTTTGCGCGGTCCTATCTCCGGCGTGATGTCCTCCATAAACACTACCATGACATTTACTCAATATCTCCTGTTGTTCATATTCAGGAACACATCTTCGCAGAATGCCATCCACTCCTTCTTTATATAAGTGTGGGTCATCCCAAAAATAATGCCTCAAGTCATAAAAGAATTTCCTCCTTTGCTGAGCTGAAAAGGTTGGAGGCAAGTACTTGGATACAATAAAGTTAGCATAATCAGCGTACCAAGGACTATCTCGCGAGCTCACCTTTATTACAGCCAATTGTTCATTTGGAAAACTATCATTAACAGGAACATGATCATAAGTAATATTTTCCAATCTAGACAAATTATCGACAACGGGATTATCAGCACCTTTCCTATCTATAATATGCAAATCAAATTCTTGCAAAAGAAGTACCCATCTAATAAGCCTTGGCTTAGCATCTTTCTTTGTCATAAGGTATCTAATTGCGAGCATGATCAATATGAATTGTAACTTTTGAATCAACAATATAGGATCTAAACTTATCACAAGCAAAGACTACAGCTAATAATTCTTTTTCAGTTGTAGCATAATTTCTTTGAGCGGCATCAAGAGTTTTGCTAGCATAATGAATAACATTCAATTTCTTATCTACTCGCTGTCCAAGAACAGTGCCTACAGCAAAATCACTAGCATCACACATAATTTCAAAAGGCAAATTCCAATCAGGAGGTTCAACTACAGGGAGCAGTTGTTAAGGCTTTCTTTAGAGTTTCAAAAGCTTCCTTACAATCATCATCAAAAACAAAAGGTACATCTTTTGGAAGAATATTAGTAAGAGGCTTTGAAATCTTAGAGAAGTCTTTAATAAATCTCCTATAAAACCCAGCATGACCAAGAACACTACGAATACCTTTAACATCCCTAGGATAGGGCATCTTCTCAATTGCTTCAACTTTAGCTCTATCAACTTCAATACCTCTCTCGGAAATTTTATGTCCCAATACAATTCCTTCATTAACCATAAAGTGGCATTTCTCCCAATTAAGAACAAGATTAGTTTCTTCACATCTCTGCAATACTTTATCAAGGTTTCGCAAGCAATTATCAAAAGAATTCCCATAGACGGAAAAATCATCCATGAATACCTCTACAATACTCTCACAAAAGCCATGAAAAATAGCAGACATGCATCTTTGAAAAGTAGCAGGAGCATTACATAAACCAAAAGGCATACGCCTATAAGCATAAGTTCCATAGGGACAAGTGAAAGTGGTTTTCTCTTGATCTTTAGTTTTAACAGCAATTTGTGAAAACCTAGAATAACCATCAAGAAAGCAAAAATGAGTATTTTTAGAGAACCTTTCTAACATTTGATCAATAAATGGTAAAGGGTAATGATCTTTTTTAGTAACCTTATTGACTTTTCGATAATCAATACACATTCTATACCCTACAACTACTCTTTGAGGGATGAGCTCATCATTATCATTAGGCACAACAGTCATTCCTCCTTTCTTAGGAACACAATGCACAGGACTAACCCATCTACTATCGGCAATAGGATATATAATACCAGCTTCAAGAAGTTTTAATACCTCATTCCTTACCACATCCTTCATCTTCGGAATTAGACGACGTTGATGTTCAACAACAAGCTTTGCATCATCTTCCATATTGATAGCATGTTGGCAAATAGAGGGAGAAATCCCCTTCAAGTCATCAAGAGTATAGCCAATAGCTCCTCGGTGTTTCTTCAATATTTCCAATAACCTTTCTTCCTCAATATCTGAAAGCTTAGAACTAATAATAACAGGATATATTTTCTTATCATCAATATGAGCATACTTAAGATTATCGGCAATGGTTTTAAATCAAAAACAGGATCTTCCTTTGGTGGTGGTGTTGTACCTAAATCTTCAACCGGAAAGTTATGTTTAAGAATAGGTTGACGAAGGAAGATTTCATCAAGCTCATTTCTTTCTTCCCTAAAGACTTCACTCTCACTAGTCTCCAAATGTTGCTGCAATGGATTATTAGGAGCAAGAGCAATAGACGCACACTGTTCAACTCTAAAATCATTATTAGGCAAATCAGCTTTATAAGGAGTTTTGGCAAATTTAGAGAAATTAAACTCATAAGATTCACCGGCAAATTTAGTCATAATCTTTTCCTTCTTGCAATCTATAACAGCTCCACAAGTATTTAGGAAAGGTCTACCAAAAATAATAGGACAATACTTACTAGCAGCAGAACCAAGTACTAAAAAGTCAGCAGGATATTAGAACTTCCACATCTCGAATAATACCAATAGGAGAGATAGTTTCTCCATTAGATAGCCTAATAACCACATCAATATCTTCAAGTTCACAAGAACCAATTTCATGCATGATCTCCGTATAAAGCTCATAAGGAATGGCGCTAATACTTGCACCAATGTCACATAAACCATAATAACAATGATCACCAATTCTAACAGAGAGCATAGGAACACTAGCTTTCCTAGACTTATTAGGATGCGAAACAATATTAGAAGCATCTTCACGAGAAAATAATATGACCATCTTCTACATTTTCAGTCACAAGATCTTTAACTATTGCAACAGCGAGTTCAACCTTAATTTGTTCTTCGGGTTCTATAGGTTTCTTTGCACTTTTATTAACCGCACTAGATATAACAGAGTACTCCTTCATTTTAGCAGGGAAAGGAGTTTTTCAATATAAGCTTCAGGAAGAATATGATCAACAGTTTCAATTATAGCACATTTATTTATAGATGGATCAATTATATCTTTATATGGTTCATGATACTTATCAAAATTCTTCCTAGGAAATTCAAAGTGAGAGGCAAAAGCTTTATAAAGATTTACAACGACTTGAGAATCAAGACCATAAGTAGCACTAATATTACGAAATTTATCGAGTATCCATAAAAACTTCAATGCATTTATAATCAAAGTTTATACCGACTCTCTATCTTTGTCGTTCTCCCATCCTTCGGTATTCTCCTGGATCCGATCAAGAAGGTCTCTTTTAAACTCTTCTTTATTGCGTGTAAATGATCCGGAACAAGAAGTATCCAGCAAAGTCTTATCTTGAAAAGACAATCTTGCATAGAAATTATCAATAATAATATTACCAGGAAGCTCATGAATGGGGCATTTGAGCATTAAAGACTTCAATCTCCCCCAATCTTGGGCAATATTTTCTCCATCATGAGGCCAGAAATTATATATGCGGTTCCGATCTTTGTGAATTTCACTTGGAGGATAGAATTTGGAATAAAATAAAGGCACAATGTCCTCCCAATTGAGAGAATCCCTATTCTTCAGCAATTTATACCGGTGCTGCTGCTTTACCAGACAGCGATATAGAGAATAGTTTCTTCCTCACTTCATCCATAGCAATACCTGCACATTTGAATAACCCGCATAATTCATGTAAAAACAGTAAATGATCACCAGGATGGACAGTTCCATCCCCTTCATAGCGGTTATCCACAACACGTTCAATAATTTTCATAGGTATTTTGTATGGAACCTCGCTCTCACCTGGCGCCTCATCCACTACCCTTGCAGTAGTAGTAGATTTCCCAAAGAGGAATTCAAGAGAAGACCTCTCCATAATGATCTATAGCAACATGCAGAAATAAAAACAGCACGTACAGCAAAAAGTTTCCCTTACCAATTCCACTTACCAATAGCGCTTCACTCCCCGGCAACGGCGCCAGAAAATAGTCTTGATGACCCACAAGTATAGGGGGTGTATCGTAGTACTTTCGATAAATAAGAATGTCGATCCCAACAAGGAGCAGAAGGTGTTGACAAGCAGTTTCGATGAAAGATTCACTGTAAATGCTCACAGACAAGTATTCAGGGGGTTTTAATATAGCAGGTAAATAAAGTACGAGTAAGTAAAATGCGAGAGAAATAATTGCAGCGAGTGGCCCAATCCTTTTTAGCACAAAGGACAAGCCGGTTTGTTTACTTATAATGACCAAACGTTCTTGAGGACACACGGGAATTTAGTCTAGTGCTTTCGCTTCATATAGCTGATTAATCTTCATTGTTTTGATAAGTGTTGTGTGGGTGAACCTATGCTAATGTACCGCCCTTCCTAGGACTAATACATACTTGTGATTATACCCCTTGCAAGCATCCGCAACTACAAGAAAGTAATTAAGATAAATCTAACCACGGCCTTAAACTACGAGATCCTGCTATCCCTCCTGCACCGATATACCAACGGGGTTTAGGTTTCTGTCACTCCGGCAACCCCGCAATTGGCAAACGAATACAAGATGCATTCCCCTAGGCCCATAAATGGTGAAGTGTCATGTAGTCGACGTTCACACGACACCACTAGAAGAATAACACCACAACTTAAATATCACAACATTGAGTACTAACCAACATAATTCACTACTAACATTTAGACTTCACCCATGTCCTCAAGAACTAAACGAACTACTCACGAGACATCATATGGAACATGATCAGAGGTGATATGATGATGAATAACAATCTGAATATAAACCTTGGTTCAATAGTTTCACTCAATAGCATCAATAACAAGTAGAAATCAACACCGGGAGAGTTTCCCCTATCAAACAAACAAGATCAAACCCAAATTGTTACAGCGGTGACGAGGTGCAGCGGTGGAGATGGCGGTGATGATGATGATGATGATGATGGTGATGATGATGGAGATGATGTCCAGCTCGATGACGGTGACGATGGCGTCGATTTCCCCCTCCGGGAGGAATTTCCCGGCAGATTTCAGCCTGCCGGAGAGCTCTTTTCTCTGCGGTGTTCTCCGCCCCGCGAGGCGGCTGTGACTCTTCGCGACTATCCTGCGGGGCTTAGGTTTTCGGGATGAAGACGTACGCGAAGAAAAGGAGGCGAGAGGGGGCTGCGGGCCCCCTCCTCACAGGGCGGCGCGGCCAGGCCTTGGGCCGCGCCGGCCTATGAGGTGGGCCCACCTCGGGTCCCCTCGACTCCCCCTTCTGGCTCCCTTCGTCATCTGGAAAAATAGGATTTTTCATATAATTTCCATAATTGTTGATCTTCCGAAATATTGCATTCTGACGGTGCTTTTTCCAGCAGAATCCTGGCTCCGGTGCGTGATCCCCAAATAATCATGAAACATGCAAAATAGATGAAATAACATAAGTATCATCTCCAAATATGAAATATATCAATGAATAACAGCAAATTATGATATAAAATAGTGATGCAAAATGGACGTATCAGCCGGCCGGCGGTAGAGCCGGTGGCGCTGGCTGACATTTGCAAAGCTCCCTTTTTGCATTGCTTTGTGGAAACTTGTGTGTAGGTTCAGAAGATAACATGTCCAATATAGATAGATAGATATTTGATAAGAGGAGCATAGACATGGGGTAGGAACACATGTTTTTCTAGGCATACCCAATGGAGTGAAATCCAAACAAGATATAAATAGCAACAATGGGCATGATTCAAAATATATCACGAATCACAAATCATTTTTAGAATAGTTTTGCAATAAGAGCAGTTAGCCTCATAGAATGAAATCACTTTGTAATTGAGGCTAATGAGGGGCGGGGGATTACTCCCCCTATATTAAAGCACAAATGTCATGAGACCTCGAAGAGACATGCTTGGGTCCATATTATGACATTGGGTCTATTAATGTTGCACACATAGGTATGCATCATACCAAGACATGATAAGATGACTATCCCCATATGTGCTGCACATCTAAGCTAGATAGCAAGTTAAATGCAATAATATAGTGCAAGAAGTTGTTCAATCTAAATTGTTAGGATCAAGAATACCAAGTTCTCCTCTCAAGTTCACAAACCGGGCTTCATCCAAAGGCTTAGTGAAAATATCCGCCAATTGGTACGTTGTTCCCACATGAGTGAGATCAATGTCCTCGTTAGCAACATGATCACGTAGGAAGTCATGGCGAATGTCAATGTGTTTTATTCGGTAATGTTGAACTGGGTTGTTGGTGATCTTTATTGCACTTTCTTTGTCACATAGAAGAGGCACCATACCAAGAGACACAACATAGTATTTTAAGGTTTGCTTCATCCATGACAACTGAGTGCAACAAGATGCCGCTGATATGTATTCGGCTTCGGCGGTGGATAGGGCAGTGGAGTTTTCTTTCTTGGATGACCAACTCACCAATGACCGGCTAATAAATTGGCAAGCCCCAGAGGTAGACTTTCGTTCAACCTTAATTATCACCAGCCCAATCGGAATCCGAATAGCCTATGAGTTCAAAGGTTGACCCCTTTGGATACCACAGCCCGAGAGTAGGAGTAAGAACAAGGTATCTTAAAATCCGTTTAACCGCCACCAAGTGGCTCTCCCTAGGAGCAGATTGAAAACGAGCACATATCCCGACACTTAACATCATATCCGGCCTATAAGCACAAAGGTAGAGCAAGGATCCAATCATGGAACGGTATACCTTTTTATCCACGTCCTTGTCACCATCACATGAGCCAAGCTTCCCCTTTGTGGGCATGCGTGTCTTCATTGGACTTGCTTTGGTCGTGTTATATTTCTTGAGCATGTCCCTCACATATTTTTCTTAAGAGACAAAGGTGCCTTTTGCAAGTTGCCTCACTTGGAAGCCTAAGAAGAGCTTCAACTCTCCCATCATGGACATCTCAAATTTCCTAGTCATCAATAGCTCAAAAGCTTTGTTATGATTAGGGTTAGTTCCACCAAATATAATATCATCAACATATATTTGACATAGAAATAGGCCACCCTTTAATTCGCTTGGTGAAAATGGTGGAATCGACCGTACACATGCTAAACCCATCCTTGAGTAGGAAATCCCTAAGGTACTCATATCAAGCACGTGGAGCTTGCTTGAGACCGTAGAGTGCCTTATGGTGTAAATACACATGGTTGGGATGGCATGGGTCTTCGAAACCTGGAAGTTGAGCCACATATGCAGTTTCTTTTAGGGGACCATTCAAAAATGCACTTTTCACATCCATTTGATATAGCTTGAAATTCTGAAAAGAATGCGAATGCAAGCAAAATACGAATGGCTTCAAGACGGGCAACCGTTGCAAATGTGTCCTCATAGTCCATATCTTCTATTTGGGCAAACCCTTGCGCCACTAACCTTGCTTTATTTCTTATGACAATGCCATTCTCATCTTGCTTGTTCTTGAACACCCATTTGGTCCCAATGACATTGATGCGATTATCTTTGGGTCTCTCAACAAGACACCATACTTCATTGCGGGTGAAACATTCCAATTCTTCTTACATGGAAATTACCCAATCCAGATCAACCAAGGCTATATGTACCTTGAGTGGTTCAAAACTAGACACAAAAGCATGATGTTGACAATAAGTCATAAGTAGCATGGTGTCTACGAGTTACCACTCCTCTTGAGATGGTACCAAGGACTTGATCTACTTTCATGTCACTTGCCCTTGAAGCGGCCTTGATCTTCCGAATGGTTCCTTCATGATCAATAAATTCATCTTTAGCTAGTTCTTGATCATGAGGGACAACTTGAGCTTGACCATGGGATGAGGATGATTCTTGATCAGCACCATGGTCTTGCTCAGGGGGGATGAGGGTTTTCTTCTTGTTCTTTGGAATGCGGCTCATCTTGAGTAGAGGATGAATCTTGGACTGCACTTGATGGTTCAGCTTGAGTTGAGCAAGGCTCCACTTGGGCTGAGCTTGAGACTTCTATTTCATCATCTTGATCATTACTATGGACCTCCGTGGGCCGGATGTGTCCAATGCCAATAAGCTAGATGGCATTAGAAGGATCATCATCACCTGCAGCACATGGAACAACTTGCTCCTCTTGGGGGCCATTATCCTCCAAGAACACCACGTCACAAGATACTTCAGTAGTCCCACTAGACTTGTTGTAGTATCTATAGGCGTGGGAGTTCTCCGCATATCCAACAAATGTACCCTCTATAGTTCTAGTTTCAAATTTATTGTCTTTAACAAGACATTTGCATCCAAAGACACGAATGTACATGACATTAGGCTTGTTACCTGTGAGAAGCTCGTATGGAGTTTTATTATGCAGGGGACGGAGGAAGAGCCGATTGGAGTAGTGGACAGGTGTAGAGATGGCTTCTCCCCAAAAGCTATGGGGTGACTTGAATTCACTCAACATGGTTCTTGCCATCTCAATAATAGTCCGGTTCTTCCTTTAAACAACACCATTTTTCTCAGGGGTATATGGAGCTGAAAGTCATGCTTGATGCCCTCATCATCAACAAACTCTTGCATAGTGTAGTTCTTGAACTCGGTGCCATTGTCGGTCCTTATCGCCTTGATCTCAGATTCATACATTCGTTGAGCCTTCTTGGCGAAGATGATGAACTCTCTATAGGTCTCATCCTTAGACTTAAGGAGAAAGACCCAAGAGTATCTTGAGTAATCATCAACAATGACTAGTCCATATTTTCTCCCACCAAGAGTACCATAATGAGATGGCCCAAAGAGATCCAAGTGAAGGAGCTCCAGAGGCCTAGAGGTGGTGACGATACTCTTGATAGGATGTATCTTCTTGAGTTGCTTTCCAGCTACACATGCACTGCACACACAATCTTTCTCAAAGGAAATGTCGATTAGTCCAACAATGTGATTACCCTTTAGGCGTTGTTTAAGATTTCTCATGTTGACATGACCAAGGCGGCGATGCCACAACCAACCTTCGTCATGTTTGGCCATTAGACATGTGGGGAGATAGGGGCTCTCTTTCGAGAGGTCAACCACATAAAGGTTGTTCTCCACATATCCAACAAGGACCAATTTGAGATTATCACTCCTAAAGACTTTCACACAATAATTAGTAAAATAGGAATTATAGCCGGCATCTTCAAGATGATAAATAGAAAGAAAATTATAGCCAAGGGATTCAGCAAGCATGACCGTCTCAAGGCACAAGTCCTTAGAGATTGCCACCTTGCCATACCCAAGTACCCTTCCCTTTGAGTTGTCACCAAAGGTGATGCTTGACTTTTTGTTAACATCCTCTATGAATTGGTCAAGCACACCTCTTCATCCGGTCATATGATTGGTGCATCCACTATCAAACACCCATTTTGGACCACTAGAGGAATACCCCTAAAAAATCAAGTAGAGGTTTTAGGAACCAATCGATTAATGGGTTCGTTTGTAATGGCAACAAGATATTTTGGTACCCAAATTGAGTACGCTCTATAAGCATAGCCATTACGAGGGCCAACATATTTAGCATAAACATCACCATAATAATCAACAAATAAATCATAGTGATTGTTAGGTCCCGTGTGGTCACCACTAGTGGCTTTGCCCTTTGAGGCTTTGCCAACATTAGTGATCTTCTTGTTCTTCTCTTGAGCGGGTTTCTCCTTCTTGTAGTTGTTCTTTTTGTAGGGCTTGGGAGCATACCCAAGTTCATACTTTTGATTGTTTGAACTTTTGATTGTTTTGAAAAGAGCATCACCACGAAGAGTGCATCTAACTTTGAAAATACCCTTAAGAACAACCTCTTCATCTTGATTATCAGTTTCATTGTCAAGAATGCTAGATAAAGAAGGTGGGGATTCCATTACCTTTGCTTCCCTTGCCATAAGACAAGAGCCAACGATCGTAGAGGAGGAAGAGTCATTGGAGTCATCATCATGAGTTGTTCTTGCCATGAAGGAATAACCAATAACATTTGGAGTTGAAGACTCCGTGGAATAATCCTTAGAGTAATCATACGTGAAGAGTGACCTGGGTTCGGAGAAAGCCAAACCAGCCACTCCAGACTCCTTCTCCTCCTCTTCTGCCACTTCATCGGAAATGTACTCAACCCCAACAAAGGCTCTTCCCTTGTTCTTCTTGTATCGCTCATTGATTGAGTTTGGCTTCAATCTTGGCTTGACACCTTTGACAAACTTTGGCTTGTCTACCCTTTTCTCACAAGGCACTCATTTTCAAAGTGGTTATCTTCATCACAGTTGTAGCACGTTCTCTTCTTCTCATTGGAGGACATTGGGAACTTCTTCTTATACTTCTTGACAAAGAAAGCAAAATCTGTCCTAATGTCACTAGTTGAAGTCATCTCTTCTTCTTCTTCTTCTTCGATCTCATAGACTTCTTCTCTTTCTCGGTCTCCTCTGGCCTTCAAAGCAAGGTTGTGGGAGGGTCCATCGACACGGTTCATCCCCATGAGTCATTCTCCTGCCTTGGCCATGTTGTCATTAGCAACCACATAGGAGACAAGATCATATGTGGACAAATCTGCTTGTTTGGTGAGGATTTGCAAATTGAGAGCAAGGTTGGTGTCCTTTTGTTTGACAGCAATCATGGCAAAGACCTTGGAATTTATGAACTCTTCATACATTTCAAAGCCATCATTGTACTTTTCACATCCAAGGCCCTTGACCTTTACTCGAAGAGCTCCAAACCTTCCATAAGCTTCAGCCATAGTTTCTCCTTCCTTGATCATGAACAAGGTCGCCTTGGTCTTAGCTGACTCATATAGAGACTTTTGGATCAGATTGGTACCCTCTTGAAGTACTAAAATCCGATCCCAAAGCTCTTTTGCTGAGTCAATGTCATTGACTTGATCAAGGAGCTTTCGGTTGATGCCACTTCTAATTTTGTCACATGCAGGGGCATTGAGTTGACGGTTGTAGAATTCGGTGGACGTCAACTGAATGGGATCTATTGGCTTCCGGTATCCATTAACAATGATCTCCCACATCTCCACACTGCAGCTACGAATGTGAGACTCCATAGAAGATTTCCAAAAGGAAAATTGAGTTCCATCAAAATGGGGAACATTCCCACTATGGTTTATATGAGGCATGGGTGAAGTGTTTTTAGAATAGTCATGATTGACTTGATTGTAGGTCTTCGGAGGGACATCAACCCCACTCGAAGTCCAACCACTTAGGCTTTTAAGCATGGAACTCATTTGTGCCATTTGGCTCTGGAGATCATCATCCTGCTAATTTTTTCTCACCTTCATAAGCTAAGAATCTGGATTTGATCTCTTTAACCAAAAGGTTAGAGTCTTCATCCAAAACCTCGAATAGTTTATCCATCTCACTCTTAAGGCTGCGGATTCTTGATGAACAAGGCAAGAAGATGATAGACAATGAAAGTTTAGATATAGAACTCTTTGTAACATAGTCGAACCCGGGCAGAACTCTTGGGACCTGGCCTGCAATATATGGGCCAGGAGAGGGTCTGCCGAGGGACACACAATCACCGCAGCCAGATTCACCGCAAGTCTAGAGCTAGGTCATTAGAAATCTTAGCTTCTCGATGAGATCTTAATCATAGCCTTCGGCTACCCCATTGTAAACCCGATAATTTCGATAATCAAGATCAGACAAGCAGGAAGTAAGGGTTTTACCTCGTCGAGGGCCCCGAACCTGGGTAAATCTCTCTCCCTGTCTGTTTGGTATCTGATGGCGTGTATTTCACACGTTCGTTGGGCAACCCCAAGAGGAAGGTATGATGCGCACAGCAGCAAGTTTTCCCTCAGAAAGAAACCAAGGTTTATCGAACCAGGAGGAGCCAAGAAGCACGTTGAAGGTTGATGGCGGCGAGATGTAGTGCGGCGCAACACCAGGGATTCCGGCGCTAACGTGGAACCCGCACAACACAACCAAAGTACTTTGCCCCAACGAAACGAGTGAGGTTGTCAATCTCACCGGCTTGCCGTAACAAAGGATTAACCGTATTGTGTGGAAGATGATTGTTTGCAGAGAAAACGAGTAGAAACAAGTATTGCAACAGATTTGTATTTCAGTATTAAAAGAATGGACCGGGGTCCACAGTTCACTAGAGGTGTCTCTCCCATAAGATAAAAGCATGTTGGGTGAACAAATTACAGTCGGGCAATTGACAAATAGAGAGAGCATAACAATGCACATACATGTCATGATAAGTATAGTGGAATTTAATTGGGCATTACGACAAAGTACATAGACCGCCATCCAACTGCATCTATGCCTAAAAAGTCCACCTTCAGGTTATCGTCCGAACCCCCTCCAGTATTAAGTTGTTAACAACAGACAATTGCATTAAGTATGGTGCGTAATGTAATCAATAACTACATCCTCGGACATAGCATCAATGTTTTATCCCTAGTGGCAACAACACAACACAACCTTAGACCTTTCTGTCACTGTCCCAGGTGCCAATGCAGGCATGAACCCACTATCGAGCATAAATACTCCCTCTTGGAGTTACTAGCATCAACTTGGCCAGAGCCTCTACTAATAACGGAGAGAATGCAAGATCATAAACAACACATATGCAATAACTTGATAATTAACATAACATGGTATTCTCTATCCATCGGATCCCGACAAACACAACATAGAGTATTACAGATAGATGATCTTGATCATGTTAGGCAGCTCACAAGATCCAACAATGAAGCACAATGAGGAGAAGACAACCATCTAGCTACTGCTATGGACCCATAGTCCAGGGGTGAACTACTCACTCATCACTCCGGAGGCGACCATGGCGGTGTAGAGTCCTCCGGGAGATGAATCCCCTCTCCGGCAGGGTGCCGGAGGAGATCTCCAGAATCCCCCGAGATGGGATTGACGGCGGCGGCGTCTCAGTAAGGTTTTCCGTATCGTGGTTTTTTTCTCATCAGGGGTTTCGCGACGGAGGCTTTAAGTAGGCGGAAGGGCAGAGTCGGAGGGCTGACGAGGGGCCCACACCACAGGGCGGCGCGGGCCCCTCCTTGGCCGCGCCGCCTTGTGGTTTGGCCACCTCGTGGCCCCACTTCGTATGCTCTTCGGTCTTCTGGAAGGTTCGTGGCGAAATAGGCCCCTGGGTCTTGATTTCGTCCAATTCCGAGAATATTTCGTTACTAGGATTTCCGAAACCAAAAACAGCGAGAAAACAGAAGCGGCACTTCGGCATCTTGTTAATAGGTTAGTTCCAGAAAATGCACGAATATGACATAAAGTGTGCATAAAACATGTAGGTATCATCAATAATATGGCATAGAACATAAGAAATTATCGATACGTCGGAGACGTATCAGTATCCGATGTCTCGTGTCAGCCTGCAGGATTCCATCAACCCTAAGCCCCAAAAGGTGGGCATTGCTGTGGAGCACCCTCGTCACCGGGTAGTACACCGAAATTTTCGATATCTGCCGGGTCCTATGCCGGGTACCTCGACTCTGACTTATCAAATGGCTCTTTTCTCGGGAGGACTATATAAGCCCCTTCTTCTTCCTTGAAGGGGTAAGATGACCTGTGCAAAATCTCAAGATATTTCTCTCTCTCTCATACTCCATTGTTGAGCTCCAAAACCTTCAGATCTCCCTCCTCCTCCAACCAAACTTGAATCCCTTTGGGGAAAAGCTTGAGGAGGCCTTGATCTACGATTCCACCAAGCCAAATCTCATCCCCTTGAGTTCATCATGCTAGCTGGGTGCTCTTGGGTTTTTGGGAAACCCTAGGTGGCTAGAGTCACTCGGAAGCATCCAGATTGTGCATTTGCTCCAAGAAGAAGTTTGTGAGGGTTTGGAGGCTACCTTTAAAGTCTACCACAAGTGAGTGAGCTAATCCTTCGTGGGATAGGCTCCGGAGAAGAAGGTGAGCCTTCGTGGCATTGGGAAATCCTTCGTTGGATCCCCACCTCTCCAAACGTGACGTACCTTCTTGCAAAGGAAGGGAACACGGGAATACATCTTCGTCTCCGCGTGCCTCGATTATTTCTAACCGATCTCTTTACTTGTGTTATTTACTTGCGTGATAGCCTTCGTGCTTGAGTATCTTGTTTCATCATATAGGTTGCCTCACCTAGTTTGCATTAGGCTCACTTTATATTCCGCAAAGCCTAAACTTGCAAAAGAAACAAAGAAAATTTGTAGAAACCTATTCACCCCCCTCTACCATCTCTGAACTTTCAAAACCAAGGTTTAATCGACCAGTAGGAGAAAGGCGTGACTTTTGAAGGTGTTGCTAGCTGACTAGTGGTAGGGCGCACTACCGGCGTCAGCAACAACGTGGAACCTGCACACAATACAACCAAAGTACTTTGCCCCAACTTACAGTGAGGTTGTCAATCTCACCGGTTTGCTGAACACAAAGGATTAGACTATCGAGTGGAAAGAGATGTTTGCAGTAATTAAAGAGAACACATGAATTGCAGTAAGTAAAAGAGCAGTATGATTGTATCAGTATAAAAGAAAGGACCGGGGTCCACAGTTCACTAGAGGTGTCTTTCCATAAAGATAAATATCATGTTGGGTGAATAAATTACAGCTGAGAAATTGACAGAATAACGACTATACATGACAAGATGATTACTATGAGATTTTTTTGGGCATTATAACATAATACATAGATAGTAATCCAACTGCGTCTATGACTAATAATCCACCTTCCGGTTATTGTCCAAACCCCTTTCAGTATTAAGTTGCAAGCAACAGATTATCGCATTAAGCAATGTGTGTAAAGTAAACAATATAATTACCCTTGGATAAAACATTGTTGTTTTCTCCCTAGTAGCAACAACACATCTACAACCTTAGAAGTTATTGTCACTCTTCCAGAAAACTAGAGGCATGAACCTACTATCGAGCATAAATATCCCCTCTTGGAGTCACAACCATCTACTTGGCCAGAGTATCTACTAGCAACGGAGAGCATGCAAGATCACAAATAACATATGCCATAAATATATAATCGTCCTCAACATAGTATACAATATTCATAGCATCCCAGCAAACACAACATGTAGGATTACATAAAGATGATCTTGATCATGTAGGGCAGCTCACAAGATCTATACATGAGGTACAAATTGGAGAAGACAACCATCTAGCTAGTACTATGGACCCATAGTCCAGGGATGAACTACTCACGCATCACTTCGGAGGCGGGCATCGCGATGTAGATGCCTCCGGTGATGATTTTCCCCTCCGGCAGGGTGCTGGGAAGAGCTTCAGAACCCCCGAGATGGGTTCTGCGATGGCGGCCACGACGAAACTTTTTGTGGATGGAGGCTCAGGTATCCAGGGTTTCCCCGAGATCGTGAATAAATAGGCGGAGGGGCGATGTCGGTGGAGGCCAGGGGGCCACACCACCCCTAGGCGCGGGCCAGGGCTAGGCCGCGCCTAGGGTAGGTGTGGCCGCCCTGCTGCCCATCTTCGACTCTCCTCTGGACTCTGTCTTTGTTACGGTAAAATATTGACTTCCGCTTTTGTTTCGTCCAATTCTGAGAAATATTTCCTGTACAACTTTTCTAAAATACAAAAACAACATAAAATAGGGAACTGACACTGTGGCATCTTGTTAATAGGTTAGTGCCAGAAAATTTATAAAATTGGAATGAAGTATGAGCAAAACGTATATGAATTGGTGTAAAACAAGCATGGAACATCAAAAAATATAGATACGTTTGAGACGTATCACTATGTTGTGTACTTTGATTATCTGTAACATGATCCCCACCATAGATTGAGAGGGAGGATTGAGTGAACCCATGTCCATTGTTCCTATAAGAGAAAACCTTTATCTTGTCTTCTTGTGTTGAAGAGGACTGGGACACTTTACATTATTATTTTTTTGTAATTTATTTTGTTGTATCAAATAAACCTCCACCACTCAATTAAATTGTCTAGTGCATAATCAACTAAAACTTGTGACAATTTAGTTGTAGGGAATATTAGATTTTACTTCTTTCAATTCTCCTGCGATCGATGCCCCACTTCCACATTGAGAGGTGATACCGTGATCCCCTGCTGGGGGTTATCAATTCCCCTCACAAAGAGAGGGATTTGATTGGTCAAAAAGTAATTATAGACCTCCTTTCTCTTTTCCTCAAATATGAGCAATAATCATGGAGAGATTAGAGTGAGAGGAGAGTAGGAAAAGAGAACAACTCACTGGGGTAGAAGGGGGTCATATATATAGCCACAAAAAAGGAATCTAACTGTTATAAACGCTGCATTTTCGGGCTCAACCGAACCTTCCGGGTCTGGCCGGACCACTCTGGCAAGCCGGACTAGTCCGGCCGCCCCCTAGACCTTTTTTGGCGATTATACCGAGGGCCGAGACCGTTTCTCCGGACTGGGGGCCGGACCACTCCGGCCAGTGGCCGGACCACTTCGACTAGCAGCGCACCACACATCGAAAAGGCTGCCACTTTCACATATGAACTCTGATTTCAATGAGCTTAGGATCATTGGAATCACAACAAAGAGCTCTAAAAGTTCATGCAGAGAACCATCGTAGTACAACAAGGGATAACAATATCAAATGGGGAAAAGGTTTAACCTATCTATAAGAGACAGACATGTAACACCTCCAATAGGGAAAATGCCACAACTTGAGGTAGGGAACTTGAATTTAGGTGAAACCAATTTTTTTTGGAAATAGTAGGATAAGAGCTACCCCAGTGTCACACCCCAACTTTTTAAAACATGTTTATTGTCCATAGTGCAAAAGTTAGGGGGAACAAAAACTTTTTTTCCAGATGAATTGGCTTGATCTCTTTGTTTAGATGAATTGTCTTGATCTGTTGGTAGATGAATTGTCTTGTTCTGCTTGTTGAGTTTTGCTTTGAGCTACCTCAAAGAACAACACCCCTAGTGGTAAAACCAGCAACTCACCTACTAAAACCCATGTGTGGTTTAGGAAAAAATTGTTTTCCTTTTTACTACATCAAACCTTCTCTACTCATGGCAAGCTGAGTGTGCCTACTTAGAATTCATCTTTGTGACATGATCTAGCTCAACCCATCCTTGGGATCATCTACCCCCTACTATATCTCTCTCTTATACCCTAGTCAAAAACCCTCATACATCACAATTTTGACTAATTCCTAAATCTATTTCCAGGTTCCATTTTGAAGCCCCTGGATTAAGCTATCTCCTGCCATCTTAGGCAATGCCCCTGGTCCTAGACCTACCTTATCATGAGAACGTCCCACCATGTCTTTGCCTTAGACCAGATCATTCATATACCCACTCATCCTGGTTGATTCTGAAGCCAAGTCAACAATCTGTTTTGGCAAGCTTATAAGATTCCACCTTTGGTAGTTGATCTCTAAGCACCCACAACTGTTATTAGTGACCACAATGCATGGATCTCATCTATGCAACACCCTCTAGAACTTCCACGTCCTGCATGTCCCATTCTGCCCCTACAACTCTTATATTCACTTGATCCTGTACCCTATCCAATGTTCAACCTTAAGATCACTTCCTTCACTTTTACCTCTTGTTTATCTTTAATCCAAGTTTAATCTCCACAAAACCAGGTGTGTGGATGATTGCTACATAATGTAGTAATCTTATACCCTTGAGATCATATTCCCCAAATTGATTCTTACTTCTTTTAGTAAATTGTTCCAAAACCCTATTCCTTTTTCTTCTTTAGTTTTAACCCCAAAACTGTTTCTATATTTATTACAGCTTTTCAAAGTATTTCTTCAAATAAAACAAGGAAATGAAATGGGTTTTTTTATCACCCTATTTCTAACAAGTATTGATTTCTAAAACATTATTTTCTATTTTCCTTTCCTTTCTAACAAAAGGCTTGTTTATGGTACTTATATCATTTCTTGTTTTCTCTTGTTTATTTTAAATTTGAGAAAAACTCTACCTTACTTGATAAAGTAAGTAGAACATTTTGAATCCTATGTTATACCTAACCTCTCTGAACTCTTTCAAAGTCCATTTCAATTAATTCCTTCCCATTTGTCCCTAGACAATTGAGGTGTTTCAGATACCTTGCAAATAAATTCAATTTCAAATGACAACACTTGCACATCTTATGCACATCTCTAATCTACCACATTGTATCCCCTCATCCTCCAATTCATGATCAAGATGATGATCATTTGACACTTTAAAATGAATAGTACCCCATGTCTATCTCTTTTCTTTGAAGTTTCTCATAAACCTTTCTCTATTTTAATCTTGTGACTTGTCCTCATCTTTCCCATTATCCAGCTCCCCTACATGGTCCTTTTTGACAACACATTGGCTCACCATTGGTCTCACATTTGATAGTTTATGTCACCATATTCATCTTGGGTATTGTATCATTATTCCCTTCACTATCCCTCTAAACCTTGGACTCTTTATCACTTGTATGAACCTATATTCTTTGCATGACACGAGTGGTACCGTGTGTCTTGCATAGGCACTTGAGTGCCATGTGTCTCATCTTGTTTTGAGTAGTCCAAGTCTCTAATCTTGTGGCGGCCATCTCCAAAATGGCATGCACATGAAACCTTGTACACCACCATCACCATCATCTCCTTGGCACAAAGCCATCAAGCAACTAATACCATTATGGTGCATATCACCATCACACTCTACCTCCATCTCTATCTCTTTTATATTTTCATACACATCATCTAAGCCACCATCTTGGCAAGAAATAATGTGGCTCCACTATGATCAACATGCATGATGGAAGCTTCCTTTTGATGATTCATTTTTTGCATGGCACAAGAAGGAGCCGGCCATGCCATGCCATGGCACACATGCATCATGCCTCTCCATTTCTCTCTCCCTCCCACAATTACTCCACCTTGGGAAGCCTCTCTTTCTTTGTCCCTTCCCAATGCCACTAATGACTTGAGCTTGGGTCAAATTCTTCTCCCACAAGCCAGCCACCCACCTTAGCCAATCAAGAAGGGGCTGCCACCCCACCATCCCTCTATAAAGAGAGCTTGGCCGGCCACTCCTCCTCTCTTTGCTCTCATTTTTCAATCTCCAGTCTCCACTCCTTCTTCCACTCCCTCTCATCTTTCTCTTACACTCCACCCACGAAATGCTGCTCCTCCAAGGCTCCATGACCGAGACATGGCCATGGAAACCGCCCAAGATGAAGCTTCCCTCCTCCCTCAAGCTCCTCCTCTCCCCGGGTCACCATGAGAGCATCCCTCTCTCTCTTTTCCCCTAACCGTAGATGGTTTCTTCTCCCCTTCTCTTTTCCTCTCTTGCTAAGATTGGATCTTGATGCAGGTGCATGTTTAACCAAGCATGGAGAAGCTTGAGCCATTATCAGATCTGAAGTCTTTGACCAAAGTTCGTCCAAAACCATTCAGTAATTTCTTCAATCTTGCTCTTTCAGATTCTGTACGAACTTGTAAAATCCACCAAAACTCGTGTATAGCTCCGAATCGAGTGATTCAAAGTTCCACAGGTAACCACAGAAAAGTTCTACAACTTGGGGCTAGTCTCACCCTCAAATCCATTGTGGGGACCCCGGACTAGCTGTCCGAAATACTCTGTTATGCATTCAACTCACGATCCCATGATCAGTGTGCCGTGAGCACATAACCGAACTGAATATCCAGATAACAACATCCATTACAGAGTACCGAATAATAAGTCTTACAATAATAGGGTCACATGACCCAGTCTTACATAAATGCCACCTCGGGCAAGTTCACACATCATAGCAGCGGATACACATCAACGGCTTTGGGCCCAAGTCATGCCTTAGACCTACAGGCAGCTGACTTGGAGAACGTCCTAGGTCGCATAGTCGTCTTGGTAGCCTCCGTCATCTTCATAGTCCTCCTCATAGTCTGGCCAAGTTAATAGCCAGGGACAAAGTCGTGAGTACATTTGGGATTGTACTCGCAAACCATCAAGAGGGTGTTAACAAATACTAACTGAAAGAGACAAGAGAGGAAGAATAGTTTCTCTTGTGGATATAGCATCTCGACATCTCAATTGATGGGGACACTACGGAAGTCCTATGACATCTCTATATCTTTATTGAAGAAGAGTTTCTCTACATGAAACACTAGGAAAAGTCCCCCACTTTGCTTTATTTTCCCACGACCATCTCCATATGATCGACACACGCCTTTCCCGTACCCTTCCGGTACATCCAACACATACACTTCCTTTGCAAAGCATTTTCCAAAACAAAACTCAAGCCCAGGTTAAGTATGGCCATTTCAACTTGTCCATGACTGCGAACACGGCTATTCGAATAGTTTTGACTCTGCAGAGTTTGCGCACTTTCCCCACAAGAACCGATAAATCCGCCGGGATCATCCCCGGTTCGTCATACGAAGGTATGCGAGTCTCGGATAATCAGTCATAGTCTTTCGCCTGTCTCCCTTGACATGAGTCCTTCCATGCGGGCTTACCCCTTCCCGGCACCCCGACAGCATACCTCCTTATGAGCGTATCTCCGGCGCCACGATAGAAGACCCTCAGTAATCATCCGGCTATAGACAACTATAGTGTATTGCCTCCTTCAGAGCACAACCCGGCGTCAGAGGTCATCGTGACTCTCCTAGAGAGTTGTGAAGGTGTCTCATGCCAATTTCAACAAACTACGGACTAAGCCCGTGCCCACTTTGAATAGTGTGGTTGCGCTAGTAAAGTTGGGACGGTGAACACTTACACGCAGTGCTCTTTTTTGAAAACATTTCACCCACACTTCCTTTGCTTGCCAACAAACAACCATACACCACTTTTCCGAACATCTTTGTCAAGGTCTTTTGCTTTCATAAACCATACACTCGGGTAAGGTTGGCTTACCCAAGGTTTTCATAAACATTTACAACAAGGTAAACCTTGAGGGGTTCCCAACCTAGAATTTCATGAGATGAACTAATACTCCATTATGGCCGAGATGAAGGTCATCATGCCATTGGGGTATGTGTGAGTGGTATTGGAGGGGATTCATACTTGCTTAAGGTAAGCATGTATAAGGATAACATGAGAGGGATCATACTTTTCAGATTTGTGGTGCTATCTTACCAATCCAATTGAAAGGGTGTGGAATTAACCAACACAATTGTAACCAAGTGAATTGGCATATTCATCTCATTTTGAGAATACACCAAGATTCATACTACTACTCCACCATACCATCAAGGGGGGGGGGGGGGGGCATGTGAATTTTGTCCCGAAATGAACCATGCTCAACCTAAGCATAGAGGACAACCAAGTAGGATAGCATGACCATAATACCATGTACCCAACAAATAAAAGACCATACAAAGATAACCACAAGGAGTAACATGCTTGTCACCAAGCATAGATCACAACAACATAGAGCTCGACACACATGGAATCAAGATGCTAAGAATGACATCAAAGAAACATCACATCAGAGATCAATAGATGGCTTGCCTTGGTTGGCTTGTCCCTGGTCTTCCTCAAAACCTTCTCCAAAATCGTCCCCTTCAACTTCTCCCTCGTTCGCGTCTAGCGTCGCAAAGATAAACAACACATACAGTCAATTCCAAACTCAAGAACCAAGGTTTAAATGAAATACAAATGAAAACATGCAGGAGAGTTATGTGACAGTAACAAATCATGGTTTGGCTATTTTTAAAACAAAAGGGGTGGCAAGGTTTTGAATAATTCAAATAGATTTTAATTCTATCATTGCATGTGACACACATACACTCACAAACAGAGTTAAAATTTCATTAACAGAGACTAATGATATTTTTACTAGATGGACAGTAACAAAACAAGATTAACAAAATTGGATTCATCCAAAAATATTAAACCTACAATTTTAGGCATTAGAAATACTAACCAGAATACAGAGGTCGTGTTTAATACATTAAAAATAGTACAAAAATCCTAAAAATACAAGGTCAGTGGCATCTGGTAGATATTTTCATACTGGTTTTGTAGCAATTTGAATCACCTCAATCGGATCTACCAAACTCGAGTTATTTGCAAAATGGCTCTCAGGTACATTTCAAATTTTAATTTCAGTTTCGAATTTTTAAACGAGAGGGGATTGGGTGGGAAGATCTGGGCCGTGCCAAGTGCACAGTGACGGGCCGGCCCAGTGGTGTTCTCCGGCGGTGGTGAAAAAAAGAAAAAAGAAAAGGGCCGGGGCCCGTGGCGGGCCAGGCCAGCGGACGCGGCCATGCACGCCGACGTGGCCATGCATGCGCCCGTCGGATGCAGATTTGACGGCCCGCGGCCGTCGTGTCCGCGACGTCTGCACAACGCTCGCCGGTGTGGAAAAAGAAGGGGCGGCTAGGGGCTTACCGGCGTCCTGCGGCGGCATGGCTCGGTGCAGGTGGGCTGGTGGCGTGGTCGTGCAACGCGTGGATGGCTCGGCGGCCTTCAGACACGTCTCCTCCTCCTTACGTGGCGTCATCTGCATCACGGACGGCATCGGAGCGTCGCCATCATCGTCGCCTCGCTGCAGATCTGCGCGCCAGATAGGTAAGGGAAGAGGGTTAGGGCTGCAAGTGGTGTTGGTGACGAGAGACAAGAGAGAGGGAGGCAGGGGAGCGACGACGTCGTGCGGCTCCTCCTCATCACCTTCACGGTAACCACGGCGTCGACGGCGTCGAGCGCCAGCAACAGTTGCTCGAGCAGCAAGGCAGAGAGGGGCAGAGTGGTGGCGTAGTGAGTGGGGAGCTGAAAGGGGGCGGGGGAGGCGTTGGGTCGCCTTTTAAAGGCAGAGAGGGAGACGAGAGTGGAGTGGGCGATGGCTTCTGCCAATGGCGCGGCGAGGGCTGGCGTCACCTGGTGGGGCCAAGGTGACGTCTCCCTGGTGGCGTCACAGGGGAGGGGTACGAGGAGGTGGGGCTGGCAGTCAAGGCTGAGCGAGGCATCGCCATCATGTCTCCGCCAAGCGTGCGCGCGGGCTGGAGCTAGGGTTTCGGCGGGAGAGGGGGTACTGGTAGCGTTTTGGGCCAAAGAGAGGGGGTGGTGGAGTGCTAGGGCTGGGCCAAGGCAAGGGAGGGAAGTGGTGGTGCTGCCACGGCCCAAACCAGAGAGAAAGAGAGAGGGAGGGGAGAAAGAAAAAGAGAGGGGGAGGTTCCCCCTTCTTGTCTCTCGGCCAAAATTAGAGAGAGAAGAGAGAGAAGGGAAGAAGGGGTAGAGGTGAAAAGAGAGAGGGCCATGCCCAAGTGCATGTGCCACGTTTTTGCCAAATGTGCAAGTGCACATGTGTTGGAAAAAGGAATGGTGTCAAAGGTGCAAACCCTGGGTGATGATGTGACACCAAGAAAAAAGAAGAGAGGGGAGTGTTCCCTCCTATCTTGGAGTGGTGAGAATCTAGGGTTGGGGTTTTTGGAAAACAGAAAACACATCAAGGTGGTGACATCAAGTGAGAGAGGTAAAACCCTAGTGGTACAAGGTGGTGTTTAAAATTTTGGTGTAAGGGTTATCACACAAGTTAACACAACAAGAGAATTCTACACAAACTCAAATGCAAGATTCTAATCTAGGCATGCACACCTAGTCACAAGATTAAAAGTTTTTGTTGGCTCAAAATTTGCAGATTTTGGAAATTATGCAGGTGATGAAAAATGGGTTGTGACATCCATTTTAAATATTCCTTGATAAATAAAGTTCTGAAAACATGCAGAATCACTGTTTGTTAGATCTAAATCTTTCTACAAAACCTTTTTGGGCAAACTCAACTCTGGATGAAAGTCCTTTCTTATAGCTTTATTTTGCAGTTGGTACCACTTCAAGTGCCCACCTAAAATTGAAATGGTACACAGATGAAGTTTTGGTCAGATCTAACTTTGTACAGTTACACCAGGAGTTTGGAAATGAATTTTTGAGTGAAACCAATTTCATTAGAATAAGATTTTCAATACCTTTCAGATGCAACTGACCTCATATTTTTAGGATGTTTCTACGATTTTTGGCATACAAATCTTGCTTTTTTGTATAGTCCAGATTCAAGAAAATTCCTAAATTTGTAGGATTAACCTTTTTGAGTGAATCCAATTCGGTTAGTCTTGTTTTAGTACTGAACATGTTGGAAAAATATTGTTAGTCTCTGTTCTTGCATATTTTCTACTGTTAGTAATATGTGTGTGTTACATGAGTTGTTGAATCAAAACTTTTTGTTTATTTAAAATCCTTGATCACCTCTTTTTATTAGGAGTGGACAAACCTTGTTTTATTCTTGCAAAACAAAGCCCTCTGCATCTTAAACCAAGTTTTATTATTTTACTTGAGTTTTCAAATGGTGTGGTATATTTTTTACTTCCTATTTTTGGATGTAGTGTTATGTGAGCAAATTAAATTAGGGAAACTGATTTCTACATTCCAAAAGTGTTTGAAAGTAAAATGTGAATGATTTTGATGCCAAACCAATGCACTTGTCTTCTTGTGGTGTTATCTACTAGTGGATATTTAACTTATGCCTTGGTGATAGCCAAGAGAGGCAATTGTTAATTGGTGATGCTCTCTTGTCTTTTTGTAAGTGAGAAAAGTGGGTTTTCTTAAAACTATTTTGTGGTATCTATAACTCCTTAGTATGTTAGCCCTTGGTTGAGTGGTTAGCTTCTGATTGTTGCATGTTTGTTTTGTTGGTGCAATGTGTTTATTGTGTTCCTTTTATATTTTCCGGCGATAGATGCGAATAAATTCCGGAGAAGAAGAAGTGGAATCGGACGAGGATTTTATTTATATTGTTGGAATTCTTATTTTGATGGAGTTGAAGAAGTCCAGGGACAAATAAGCCAACCAAGGCAAGCCATCTTTTGATCTCTGATTGTTGTGTCTCATATTGTTGTCATCTTATTGTCATTCTTGTCTCTTGCTCTATTGTATGTTAGTCTCTTAATCTTGTAAAAGCATGCTTATTCTTAAGCATGATGATCCTCTTGGTCATATCTTATGCACTCTTAGTGAGTGATGGGAAATATCAAGATCATGGCTATGCCATCCTACTTGGTTATCTTTACATGCTTACCTTAAGTATGTTACCCTACTTGCCAACTCACACATACACCCATTTCTAGTGAATTGATAGTATCATCATGATCTTGGTGTACCCTCATTTTATGATGAGTATGCCTACCTACCTAGGGTAATATTTATCGTTTTCACTATTTGGTTTTGCATAAAAAGCCGAGCTGATAGCTTAAAATCACGATTTCGTATACATACCGGTAGAAACTAGATATCCAGTTATGTAAGGGTCGGTTTAGTTTGCTTCACAAAAATAGTTTAGACATGTTGTCATGGGCTTAACAAGTAAGCATACATGGCACTGGCTTCTTTCATACTCTCCCAATCATTTTTAATTTATTTGGATTTAGTACTCCATCTGTTCCATAAAAGTTAGTATCTGAGATTTATCAAAATAGTTGTACTAAATCGGAGTTGATTAAAAGAAATCGATACCCATTTTCAGTTTCTTGTACTTTAGGCTTTCTGCTCCGGAATGTATCCGGAAAACTCTGTGTATTGATTTGTTATGATCAATAAAGTGCGGGATTCTAAAAAAAAAGATCACAACACTTGGCCTACAAGTCCTGCGCCACGTGGGGAAGAGCGGGACAGGACACATGAGCTGCCAATCGTCGAGGTAGTTCTGATCTCTGAAGAGGACGCCAAGCGTGCACGTCTCGCACGCTCACAAGTCACACACAGCTCCAGAGAGGAGTCTAGAAGCATCCAGTCAAATGCCTCTCCTTCGATTTCGCAAATTTCAGGCACCATTTTTCCGGCCCACGTTTCTTCAGCTCGTCGGCACCCCGGCGCACTCCCAGGCGACCACGCAACACCGCTCCAACCTCGACACGTCTCCTCTCTCTACAAGTACACGGACTGTCCAAAATTAGGCCACCACAGTCCAGAGCGCTGCGCATCTCATCTCACCGGCAAAAAAGAAGAGAGACCGTCGTCCGAACCTCGTCCGTCATGGCGGGAGTGGCGTCCCTCAACACCGTCTCCCTCTCCGCGCCGTCGTCCGCGCCCCCGGGCCCGTCCGCGGGCCGCGGCCGCGTCCTCGTCCCGTCGGCGACCCGGCGCTTCCCGTCGCTGCGGGCCGCGCGGCGCGTCGTCGCGGCGCGGGCGCTGGACGCCGACGACGAGTGGGGGAAGGAGCCCGGGGAGGGGGCGACGGCGGTGGCGGAGGAGGAGGCGGCGCCCGCGGCGAGCGAGGTGGCGGCGCTCAAGCAGAAGCTCAAGGCGGCGCTGTACGGGACGGAGCGCGGCCTGCGCGCGTCCAGCGAGACCCGGGCGGAGGTGGTCGAGCTCATCACGCAGCTCGAGGCGCGCAACCCCACGCCCGCGCCCACCGAGGCGCTCACCCTCCTCAACGGAAAGTGGATCCTCGCGTAAGGCTTCTTCTACCGCTAATCCTCCATCCTCTTTCTCGTTTATGTGCCCGTATTTGCGCGGTGTCTAGTTCCATTCCGACTCGTGGAATGGACTCCATCTGATGGGTTCTGAGTTCTGATATCGCGTGGTAAACGTGATAAGCTACTCTCAAACAAACAAAAAAAAAGTTCTGATCACATGTACCGAAGTTTTTACTCTGTCAGTGTCCATGTATGTGTTGATTAGAGAATAGGGTAATTTTACTTACAAGTATCAAGTATGTAGTCCACTCTGTCGCAATTGCACTTACTTTACAAAATAAATTAGCTATGTTCAGTTTTCTGACTATTCACCTTTTCTAAGGATGAGGAAATCACATGTCTAACAACTGATGTGGTTGTCAACTGTATCCGTAGTGCTGGGACAAAATGAAATAACAGCATCTGTTGTACTTTCATTAGCGCATCCAAGTTCGCATGACTGATATGCTCCTAATCTATTTGGTAAATACTTTTCTTAAGAGAACAGGCAAATTAAACGTGGAAGGATTTTCAAAAGCCAATTCTAGTTCGTTTGGTAAATATTCATTGTTTACATGATGCGTTTGCTTTTGCCATGTGCTCCTTAAGGTTTTGATATCATGTTTGATTAAATGATGTTGAAACTTGATACTAGTATTTTGTTTTGGTGGGTATTTTACTCTTGTTTGGTGCGAGAAATCTGTCTATTTCTGATGTGCTACTCTGGTAGTTGGAGTAAACTAGTGGACAGCCTTTTAAGTGGGCATCAATGGACTGCTAAACATGGTTACCTAAAATCCCTGGAACAGACTTTGCTACTATAGGTTTTTTCTTGCAAGAGACTAATAAAACAAAACGTTCTGGTACCTGTTGCTATCACTTAGTTGAGGGCATGCCAATCGGTTCTTTACAACTTCACGTGCTCTCAACATCATTAAAACTACATCAGTACGCATCTGAATGGGATGTTTTTCAATAAACCGAACGAGATGCTGACGAAGTCAGTAGTAGTGAAGCTCTTCCTGTATGGAATTATAGCATCACATTACGATTTCGGAGATTGATAGATTGGGTGACTGCAGGTACACGTCATTTTCGCAATTGTTCCCACTGTTGGGGTCTGGAACGCTACAAGCCCTTGTCAAGGTGGACGAAATATCACAGACTATTGATTCCGAGAACTTCGCGGTGCAGAACTGCATTAAGTTTTCAGGACCTTTGGCATCAAGTACAGTTTCTACCAATGCAAAATTTGAAATCAGAAGCCCCAAACGTGTACAGGTGTGACTCTCCTTTAAACTAAGTATTCATTTATTGTTAGTTAAAAGTATTTTATCATGTGTAGCTTGTCTTTCTCCTACAATTGTATCCTAATATATTTGATGATTTCCCTCGGTAATAATGTTGCAATGAAATTCTAGTAAAATTGTTGACATTGACAAAATTAGCATCATTGTCAAGGTTCAGGCTCTCAAGTACAAAACCTTTTTATTTACAAAAATGGATAGCTTTTCAGGCATTTCTGTAGGTACTACACTACTGTTGTATTTTCAGTTGCCACTCGGTCATTCTGTCGACTAATTCTGATGTGCATGGTAACAAAACATTATTCAATCTCAGTGGTAAAGATAAGGGAGGAAACATAAAAGTGGATTATTCACTGACTGTTTCTGAATTATGGGCAACATAAATCAAATAAATCATAGTGTTAAGGCAGCTGCTAAAGCCAGGCAACTCATGGTGCTACCACATGTGCCTGGTGATTTGGGAAGAATGTTTGCTCTTGTTTGGTAACTGACTAGATTCCAGTGATCCAACACGAAGTCTCTCCGTGTCACTAGGGCTTTTGAACATTGTTAGATTCATTGGTATTATCATCCCGGAGCTTCTTAATTAGGTACTGATAGGCTGTGAGATCCAGTGCAACTAGAACCCAACAATCTGCATAAAGAACACTCTTAAAAATGATGAGATGTAAAGCGTTTCAGTTCAGCATAAATGAATTTAAACAGGACAATAAAGCATGGACATATCTCCACTTTAAGCATGGACAATAAAGCATGAACACTCTTATAAATGATGAGATGTGACTTTTCCTGTACTAACCTTGCAGTACTTATCACCACAAATGAAGTGGAAATTATTAAATGCTTCTGGGTAACTGATGTTATTCTCATCCTATCCAGATCAAATTTGATGAAGGCATCATCGGCACTCCACAGCTGACGGACTCCATTGTACTACCGGAGAAGTTTGAATTCTTTGGTCAGAACATAGACTTGACCCCGTTGAGCGGCATATTCACTTCGATCGAAAATGCAGCATCCTCCGTCGCCAAGACCATCTCAGGTCAGCCCCCACTCAAGATACCAATCAGTAGCGACAAAGCTGGGTCCTGGCTGCTCACAACTTACCTCGATGACGAGCTTAGAATCTCCAGAGGAGATGGTAGCAGCATCTTTGTGCTGTTCAAGGAAGGAAGCACTCTCTTGATATAGGCTAACTCTCATATCTTCTGGAAGTAGAATCCGGGTTGAATCCAATAGATAGGTGTGCTTGTGTTTTTATTTGTTTGTCCGTGTGTTTATAGTTCGTTCGTGCGGTGTTGTGGATGTAATGTGTAATCTCAGATGTCCCCGAACTACCTTATGCGCTCCGTTGTAAGCTTGTACTCGTACTAGTTTCCATAAGCTGTGGAGTACAAAAATACTTGAAGTTTTCTTATAGAAAGCTAAGGAAATGCTTAAGCCTTTTCCCCCACAGTAGTCACTTAAAACAGTTGATCTGATTGTGCGTAGGGACGTAGGGGTGAAGCTCCTTGGTACCTAAGGGCATCCAACGGGGCGACGGAATTTTGGATGTTCAAAAGTGGTCGCGAGCGTTGCGTCGCTCCGCAGACATATTTTAATCGCGCGTCGGTTTGCGTCTGGGTGCTTCCAGCGGGGCGATCCATTTTTTTGTTTTGCAACATATTTAAAAAGCATAGGAAATCTAGACTACTTGCTGCCCGGTGACCCAGTCCCGTCGTTGCGTCCCTCCCTCGTCTGCTTTCTCGCCGTCTGAAGCACCGCCGCATCCTCTAGCAGGCACGGCCGCAACCTGTCGTTCGCAGCGTCCTCGGCTTTCTTGAGTGTCTCGAAGGAGTCGACTAACACCCTTTGCTCCGCCGTCTTCTCCTCCAGGGTAGGCGCATCAGGGTCATCAGAAGACCATGAGATGTCGGAGTCGTCGTCCTCTGCGGCTGCGGTGGCCGCCACCCTACGGCGTTCCATCTCGGCATCGAACGCCGCGTGGGCCTCCCGCTCCTCCTCTGCTCCCTTCTCCGCGTCAGCCATGAACTTGGCGTCCCTGACCGGGTCGAGGAGGTCGTCGTCGAACTCTTCGTCGGAGCTTGAGGCCAGGGGAGGTGGAGTCGGAGGTGGAGGTGGAGGCGCAATAGCCTGGACGCGTCCGGCGCTGCTCATGGTGGCAAATGTGGAGGTTGAGCGGCAGCGGCGCTATGGTGGAGGTTGTGCGGCAGCTAGGGTTTAGTGTGAGAGGAGATGAGATGCGCGTCCATGTTTATATAGGTCGGAGGCAGACGATGGCCGCAGCACGCGTGGCATCGCCATTACTTCGTGCGCAGCGCTAAGCGACGGCCTCGCGCCACGCGAGTCATCGTCATTACGCGGCCGCAGACTGCCGAAGCGACGCCCCGGCGCCGCATACTGGCGCCGCTGACTGGATCACTGCCATGCGGGCCCGACGAAACATCAGCCAGACGCGAGCGGACATTTTACGCGTCCGCGCAGCGTCCGCCGCGACGCATCCGAGACGCACATTTGGGCGAGGTTTGCGTCACTGCGGACGACCGGTCACTACGCGTCGCTCCACTGGAGCGTGTACCAGGTGTAATTTCGGCTCAGCCGGACGCAAACGGTCCGCTCCCGTTAGAGCATCCCCACTCGTTGGCGCTCCCCACGTCCAAATCCGGCGAAATTTTCGTCCGGATTGGAGGAAGATTTGGCGTGGGGAGGAGTAGTTTCCCAGTCGTGTGCTCCCCAAGCGGCGTTTCTCGGGGAAAAAGAGGATGGCTCGGGGAATCCGGACGAAAGAGGAGACACGTGGGCGTGGGCGGTTGGTTTAGCTTCATCCGGAGTCCCCGGAAGACCCCCGGGAAACCGAGGATGGCATGGGGAGTCCGAACGAAAATAGGCTCAAATCCGGACCAAAACGAGAAACCGGGGGCCTAACTGGGCCGTTTTTCGCCGTCCGGATGAAAAAAAGTGGCCGTGGGGGCTCTGTGGGGAGACGAGTGGAGATGCTCTTAGAGATGACCTAAAGTGGTACTTGCAAGGTTAGGGTTACGTTTCTGGATGCATGAATCATGATGCGCACAAGCGTCCCTATCGGTTTCACATATTTCTTGTTCAATGGTATCAGAAACTAAACCATATTGCATGTTGCTATTCATGCATGTTCTCTGCTCTTGTCGTGTCGGACATCTGCAGCGCAGAGGCAGCCTTGCTCTTGTCCTGGCATGTAGTCAACGCTTTAGACTTTGGATGCTCGTGAGTGGGCTGTGCGCTTCTCAGGGTCTCAGCTGGTGTGATCAATCTCTTCGCCAGATTCACATGCCATCCTCAAAATAGCAGTCACCTCAGCTGCAAGCAAAACCTCACCTAGCTAGAGTGTGCTTTACCTGCAACTGCAAGCCCCATTGCCTACCGTGCAGGGTAGAGCTGTGTCTCTGCGCTGCCTTGGGGCTTGGGTGTAGGCTTCGGGCATGGAAAGGAGCGCTACCTCACGAGGTTTCTTTGGACAACTTGACTGATGCTTCTTGGGGATAGACAGATGGACTGAAGGCCATGGACAGTGGAACGGCAGGCCTCTACAGAGAAACCGCGCTGGACATGGCCCTTTGTTTTCTTGTGAATGATCCGAGCATTGGTCTGTGCGACTGTGTGGACTTCGAACAAATCGTCTTGGCTCTCTCTTGCACAAGCTTTATGGGTCTGCAAAGTTTGTTCACCCTCTTGCAAGAGTTTTTTTATGAAAGCACCAACTATTTTTTTTGCTTGATTCTTTTGGTCTTGCACGAGCCTTTTGGGTCTGCAAAGACTGTTTACCATATTGCTGAAGTTTCGTAGGAAAGCGGTAGGGTATTTCTGCTATGATTCCTTGGCACACTGTCCGCGCGGGTGCTGATTTGGGTTTGACATAGCCGGCGCACCAAAGAAAATCCTCATCCACCACCTATCAGTCAACCATACGTTTTTTTTTTCCAAATTCGTGGATGGCTTTAAAAACGAGGAAAAAAAGTTTTATGATCTGCCATGGAAAGAGAAAAAATCGTCGGGGATGGATCATCACCGACCACGGTCCACTTTGTGGCTTATCGAATTTTTTTTTAGTGTTTTTTAAGAAAATTGTTCCTCTTCATGAAGTCCCGAAGACCATTGCATCAGGTAGAGATATGAAGTTCGTGAGCTACCTTTGACAATCATGGCTAAGTTTGGCATCAAGCTCTTATTTTCCTCGTCATCGCACAGTCAAACTGATGGACAAACGAAGGTTGTCAACTGAACCCTTTCTACACTCCTTCGAGTCCTCGTGAAGAAAAACCTAAAGTATTGGGAAGATTGCACCCCACATGCCGGATTTGCTTACAACCGCGCCAAGCAGTGCATGACTTCATCGCACTAGCCTTCAAAAAGCATCCACCATTGTAGATGTATAAGGACTAACACTTAAATAATCCCATTACATGCTTGAATTAGCTCCAAAGAATCAAATTCAACAGATGCATATCCCAATTGTTCAACCAATTCCAAGCCCCTCAAAAGGGCTACAGCCTCGACAATAGCTGCACTTAGAACATTCTCCAAAGGACAAGCCATGACAACAACTGCTTCACCATGATGGTTGCGGTGCACTCCCACCGCACCCGAGCCAACATTGTAATAAGATGCGTCAACATTCAGCTCGTATGATCCAGGTGGTGGCTTAGGCCAAGCAACCTGTTTTACTTGAGTTTTGTTTGGCCGATCTAGAGTTTGTTGTTAGTGCGTCGACAACGAAGTTGAGCTAATCGGAGAAGAAACTAGATTTCCTTTCACATTTTCTCGTCTTTGCCACCAAATGTACCAGAACCCGACAACAATGGATTCCTTCAGACCCAGTCGATTTAGAACCATAAACGTTTCTTCTCGCAGCAGAGTGATTATTCGAGAATAACCTTTCGTGGAGTGCTATTAGGAACCCAACGGTCATCCCGAATGTTAATTCTAGAACCCGACCCCACTCTCTAGATATGAGCACACTTGAAAGTTTGTATGCGAGCAACCATGCCACGTGAAGGAAGAGCCATTTTTGGACCAGCCTTCAACAAGTCTTCATTGAAATAATATTTTCCATAAAGATTCTAGATCCTGTAGAAGTCCTCAGTTTTGTTTTGCTAGATCGTAAGGCTAAAAGAGTGAAGATCATGAAACCCATCCTTCCCATCTTTTTAGGTATACACATCCTTCGCCATGCAAACCGATGCATCTTCCTTCGCTTGCCAGGGTCTCTCCACGAAAAACCAGCCATGCCGTCCATCTCATTGTAAAGTTGTTTGTGGATTTTGAAAACTCCCATTTGAAAATTTGGAATGGACTGAATAATCTCCTTTAATGGGATTTCTTGGCCTCCCAACAATAAAACTCTCTCATTCCATCATATTAGGCTTTCCCTTTTGCATTCTATATGTCATTTGCAGGATTTTCTCTCCATTTTGTTGGACCAATTGAGATCAATTGAGATCTAATAATATTTTGATCAATTGATATCCGATATCCCCTCGTATCCAAATTAATGGACGGAGATTTAACGAATCTATACGTCAACTAATATAGATCAGAGAAAGTAATTCTTTTAACCAAATTGTCTGCAAACACCAATACTCTTCTTTATTTTCACATAATACCGTGCAAACGTTGTTCCTAGAAAAAATGCATGTGAGAGTGTGAGACGGGCGTGGCCACAACCCACAATGCACAGGTTGGTAACACGAGACGACTTGACACGGCGACGTCACGCGAGCGATCCGACGGCCCAGGATTGTCCGACCCGCCTTCTCCCGCGCCTTCCCAAATTCGGCCCGGCCGCCAAACCCCGCACCACCATCCGGTCCAGCAGCCGCACACACAGCACCATCGCGTCTGGACCAGTGCGCTCACGCCACGCGTCCAGATTGACGCCCACTGTCCTCCCCGCTACCCTGGGTAGCTTCTCCGGTGCGGGCAGCCATTCCCCCAAACAACAAGGAACCATCGGGACCGTCTATCTCGAAACGAACGGACCAGATCCGCCTTCTGCCGGTGCTGTGGAGCCCCGTGGCGTACCCCGCGACTTAGGGTGTGTTTGGTAGCCCGGGGCTACTCAGAAACTCTCCTCCCAACCGAGATTTTGAGCGAATCCGGTGTTTGTTAGACCGGCTCCTCCCACCTCCACACTGCTGAGTCAATACGAAAAACGGCCCAGAGCCGGGGCGAGCAGCGAAGCTCAAATCGAGCTTCGCTCCCCATCCGGGATGAGCTAATCCCGCACAATACTGTAGCAGCGGCCCGCAGCCCCCCAAGACCCCCGCCCCGCACGTCATTTTCCCCCAAGCCGCGTCTCCTCCGCTAGTCCTCTCTCTCTTATCCTCGACGCCACTAGCGCTGCCATGGCCGCCACCGCGAAGCCCCCGCTGAAGTATCCCGTCGGCCGAGCAGGGAACGCGCCGCCGCCTCCCACCCATCATTATCTCCGGTCGGCCGAGCAGGGAACGCGCCGCCGCCTCCCTCCCATCTCTGGCTGCGCATGGTGGACAGGAAGGCCGGCGTCCGCCACCGCTCCTCCTCCGGCCGGCGTCCGCCACCGCTCCTCCCCCGTCCGGATCCGCCAGCCGCTCCTCCTCTGTCCGGCGGAAGCAGCTCTCCCGACGGCGGCTTGTGCGTGCTCGGCCGGCGGCCGGCTTGTGCTCGCTCGACCGGTGGCCAACTACTGCACGGGATCCACCAGCCAAGGGACTTGATTGTTTTTTTATTTTTTTATTGAGGGACCGGATTGCTTTTCCTTTTTCTACTTGAGGACCTTTGTGTAAAAAACTGGACCAGCACATCTCACCCTATACAACCTGTACCAAACAACATCTAAACTCAGCATCTCTCACCTGATACAGGCTACCAAACAAGCAATAAAATCTCAGTTGAGCATGTATGAGGTCACCATGTATGAGGGGAGATGGTTATTCTGAGTAGCCCCGGGCTACCAAACACACCCTTATATTCTCGGCCCCATTCCCAGCCTCGGCCGTCTCGCCTGCTCCGCCACGCCTTCCTTTTTCACTTCTTCCCTCCATCCCCCCAGAGGCGCGGAGGCGGAGAGGGGGAACAGCCGGAGGGAGCCGAAGCGGGGCCGGCGGCGGCGAGAGGGCTCGGCGGCGTCTTCGGGCGAGCTCCGGGAGGTGAGCTCGAATCTCCCCGTCCTCCCTACCGCTGTGTCCCCCGCCGCGTTGTTCGATCTGGTGTGGGGTTTTTGGGGGTTTTTGGTGGCCGGGTGCGGTATGGGGGAGAATGGGTTCGCCGTGTAACGCGCGTGCTCCGGGGTTGGTTTCGTGCTGTTCCGGTTCTAGGCGCTCTTCCTCGAGGTGTTCGTGTGGATGATTTCTGACCGCGGCGCCCGTGCTCGCTCGCTCCGTTTCGCGGCGCGTTTTCGGTAGGTCTTTTTTTGGGGGGGATTTTCGGGTTCTCGTGCAATGTAGAGGTTTCGGGCTGCTCGGATTACGGGGGGTTTGCTTCGAGAGGTTTGTAGGATCGATCTCTGGGCGCGGTGCCCGCGGTCGTCTCGCTCGCTCGGTTCCGCGGCGCGTGTGTTCGTTCCGATTGGGGGATTTGGGTTCTGACGAATGTAGGGTACCGTGCCGTTTGATTCGAGATGGCTGCGTGATATCGCTGACGCCGCTCCTGTGATTTGGTTGGGATTTCGGTGCGCTCCCTCCTTCAGTTGCGTTTCTGAATTTTGGGACTGTTCCTGCGTGCGCCGAATTTTGGGTACGGAGGGGGCATTCAGTTCAGTTCGTGCGGTTTTTTCTTCTTCGTGACCAGTTGAGTGCTTGGTTCTTATTTCGTGATCGAACTGTGCCTGCTCGGGAGGATTCGCTGCAATAATCTCGTGCTCTGCTGGTGCACGCGAGTTTTGATTATTTCAGTTTTGCAAGGGCATTTGCCTTGCTTTATTATGGGGTATATTATTTGGGATTCTGCCTCGGTTTGTAAGATTGGCTTGGATTTGTTTTTGATTTCCCCGTGCCTCCTGTTACCGTGGACTGATTTCGCCTCTGTGTGTTTTGAAATAGGAGAGAGGGCAGCGCGAGCGGGGACTCCACGGCGGCGCTGGCAAGTGCTTCTCTCCGGCCTTCCTCCTCCTCCTCCCCCCATCTCTCCGGTGTTCCTGCGCCCTTTATTTCTCTCCAGCCGAGCCCATTCGCCCCTCACCCCTCCTGCGTCACGCGAATCCCGTGGTGCCTCCGCCGCTTGAGGGCCTAGCTCCTCGCAGGTCTGAGGGGCGAGCCCCCGAGGGCCGTCTTCACGGCCTCCACCGGCTTCGTGTTTTGGTGGATTGATTTCGCCCGTGTGTTTTGAGATACCCGTGTTGCTTCGATTCCCTACTGTTTGTGCTTCGTGATAGATCCTTCTCCGATGCTGTTTCTGTCCTGGATGTACTTAGGATTGTAAATTAGTCGGTGCGCCATTTCTAGTTGGCCATTTACTTCATTTTCAGACTACAGTTCTGCAGCTGCGAACAATAATTCTAAGATAGCATTTCGGTTATGATTGTTGTACCGTGGGTGTGTTGTTGGTTGCACAGACATTGTGAATTTGGAGAGCTATGCATGAGCATGGCTTGCTAATATATTGAATTTGTAGGGCTAATGCTTGGTAGAAATCCTATACCAGCTTTGTTATGCTTTCAGTTTTATCAAGCTACTTCCAGTTCTAGTATTAGACAACCTCCTTTCCATTAGTGTTCTGTGCTCTGATAGTGTCCCCTTTAAAATTGAAAATCCCCATAGTCAAGAAGTTGTTGTGCTCGTTGCCCTTGCAATGCATTTATATCCTGTTCTCATATTTTTGTTCTATTTCTGGCACTCCAGTTTTTATTTGACAATTATTTTACTCAAATAGTCTCATGCGAATAATGAAAGGGTAATGTAGCACTCTTGCAACTTCTTTTACATGTGGTTTGCTTTTCATCAAGAATCTCCACAGAATTAGTTGGTGCAGCTCTGTTCTGCCTTGTCTAGAACACCACTGTCTTACTTCTCACATTTAATATTTGTGAGTGCCCAGTGCCCTGTATTTTTTTGTTTGCCCTAGTCATATTTTGATGTTACATTTCTATTTCTTTATTGTCATGTTTTGGTGCTACCTTTCTAATTGTTTACTGTCATGTTTTGATGGTACCTTCTTTCTTGCATTACTGTCCTGTTTGTGTATGATTCACATGATCAACATTGTTTTTAAAATCCTTTACAAAAATAAACTTGTTTAGGTGTGTTTCCACTTCTATTTACCTTATGTTCTTGTGTATCACTAAACCTTAGAAATTAACTTCATTCAGATCTGATTGTATGGCGGCTAAAACGGGTGGAGCTGTCGAAGTGCATAAGAATGACACTGTCAAACGCACAGCAATGGCAAGGCGTGGCTTTGGCCGTGAAGGGAAGCCCATTAGGTTGCTGTCAAACCACTTTGCTGTGAACCTTAGTGGGGTTGATGCGGTTTTCTACCAATACAGTGTAATGCAACATTCTGAATTCTGCAGTTGTTATTCTTTTCTCATGCATTTGATGATTGTCGTTCAGTGCCTATTCTGAAACTATTTGTGATTATATCGTAGGTTTCCATCAAATCTGATGATGATACGGTGATTGATGGCAAGGGTATTGGCCGGAAAGTCATTGATAAAATGCTGCAAACATACAGTTCTGAGCTTGCTGGGAAGGACTTTGCCTATGATGGTGAGAAATGTCTATTTACTGTTGGGCCTCTTCCACAGAACAACTTCGAGTTCACTGTTATCATGGAGGAAACATCTTCAAGGTATGTGTGTATCTTCAATTGTGGCAACTATCCAAGTTGGCAAATTTTGTGAAATTTCAAGTATCTGAATAATGACCCATTCTTGTTCTTCTTTTACTGGAAATCCTTTCTTGTTCTTAGTCTGTGCAATTTCCTGTTGCCATTTCCTAAAAAGTTATGTTCAAAATCATATGTTTCTTATTGTGCAGATCTTTTTGTGTATTTCATTTGCGGGGGTATGGTGTCTAATTTATCATTTTACCTTAACCATGAAAGAAATACCTTTGGAGATCGTTTGTTGGAATGCATACTTTCATTACATATTTACATTACCACATGCTACTGGCATCTTGTTTAAAAGTAAGGAGGCAGCACCAGTCAGCTTGTTCTCCTACTGCTATTTCAGTTCCAAAGTTTTAAGAATTTGTGAAACAGTATGACATTTGTAGTTAACTGGTCTCTTGCATAGAGGGCTAGCCTTTTTTTGTTGAGTCTGTTTTTGTACACAGAAGAATTTGTGTTAAGCAAAATGAGGAAACATCCTATATTTGGCCCAAAGTTTACTTGAAAAGGTTAACCCAATCGGATTATTGGGTTGAAGTTTTATTTGCTATTTGGTTAAGCCAGAAAGGAGTTTATGTAACTGGAACTTCTGTTCATGATATTTGTTGTAGTATCATACGCATTAGTACATTATGTTAATGCTTGAGACAGGTATAGGTAAACAAATATCAATAGCAAACTTACGCAAAGCTCATATCTTCTTCAGGGCTGTTGGTGGAAGTCCTGGACATGGAAGCCCTAGTCTTGGTGACAAGAAACGAGCAAAGCGGTCACATCTTCCAAAACAGTTTGTAGTGGGTATAAGTTATGCAGCAAAGATCCCCCTCAGATCAGTTGCTTTGGCGCTTCAGGGAAGTGACTCGGATCATGCCCAGGATGCTCTGAGAGTCCTCGACATTGTTTTAAGGCAACAACAGGCTAAGCGGTATGGAGAATGTAATTTTACACTCTGTTTATCCCTTCAGTGTCATTCTGATTGTAATTATTGTTTGTTGTATCCAGAGGTTGCCTACTTGTTAGGCAATCATTTTTCAGTGATGACAGCAGAAACTTAGTTGATTTAACTGGTGGCGTCAGTGGATGTCGTGGACTGCATTCTAGTTTCCGTACTACCAGGGGTGGTTTATCTTTAAACATGGGTACGTGTTCTTTTATCGACCTCTGGATTTTGATTCGCGTTGCTAATCTTGATAAACTTTTGTGCCACATTTATTTTAAACAGATGTTTCAACCACTATGATTGTGACTCCTGGACCTGTTGTCAACTTCCTCCTTACAAATCAAAATGTCAGAGACATTAGAGAACTCGACTGGCTCAAGGTACACATTGTTATACCACCCATGATACCCCAGATTTTGTTTCTTCTAGTGAATCAATATTTTTAGTTTTTTGTTTGCTTTCTCATGATGCATACTTTTAGAACTTGTCTCAAACTTGTCGTTGTATATTTTGCAGGCTAAGAGAATGTTGAAAAATCTGAGAGTTAGAGCTACGCACAACAACATGGAATTTAAGATCATTGGGCTTAGTGATCAACCATGCTATAAACAAACGTATGGCTCTATTCTGGCATGCATTATTTGTTATATTTCTCACAAATGGTTTCTTTTATTCTAGATCTCTGGTCAATCTTGTATTACACTGTAGTTTATCCTTTATTCTCATGCTTGGTCTGTCCAACCTTCCTTGACTTTTTTCCTCCAGTTATACAAACATACTGCTGTAGGATCCACACAGTTGATTGTGTGTAACTTTCAGCAATAGTGTTTTTGTGAATATACACACTGAACTCATCATGTAAAAATTAAACTTGTCACCTTGAAATTTTTTGTAATACCATACCTTATGACCTTTCCACATATACTTTAATGTAAAACCAATGTGCAGAGCCACTTGAGACCAGAAAAGAACACAAATGTTATTTACCTGGAGATATTAGTTTATTTAATAGTTACAGACTTACAGTTACTACAACCTTCTTTGGTCATGTTGAAATCTACATTGATGCACAGATTTCCTATGAAAGTTCGGAATGGGAGCAGTGAAGGTCAGACTGTTGATATTACTGTTGAGGAATACTTCAAAACCAAGCAGGTGGTTTTGGATAAACCTTATCTTCCATGTCTTGATGTGGGAAAACCAAAACGCCCGAATTATCTCCCAATTGAGGTTTCAACCTTGTCTGTTATTCATTTCATACTTATCCTGGTAGTTTTAGTTTCTGGCTGCACACAAAGTTCAACTTGTGATTTTTTTTTTCGTGCAGCTGGCGAACTTGATATCACTTCAACGTTATACAAAGGCACTATCTTCTCAGCAAAGAACAATGTTGGTTGAAAAATCACGACAGAAACCTCAGGATCGCATGAGAGTTGTTACCGATGTGGGTTTGCTGACTTCTGTTGAGATATTACAGCTTAGAGTATTTATTTTGCTTTGTTGCTGACATATGCAATTTACAGGCATTAAAAAGTAACAGATATGATGATGATCCAATCTTTTCTTCCTGTGGCATTAAAATTGAGAATCAGCTCACGCGTGTTGATGGTCGTGTTCTGTCTGCGCCAATGGTTAGACCTGATCTATTTTGCATTTTGCTCTTTTCATAGATGACTCATGTACTGATATGTCATTCCAGTTGGTTGTCGGAAATAGTGAAGATTGTTTTCCAAGCAGAGGCAGGTGGAATTATAATAACAAGGTATGACCTAACTGTCTTACAATAAAAGGCAGCCACTTGTCTACTTGTATTGGAGCACACCTAGCCAAACTATTCTGGAATGAACTTACATTTCATATGGTTACTGTTGCAGAAATTATTTGAGCCTGTCAAGATTGAGCGTTGGGCAATTGTTAATTTCTCTGCTCGTTGTGACATGAGCCGGATCTCTAGAGATCTGATAAACTGTGGACGAACCAAAGGCATCGTAAGTTTATTTTGCAGTAAAGTTTGACCGTATACAACTTGTCTTTAAAGATGTGGTGTTGACCATGTAATTTATACGTTCCTATGTTTCGTAGATTATTGAGCGCCCTTTCAGCCTTGTGGACGAGGATAGCCAAGCTAGGAGATGTCCTCCTATTGAAAGGGTTGAAAGGATGTTCGAAAAAGTTAAAGCAAACCTTCCTGGTCCTCCGGAATTTCTGCTTTGTGTTCTACCAGAGAGGAAGAATTGTGATATTTACGGTAATGTGTTAAAACAGTTGATATTTTTTACACTCATGAATTCTTCACGTAACCAACTCATTTTATCATCCTAAAGGTCCATGGAAGAAGAAAAATCTTCATGAGATGGGTATTGTCACTCAATGCGTTGTTCCTAGTAATAAGATGAATGATCAATACTTCACCAATGTTCTTCTAAAGATCAATGCTAAGGTACATATACTTATATCTTTACCTGATCGTGCCTCTTAAGTTAGACCTAACTCTTACAATAGCTTGGCTGGATGAACTTTAATATGTTTATTTCTGTTAATAGCTTGGCGGAATGAACTCTAAACTGGCAATGGAGCATCGCCATATGACTCCAATGGTCAGTAAGATACCCACATTAATTCTGGGAATGGATGTTTCACATGGCTCTCCAGGTCGATCAGATATACCGTCAATAGCTGCTGTATGTCTTCTCCCTTCTGCAGTAATTGCATCAAACAAATATCTTGGTAGTTTTATCCCTTGAGTAGTATTCCCAAAATTGGCTGCATTGTTTAAACGAAAATATAGCACTAAATCACTAATAGTCTGCATCATTCAAAGAAAAAATAGCGAATTCAAGAAAATTTTGAAGGCTCTAATTTGATTATCTGATTTAGCTAGTATGTTCAACTTTCTTTTGTATTGGACAATTGTGGGGTTATTATATACCATGCATATGCTACAGGTTGTTGGGTCCAGATGTTGGCCACTGATATCACGGTACAGGGCATCTGTCCGGACCCAGTCTCCAAAGGTAGAGATGATTGATTCTCTTTTTAAGCCACTGGATGATGGAAAGGATGATGGTATAATAAGGTGTTGTAAACTTATCTCTCATGTATTATTTCTGTTTACACATGGTGGTCTTTTAGTTGTAAGGTATGTTCTTCTAAGCCAGTTACATATTTTTGCTTTGTGTTTTCAGGGAGCTTCTACTAGACTTCTACCAGACCAGTGATCAAAGAAAGCCGTCGCAGATAATCATTTTCAGGTCTCTATTATTTTTTATATTTTAGCATAAAAATTATAGATACTTTGGACCTTACTCTTCATAGTTCTGCTGATGCTGTAAATATGTTTAGTTTTCTCCAACGATTATTTCATTGGATTATGGAAACTTGCTGTAGCGCTTTTACAAAAGAAATATTGAGATCTTTTTTCCTGTTTGGCAAAGAGATGTGAGGTCTACAAGCCTTCAGTTATCTACAGAAAATAAAAATGTGTACTATGTGGAACTACTAAACCATTTTCTCTTTCTGCCCTTTCCCTCTTTTTATTGCACATTCGAGAATAAGAGTTGGTCGGTGTTAATGCGGCACCCATAAACATATCAAGTGGACAGTTTCATAAAATGGATATATACATTTATTAGTGTGTGCTCCTGTATTTATGTTTTACTTTGTACTAGGACACCTAATTAATGTTAAAGACTTTACTTCCACAACGTTTGGATTCTAAGTACATTTTCGTGTTTGAACTTACTTATGTAGCTTTTTTAATTTTGAAAACGCATTGACTTCCTCACAAAAACAACTCAATATGTATTTCGTTGACATGAAAAAGTCCGACCGCAGCTTTCTGTTTGCATGCGGAAACAATAGACATCGTAAATAATACTACCTCTGTTCCAAAACGTTAGCTTTCCAAAACATACTACATTTCGGAACGTAGGTAATAGCATTCTCTTTGTTGCCTCATGTGTTTCAGCTTTCAGCTACATTGTAATAAATAGTTACAGGTAGTTTAATTTTTTTCATCATTTTTCTTATGTTTGCAGGGACGGTGTGAGTGAGTCTCAGTTTAGCCAAGTACTGAATCTCGAGGTTGATCAAATAATGAAGGTTGCCCTTGGCACTTATCTGTCTTGATGAACACCTTGCTTTCTGTAAGTACTTCTTGATAGAATTTTGATGATGCAGGCTTACCAGAATATGGGTCAGGGGCCACCTCCAAAGATTACAGTTATCATTGCTCAAAAGAATCACCACACGAAGCTGTTCCAAGCTGATGCACCAGATAATGTTCCACCTGGTATGCAATTGTCCTCTGTCAAACAGAGGAGAACAATATAAGGAACTAATTGCATTCTGGTTGTTTGAACAGGTACTGTAGTGGACTCGGGTATTGTTCATCCAAAACAGTATGATTTCTACATGTGTCCTCATGCTGGACCTATAGTAAGTCTTCTTGCTGAGATCCTAGAGTATTAGAATTGCATCATTTGAAATATGTAAATTTTAACCAGTTGTAAATTTAACAGTCCCTGTTCAGGCTTTTCATGACTTCTGTACATTTGGCATCCTAAATACTACTACCAGTGTGCATGTAAGCGTTGTGTATATTTCACATCCTAAATACTTGTGAAATGTGATCTGCCTTGTAGGGTACCTCAAGGCCCACCCATTATCATGTCTTGCTTGATGAGATTGGCTTCTCGCCAGATGACCTCCAAAAGCTAGTTCTCTCACTTTCCTATGTGTAAGTACATGGCTGTTTTCAAATCTATACCTCATATGCAATCACATGGCATTCCTTTTACTCGTGAGTCTGGATTCTAATATTATGTGTGTGTTTGCAGTTATCAGAGGAGCACCACTGCAATATCTGTGGGTATGTTGATATATGTTCATCACATTTTGTTTGATTTCGTATTTTGAAATATGCCATGACGTTTGATCAATGCTTCTTTTATTCTCCAGTGGCACCTGTCTGTTACGCTCACCTTGCAGCAGCACAGATGAGCCAGTTCATGAAATTCGAGGAATTTGCTGATACTTCATCTGGGAGTGGTGTCCCGTCATCTACGGCGACTGTCCCTGAACTGCCGCGGTTACATGCTGATGTCTGCAGTTCGATGTTCTTTTGTTGAGCTGGTTTTAGTCAGTCCATTGTGCAGCAAGGGTTGACTCTGTCCGTGTGAAGAAACCTGATATTGGACAGGTGACAGTAGGCTTTACTGGGATCAATTTTTTGGTTATTTTATCTGGACTGTGTATGTAGTGCACCGTGGTTAGTATAGTGTCAGTGGTTAGGGTCATCCGGAGAGTAGTAACAGTTGACGCTTGATCGATAGAAGGCTTATGGAATATGGATATGTACTCCAGATTCTTAACTTTCTCCCATCCGTAAGCGGGGTAACATTGATATATGTGCTGAAATGTTTTGTGGGATTGACTCCAACCAATTTAAGTGAGAATGGCTGCGAGATGTGTATCCCCACTGGTTTTGATAGTTTGCTATTTCGTAAAAAGATACATACGCACCATTGTGATATAGTCTTGAATAGCCTTGCATTAGACCAACTGAAACTAAATTAAGGTAAACATATGCTGTATTGTACTAGTACCTAATTGGGAAGGCCTGAGTAGG
>NC_061512.1:152700076-152824667 GCF_022539505.1 Lolium rigidum | reverse complement strand
TTGGCATGCGAGAGGAAAAGATACGGCTGGCTTCCCCGAGCCATTATAGATCTTATGGTCAACGCGATATGTACGGCGCTAGAATCACTTCGGACGGCATTGGTAATTAGTCCTAGAGTGATATAGTACCCATTGCAATGGAACCTCCACCATATCAACACATACCATGGTTCCATTGCCCACCACATAGTCATATTCATAATTGTAAAATAATACTTTGCTTTTCAATGCATGAGTGATAAGTATAGTACTTTGCATATAATTTGATAAAAATAATCAAATGACATGAGCAAGCGATGAACTTGCCTTTCTTGACTGCAAGATTATGCAGGCAAAAGCTTCGATACGTGAGAACTCCAAATGCTGAAATACCATCATCGTCCGGTAAGGACAATGTTTAAAGATCTGGCAAAGATGCTATAATGTATAGTATGAGATGCAATCGTCCCGAGCGTAACCTAACCTCGAAGATTTAGGATGTATGATTTGTAAAGATTTCTTTAGGGTTGGTTACACTTTTAGAATGGTTCTCAAACAAGGTTCTTATTAGGGTTTGGTTATATTAGCATCATAATCAAGTGATATAAGACATCATAACAATCATATACATAAAGAATAGTGGTGGAATAATATATAAAGAATAGTTGTCAATTTTAAGTTCTACAGAATATGGTTGATGATTACTTATACTATACTTCAAAAGAATAACTTTTGAAGAACATGTTGATTAAGATTTAATGAGTATTTCAAAGAAGGACTTTAGGCTTCTATGGTTTGGTTGACAGTTGTACTTCAAAAGAATAACTTTTGAAGAAACGAGGTTAAATAGTAATATGAACTATTATATATAGGTGCTATGGCTTCTAGGGTTTACTATTGGATTCATTTAGTTTTACTAATAGGAATTAGTTGGTTCTTAACTTGGGTTGGTTCTATATACAACAAGTATGGGAAGGTTTATTACTATGGTTGATTATGATATCATATCAAAGGATGGTTATCCAGATGGTTCTATAAATTAGCTACTAGGGTTTACTATGGTTTCACAATTGCTTTACTAAATAATCTTTAACTAGCTTCTAATCTAAGTGATTTATCATTTACTAAGTAGGGTTTAGTTGATTAGGAGCATGTGATGTGCATTTACTACACAAGGTTGGTATTAGGATTTATCATCATGGTTTAACTAGGGTTTGATGGTTGAGGTTGATCCTCATGGTATGGTATATAGGAGTTGTGATCAATGGTACTAATTCAATTAACAAGTTAGGGTTTCTACCTAGGTGACATTAGTGGATCATATAGGTTTCAATTAAGAATAGGAACATGAAATGATAATCTCATGTGACTTGGTTTTATGCTAGTGGATTCATAAGCATGCATTCAATTGTTGCTAATTAGGGTTCTATATGTCAAGTGACATCTCCACATGATCCTATGTGACTACATATCTAGGGTTTTAGAGTTGGTATCTACGTTGGAATGATCACATGAAATAATGGGATCCAGGTCTTACTTAATTTGAAACTAGGGTTTCTAAGTTATGGTACAACTCCTAAAATGATGATTGGGAATATAGGTGTGGTAACTAACTACTTTGAAGCATAATTAGTAATGGTTTGACATTTTATTAATCTTCCACAAGAATTAATAATTAGGGTAACTCTTAATTAGGTTTAATTCGAGACAAGGGTTTAACAATTAAAACAAGTACTAATTAGGGTTTAATTGGAAATCGGGTTTCCTAGTTATTATTGGGTTTTAAAATAATAATAACTTGTTAACTAAAGAATGTTTAAGTAAATAAGTTTTGATTTACCAAAATAATATTGGCTTATAATATTTTCTTGAGGTTATTACTATTTAAAGAAAATGGAGAATGGTAATATGCAATTTAGGGTTTATGAATTACCACTAATAATTAAGTTAATGCAAATATGATAAATAAAATTGATCTTAACATTTTACTTAGTTACTGAATAGTTAAAATTTAATTTTGAAACTTCACTAATTATTGAATTCAAATTGTATATTAAATAATTGAAATGGCATAATTAATAAGGTTTAAAAATAAGTGAATTTTTAGTTTTGTCACACATTTTTGTTTTATATTTTATTTGGATAGAGTTTATTTTTGTGAGCATTTTGATATATTATTCGATATTTTTCTGAGTTGAAATGAATTTTCTATGAATTTTGCAAAGTCTCAGTCAATTTCATCGCAATTTGAAATTAAACGAGAAAATACGAAACATACCGGTTCACTTCTAGTCACAGAGACACGACGAGTGGGGCCTAAGTACACGTCGGATGCCACGCAGGCAAAGACCGGTCAAAATGGACTGAGGTCGTTGACCTCCCCGACGTTTAAACGCCGGCGGCCAGAGCACGGTGGCGCCGCCGCTAAAAGGCTTCCCTGGATGCGTGGTTGATACTAAACGAACGAGAAGAAGACAAGGAACACGATGGTGGTGATGGTTTGTCGAATAGTTCATCGGAGCTTCGCCGGCAGTCATGTCCGCGGCGGAGCTACTCCGGCCAATATACGAACTAATGCTAGGATGATCTTTAGGAAGCAAGAAATGGCTTAATCGACGCGCTCGCTCACCTTGATGCTTCCCGAGATGCTCGGCGGAGCCTGCCGGAGACGAGGACGACGACAAGCTTCAATGTTCTGCGGGGTGCCGATGAAAGGGAATGGTCGATTGGCGACGGGTGAGACCCCCTCTCCTCGATTCCTTCCACGAGGATGCTCCCCGAGACACGGCGCATCTCCTCGACCTAACGGTGGACTCCGGGGTGGCTTCTACCGACGGCTAGCCGGAGAACCGGCCGGCCATGGTAGTGGTTCCGAGTGAGAGATAGAGGGTTCGAGATAAGGATTGAGAGGGTGGAGAAGAACAAGGATTACACGGTGATGAGCTCGACCTATTTATAGGCCGAGGGAGCTGCGAGGCCTCGACACGGCGACGGCCATGGTCGGGATGTGGCGATGCCTGGAAGCTTCTGGCTTGCATGGATCTCTTCGGCGTGGATAAGCTCGGACGCGAATCGAGTTGGGCGTGGTTCTGAGAGTCCTGGTGACATCCGGGCAAGCTTATCGACGAGGAGGTCGTGGCCTACTGGCGCAGGCTCGCTGTCGACGCCGGGGAAGAGAACGAAGACGATGGCCCTCCATTGCACGATTTTTAAAGCGACCGAAACGGTAAGTGGCTTTGGGCTGGGCTGCGTCTGGGCTGTGTTGGCCTGCTCTCCGGTCTCCTGTCGGGCCAACGACGTGGGCTGTTGTCTGGGTTGCACGGCCAGGTAAGCCGGGTAAGCTTCTTCTCTTCTTTTCTATTTTCTGTTTTTATTTCCTGGTTTCTATTTTATGTTTTGAATTCAAATTTGAATTCTGTTTTGTTTTGCAGGTTCTAAATTATTTGAATATTATAACAATTTGATAATGATACTCACTGTCTTGTTTTGTTTTTAAACAACCATTTATAATTGATTAATTTTGGTTCTTATGAGGTACAAGTTAAGACTCAAATAGATATTATGTTAGGGTTCATCTCAATTGCTTTTAAATTTAGAAATCACATATATTTAAATGCCTTTTAAAATTTAGACATGTGCATGGTGAACATATTATATTTTTCTATTGATTAACCATAGTGATTACTCACATATAGTTGAATTATGGCTAGAGTTCAACAAATAGAAAAGGGTATGGAATTGGTTCATGATTTTATGTGTGTGATAGTTCTTAGGGTTTAAGAATTTGATGATGCTTCATTAATTGAAATATACAATAGGCATGAGGCATGGCAGGGTTTTACTTTTAATCCAAAGTGATACTTGGATTGAAATGCAAAGGTGACCTAGGGTTTTAGTTGTGATCACCCAATTGATACACAACCAAGAATTAGGATATGAACATAAGCTTTGATTATGTTTTATTGGCTAGCTAGGGTTACTCTAGTGTTTGGATAAACAAGGTTTAGGTTTAATGACATTACTTCTCCATACAAGGCATGAGGATTGGTTTGGGGTTAACTATTGGTGACATACTTATTATTTTATGTGATAGATGAGATCTATTAATCATATGTTTTTAACTTATCATCTATATTTGCAAAGTATAATCATGCATTAGACAAGATCCACTTATTCCTCACTAATCCCTCTTTATTATTCCTCTCATCACACTCATCCTAGATTCTTAGGGTTTATAATTAATACTAAGTGGTGATGATTATGGAATTGGTTTTCTAAGGTATTGCTATTGGAATAGGGTTCTCACCTCCAAGATCCAATATTGACTTGAACATCTAGGATTAGTACTACTCTAATATTCTTGTATGCACATGACTATGGTTAGTATTATAACTTCTCTCACTTCTCCATGTCTTGGAATAATCCTAAGGTCCTACTCACGAGATGATGATATGATTCCTCTAAATATATGGTTTGCCTAGGAATTCTACCTTGGTATCTTATGTAGCTTGTTCTTCAGGAAATCCGATAAACCTGCATCTTGTGGTATGCCTCCACCTCCTAGCTTCTTCATCTTGATCCTAACTAATTCACATGGAAGGTCTCAAGTGTTTGGTTTCCTTGTAGCATGGTACAAGATGCTCATATGGATGAAGGGTGTGGCTCTATTTATAGGCTTGGGCAAGCTCTAGTATCATGACACATAGGTGGTGACTCTTGTGTTGGTTTGATGAGTAAGGTGCTTGGGTGTCATGCTCTCATCCATAGCAATCCTTTGAGCATGAGGTGGCAAAGCTTGGAAAGCAAGTCATGTAGATATTTTCATCCCACATGGCATAGAGATTATCCTCTCATATGATTTATTTTTGGATAGCCAAGTGGCATTTGCTACTAAATATCATGTGGATGGTTTTATTATTGTGGATGAGTCATCATATCACATTTGATTGGATTTATATTATAATATTGGTCAAAAGGTCAAGGTTGAAGGTTATTCCTCAAATTTGGATAGTTGGTTTTGATTTCACCAAGGCATGATCATATGTGTTTCAAAATACTCATAGTTAGTTTGATTCAAATAGTTTGAACTATAATTCGTAATGTAAATGGATTTAGTTTTATGATATTCCATGTATTTAATAAGTTATGATTTAAATAAGAATGTGTGGCTTTTATGCACTTTAGACCCTGTGGTTTAACCTTATTTATAAGTGAATTAATTTACACACAAAGGTAGTTGCTAACTTTTAAGTGTTAATAAGTTAGGATTTGATTCTTAAAGAATGGGTTGTTGTAAATCTAATTCCATTTGATCTAATCCATAGATCAAATCATCTCTACCCAAAACAAGGTTTTAGCAAAGATCACGAGTGAAGTTTATAGCGCTTGACTTGATGATCTACTTCAATTCCAGCAAGTCAAGTGAAACTTCAGTACCTGTGGTAAGTTTTATTTGAAGCGCGAAAATTCCCCGGATTTTCTATGCATGAATGCAATGCACACTTTGGTGTTCTCTCATTTTATTGCCTCTAAACCTGGGATATTACAGCCTCTCCCCCTTAAACTGAACTTCGTCCCGAAGTTCGAACGCTCTCATGTTTCGAAATGTTGAAATGTCTTGAACAGATCACAATCCTTTCAAACTCCATGGTGATCATCATTAGATATAATTGGAATATATACCTTGTCCGGATCCTTCCTGCGAGTCTTCTGATGTCCGGCACTCGATACTATCTTCTATTCTATGATTTCTTCCAACACTCTAAGCTTATAGTCCTATTCTCCAAAGATTCTTGAATTAGGACATCTTCTTATGCTAATGGACTTTACTAATGGTTGTGGTGACATCTTCCTATTTGGGTACTCAAAGCTTGGTTCTACCAGCTGTAATCCATGCGTGTAATATGGCACTATGGTGTGCAGTGCAGTCCAAACCTTAAGTCTAAAGGATTGGTTTAAAGTAAGGTATTGTTTTTCCCTTACTACCATAACAAATGTAATGGTACTTCGTAAGGTATTTATAATAGGCATGGTCCTGGTTGTTTAGTCCTACGAATGGATTAGACTCATTTAGTCCATCCAATCATGGCTTCTAGTTCATACTAGTTATCTTCCTTTTGGTTTCTTTAGGTTCCATGAAAGGAATCTTTCTAATAGGCATTATGCTTTAGTATGGTCAAACTCCTTCGGTCTTTTGTTTTCTTAGACTTTGATTGTCCTCCGACATCTTTGTCATCCAACTTCATTAGCTTAGACTTACTTGAGTTCTCTTCGTTTTGAGTAATTATCAATTACCCACTCAAGTTAAGGTATAACCCTTACTTCCTCGAGATATGAACCTCGGCTTCTGGTCTGACATCCTCCTGAGAGTACTATTATATGGGTACTTCCCAACCACCTTATAAAAATAAGATCGGACTTCCTCTCAGTTCAGACCTTCTTCTTGGTCCATCATACTCCAAATAGTATATTAATACTTCTCCTTCAGCCTTCCTCTCCCCCTTGGAGTTTACTAATGATCTTCAAACTTCCTTTCTTCTAATCATTAACTCCAAGGTTATGTAGATTGGTCTGGGTCTAGGTTGATAGTTTGTACTTTTCTAGGGTCTCACGAAGAATTATTTGTGGCGTATCCACACAATTGTGGATATCCGTTGTGAATCCTCCGACTAAATGGTTACTAGCTACGGAATACCAGCTGTGAAATACTAGCTGCGGAATCCCCCTTTCTTTTAGGGTAAAGAACTGTTCAGGCTGTGAGCTGTCTGGTACCAGCTGCAGACTACCTAGTACCAGATGTGGCTTATTGGATACCGAGTTGTGGCTATGTTGTGGTTGTCAATATCTACCTACCAGCTGTGGCTACTTACATAGCTTTAGTTAAGATATACCTCACTTAACATTCTTTCTCTTCATGGTTGTCCTATATCAGCTGCGGTCTTATTATACCAGCTACGACTTCACTTGTCTATTTTCCTTCTTCCAGGGTTTGTTTTGCAAGATAACCACTTGTTGACACTATGAAAATAGTATTGTAAGTGACTTCACTTGCATTCCCTTCTTCCATAATGAATATGGCTCTACTTCTACTACTCCATATTCACTATTTTTCTCACTCTCATGGTACTTCCATGTTGAAATACTCCTTGATTAAGGATAGAAGTGAGTTTTGATTGGTCCTTCCATCAGATTGTTGTGGTTACTTCCCACAATTTTACTTGCTTCTACAAGTAAACCTTCATCTTGTCTTCCAAAATCTCCGAATTCGTCACTTCCTCACACGAATACCTTTACCCTCTAGACCTATAACATCAAGTAAGAGCTTGATATTGCAACATGCATTTGCATATCAAAGTCAAACTTCATGTATGGATCTAGTCAATCAATGAAAATCCAATAAAATCCAAGAAGATTCAGCTTTGTGCTTATAATACACATCCTTATATGCCTGAATATAATAGTTGGGTAAGACATCCCTAAACATCAGGATCAGATGTGTAGTATATAACACCACATAAGATAGGTTTAGGTTGTGATACTTAGCACAAATACGTGAATTTCTACTATTTGTCTCAACATTTATCTTAATTGCACAATTGCAATCAGACAAACTTGAAACAAAATTGCTTGGGATAATTGAAGTTAACCTAGTTTTCTTTGGAAGTACTAACAAAATAGTATACCATATATATGTGCTATTGAGGACTACTTCCTATAGTACAATTAGTTCTAACATGTCTACTCTAAACACATGGTTGTTTAGAATATACCACCTATAACTCTGTGATTTCTCTATGTAACATGCTCTCAACAAGCCTTCTTTAAACTAAGGACTATGGTTCCAACATACTTGGTACAGCTTATTAGGATTTTAAGGCCTAAGCTTTCGAACTATTCCTTAAATCCTACTCCTCATCCTACTTTTGTTAACTCACTTATGATGTTCTACTCCATCACATCATGACTCTCAAGTGAATCATACATGATAACCTAGTTTATTATTGAAAAGTAGACTCATGCATACTCCTATCACTCTTCCTTACCTCCCATGATTGACTCATCATAGCTATATACTATCTTGTATAACTTATCTCCATTACTTAACATCAGCCATTTGACATTTTTAATGACTCTTACTTAACTATAACTTGCATTGGTATACTTCTTCCAATAGGATATCTTCCTTATGGTTGTATCCTCTCTTTGGACTACCATGTGTTGTATACCAACTGTGGTTTACTACCACCATTTATCTTAAGCTTCAATGGTGTTCTACTAATTTGGAATGAAGCAAGATAACTAACTAACTTTACTTAAGAAAATAGATAAGAAAGATTGACTCAAGTGTGTCGGGATTATTCTCAAGTGAATACCCATCTCAAGTCAAAATAATAGTTGGTTTAACTAAGACAACTTCCTATAGACACTACCAAACCTATAGGTCTCCTTTAAAGGGTTTTAATCCTAAGGTCAAAGCATTTGCTCCGATACCAGTCTGTGGTGACCCAGCGTACCATCGCATGGTGTAGTACACAAGTCGTTGACATAACACAAGTGAAACACCGTTCCACTCATATTACATCCCTCGAGTGGTACAACAGAAACATATGCGAGTCCAAGGTATGTCTATAGAAGGATACACAAGCTATTTACAGAAGATCAACACAGCCTCCTACTTTACAGTGAGGTAAAACTTCAAATAAAGCTCCAGAAGAACGACTCGTCATCTAACTTATTGCTAACACTATCTCCAGAGATACTGGGCTTGCTATAGAATTCTAGCTACTTAGGTGCTAAGATTAGGGAAAGGCTCCCTTCTATTACTAGTCTAAGTTTCCACTTAAGTTGCTGCAGCAGTTGACTTCATTGACTTCTTTGCTTGGATTCTCCATCTTGTTGCAGTTGACTCCTTTGTCTTCGAGTTCCACGGTAGTTCATCCTCCGGTGCCTCCATAGCTAAGCAGGGGATTTAAGAGTGGGATGAGTACGAGCGTACTCAGCAAGTTCATATTAGGGAATAGGTGTATCATGCACTAGCTACATCCACAGACCAGAAAGTCATAGGCGAATGCAAGTTTTCATAATCATTTCTTCAAAAGGTTTATTTTATTCGAAAACTATGCCCGTCGGTCTTCACGAGGTTGACTAGAACTTCATGGAGTTCCTTTCCTGCTGCGTTCGCAGTTCCCTTCCCGGAACAGGGAGTGACAGTCACAATTCAGTATCCTCTGCAGAGGTGCGTTACTTTTCCCATAAGAGAACTTATCCTTGATACCTTACCGAGACGCGTTCTCGTCCACACTTCCTTGGTGTGGGGCCAGGTGTAAGATCCAAGCCAATCACTGCCTTCTCCGCGACCCCGCGAACCCACCCTTTTGTAAGTCTGTCCTCTCCTATATCTATGGGTAGACTAACACGGGCACTTGTTCTCTCCTATATCTAATGGTAGACCGTGCGGGACCACATGTCCCTACCTTTACCAAAGATAGACTGATCCGAACAACTTATGTGCCCTGTTCTATACACCATAGATAGACCGATCCGGACAACCCTTACAATCCTTCATAGACCGATAATAAGTCTACCCTCTCCTATATCTAATGGTAGACTGTGCAGGACCACATGTCCCCACCTTTACCAAAGATAGACCGATACGGGCAACCCTTATTACCGATCCGTTGGCATGCGAGAGGGAAAAGATACGGCTGACTTCCCCGGAGCCATTATAGATCTTATGGTCAACGCGGTATGTACGGCGCTAGAATCACTGGACGGCATTGGTACTTAGTCCTAGATGAATAGTACCCGTGCAATGGAACCTCCACCAATCAACACATACCATGGTTCCATTGCCCACCACATAGTCATATTCATAATTGTAAAATAATACTTTGCTTTTCAATGCAGGAGTGATAAGTATAGTACTTTGCATATAATTTGATAAAAATAATCAAATGACATGAGCAAGCGATGAACTTGCCTTTCTTGACTGCAAGATTATGCAGGCAAAAGCTTCGATACGTGAGAACTCCAAATGCTGAAATACCATCATCGTCCGGTAAGGACAATGTTTAAAGATCTGGCAAAGATGCTATAATGTATAGTATGAGATGCAATCGTCCCGAGCGTAACCTAACCTCGAAGATTTAGGATGTATGATTTGTAAAGATTTCTTTAGGGTTGGTTACACCTTTAGAATGGTTCTCAAACAAGGTTCTTATTAGGGTTTGGTTATATTAGCATCATAATCAAGTGATATAAGACATCATAACAATCATATACATAAAGAATAGTGGTGGAATAATATATACAGAATAGTTGTCAATTTTAAGTTCTACAGAATATGGTTGATGATTACTTATACTATACTTCAAAAGAATAACTTTTGAAGAACATGTTGATTAAGATTTAATGAGTATTTCAAAGAAGAACTTTGGGTTTCTATGGTTTGGTTGACAGTTGTACTTCAAAAGAATAACTTTTGAAGAACAGGTTAAATAGGAATATGAACTATTATATATAGGTGCTATGGCTTCTAGGGTTTACTATTGGATTCATTTAGTTTTACTAATAGGAATTAGTTGGTTCTTAACTTGGGTTGGTTCTATATACAACAAGTATTGACAGGTTTATTACTATGGTTGATTATGGTATCATATCAAAGGATGATGGTCAAGATGGTTCTATAAATTAGCTATTAGGTTTACTATGGTTTCACAATTGCTTCACTAAGTAATCTTTAACTACTTCTAATCTAAGTGATTTATCATTTCCTAAGTAGGGTTTAGTTGATTAGGAGCATGTGATGTGATTTGCTACACAAGGTTGGTATTAGGATTTATCATCATGGTTTAACTAGGGTTTGATGGTTGAGGTTGATCCTCATGGTATGGTATATAGGAGTTGTGATCAATGGTACTAATTCAATTAACAAGTTAGGGTTTCTACCTAGGTGACATTAGTGGATCATATAGGTTTCAATTAAGAATAGGAACATGAAATGATAATCTCATGTGACTTGGTTTAATGCTAGTGGATCATAAGCATGCATTCAATTGTTGCTAATTAGGGTTCTATATGTCAAGTACATCTCCCATGATCCTATGTGACACATATCTAGGGTTTTAGAGTTGGTTCTAAGGTGGAATGATCACATGAAATAATGGGATCCAGGTCTTACTTAATTTGAAACTAGGGTTTCTAAATTATGGTACAACTCCTAAAATGATGATTGGGAATATAGGTGTGGTAACTAACTACTTTGAAGCATAATTAGTAATGGTTTGACATTTTATTAACTTCCACAAGAATTAATAATTAGGGTAACTCTTAATTAGGTTTAATTCAGAGACAAGGGTTTAACAATTAAAACAAGTACTAATTAGGGTTTAATTGGAAATCAGGGTTTCCTAATTATTATTGGGTTTTAAAATAATAATAACTTGTTAACTAAGAATGCTTAAGTAAATAAGTTTTGATTTACCAAAATAATATTGGCTTATAATATTTTCTTGAGGTTTTACTATTTAAAGAAAATGGTGAATGGTAATTTGCAATTTAGGGTTTATGAATTACCACTAATAATTAAGTAAATGTAAATATGATAAATAAAATTGATCTTAACATTTTACTTAGTTACTGAATAGTCAAAATTTAATTTTGAAACTTCACTAATTATTGAATTAAAATTGTATTGTAATGAAATGGCATAATTAATAAGGTTAAAAATAAATGGATTTTTATTTTGTCACACATTTTTGTTTTATATTTTATTTGGGTAGAGTTTATTTTTGTGATCATTTTGATATATTATTCATATTTTTCTGAGTTGAAATGAATTTTATATGATTTTGCAAAGTTTCTGTCATTTACTGCTTTTTAAATTAAACGTAAAATACGAAACATACCGATTCGGGTTACACACACGAGACCGACGAGTGGGGCCTAAGTACACGTCGGATGCCACGCGAGCAAAGACCGGTCAAAATGGACCGAGGTCGTTGACCTCCCCGACGTTTAAACGCCGGCGGCCGGAGCACGGTGGCGCCGCCGCTAAAAGGCTTCCCTGGATGCGTGGTTGATACTAAACGAACGAGAAGAAGACAAGGAACACGATGGTGGTGATGGTTTGTCGAATAGTTCATCGGAGCTTCGCCGGCAGTCATGTCCGCGGCGGAGCTACTCCGGCCAATATACGAACTAATGCTAGGATGATCTTTAGGAAGCAAGAAATGGCTTAATCGACGCGCCTGCTCACCTTGATGCTTCCCAGATGCTCGGCGGAGCCTGCCGGAGACGAGGACGACGACAAGCTTCAATGTTCTGCGGGGTGCCGATGAAAGGGAATGGTCGATTGGCGACAGGTGAGACCCCCTCTCCTCGATTCCTTCCACGAGGATGCTCCCTGAGACACGGCGCATCTCCTCGACCTAACGGTGGACTCCGGGGTGGCTTCTACCGACGGCTAGCCGGAGAACTGGCCGGCCATGGTAGTGGTTCCAGTGAGAGATAGAGGGTTCGAGATAAGGATTGAGAGGGTGGAGAAGAACAAGGATTACACGGTGATGAGCTCGACCTATTTATAGGCCGAGGGGAGCTCTGAGGCCTCGACACGGCGACGGCCATGGTCGGGATGTGGCGATGCCTGGAAGCTTCTGGCTGGCATGGATCTCTTCGGCGTGGATAAGCTCGGACGCGAATCGAGTTGGGCGTGGTTCCGAGAGTCCCGGTGACATCCGGGCAAGCTTATCGACGAGGAGGTCGTGGCCTACTGGCGCAGGCTCGCTGTCGACGCCGGGGAAGAGAACGAAGACGATGGCCCTCCATTGCACGATTTTTAAAGCGACCGAAACGGTAAGTGGCTTTGGGCTGGGCTGCGTCTGGGCTGTGTTGGCCTGCTCCTGGTCTCCTGCTGGGCCAACGACGTGGGCTGTTGCTGGGTTGCACGGCCAGGTAAGCCAGGTAAGCTTCTTCTCTTCTTTTCTATTTTCTGTTTTTATTTCCTGGTTTCTATTTTATGTTTTGAATTCAAATTTGAATTCTGTTTTGTTTTGCGGGTTCTAAATTATTTGAATATTATAACAATTTGATAATGATACTCACTTGTCTTGTTTTGTTTTTAAACAACCATTTATAATTGATTAATTTTGGTTCTTATGAGGTACAAGTTAAGACTCAAATAGATATTATGTTAGGGTTCATCTCAATTGCTTTTAAATTTAGAAATCACATATATTTAAATGCCTTTTAAAATTTAGACATGTGCATGGTGAACATATTATATTTTTCTATTGATTAACCATAGTGATTACTCACATATAGTTGAATTATGGCTAGAGTTCAACAAATAGAAAAGGGTATGGAATTGGTTCATGATTTTATGTGTGTGATAGTTCTTAGGGTTTAAGAATTTGATGATGCTTCATTAATTGAAATATACAATAGGCATGAGGCATGGCAGGGTTTTACTTTTAATCCAAAGTGATACTTGGATTGAAATGCAAAGGTGACCTAGGGTTTTAGTTGTGATCACCCAATTGATACACAACCAAGAATTAGGATATGAACATAAGCTTTGATTATGTTTTATTGGCTAGCTAGGGTTACTCTAGTGTTTGGATAAACAAGGTTTAGGTTTAATGACATTACTTCTCCATACAAGGCATGAGGATTGGTTTGGGGTTAACTATTGGTGACATACTTATTATTTTATGTGATAGATGAGATCTATTAATCATATGTTTTTAACTGATCATCTATATTTGCAAAGTATAATCATGCATTAGACAAGATCCACTTATTCCTCACTAATCCCTCTTTATTATTCCTCTCATCACACTCATCCTAGATTCTTAGGGTTTATAATTAATACTAAGTGGTGATGATTATGGAATTGGTTTTCTAAGGTATTGCTATTGGAATAGGGTTCTCACCTCCAAGATCCAATATTGACTTGAACATCTAGGATTAGTACTACTCTAATATTCTTGTATGCACATGACTATGGTTAGTATTATAACTTCTCTCACTTCTCCATGTCTTGGAATAATCCTAAGGTCCTACTCACGAGATGATGATATGATTCCTCTAAATATATGGTTTGCCTAGGAATTCTACCTTGGTATCTTATGTAGCTTGTTCTTCGGAAATCTGATAAACCTGCATCTTGTGGTATGCCTCCACCTCCTGGCTTCTTCATCTTGATCCTAACTAATTCACATGGAAGGTCTCAAGTGTTTGGTTTCCTTGTAGCATGGTACAAGATGCTCATATGGATGAAGGGTGTGGCTCTATTTATAGGCTTGGGCAAGCTCTAGTATCATGACACATAGGTGGTGACTCTTGTGTTGGTTTGATGAGTAAGGTGCTTGGGTGTCATGCTCTCATCCATAGCAATCCTTTGAGCATGAGGTGGCAAAGCTTGGAAAGCAAGTCATGTAGATATTTTCATCCCACATGGCATAGAGATTATCCTCTCATATGATTTATTTTTGGATAGCCAAGTGGCATTTGCTACTAAATATCATGTGGATGGTTTTATTATTGTGGATGAGTCATCATATCATATTTGATTGGATTTACATTATAATATTGGTAAAAAGTTAAAGTTGAAGGTTATTCCTCAATTTTGGATAGTTGGGTTTGATTTCACCAAGGCATGGTCATATGTGTTTCAAAATACTCATAGTTAGTTTGATTCAAATAGTTTGAACTATAATTCGTAATGTAAATGGATTTAGTTTTATGATATTCCATGTATTTAATAAGTTATGATTTAAATAAGAATGTGTGGCTTTTATGCACTTTAGACCCCGTGGTTTAACTTATTTATAAGTGAATTAATTTACACACAAAGGTAGTTGCTAACTTTTAAGTGTTAATAAGTTAGGATTTGATTCTTAAAGAATGGGTTGTTGTAAATCTAATTCCATTTGATCTAATCCATAGATCAAATCATCTCTACCCAAAACAAGGTTTTAACAAAGATCACGAGTGAAGTTTATAGCGCTTGACTTGATGATCTACTTCAATTCCAGACAAGTCAAGTGAAACTTCGATTCTCGTGGTAAGTTTTATTTGAAAGCGCGAAAATTCCCCGGATTTTCTATGCATGAATGCAATGCACACTTTGGTGTTCTCTCATTTTATTGCCTCTAAACCTGGGATATTACATCCATCAAATAGCTTCTCGAGTTCATTATACACCTCCTTGTATGCTACTATGCTATCATTGACTGCATCACATTGGTTCATAACTTGCTGCTCCACCAATTGTGAGTCGCCAAAGATTTTTAGTCGAGTTGCACCGCAAGCTTTCGCCATCTTCATCCCGTGTATGAGGGCTTCATATTCTGCTTCATTGTTAGATGCGTTAGGGAACGTCATCCGAAGGATGTACTTCAACTTGTCGCCTTCAGGTGATATAAGTACTACTCCTGCGCCGGCTCCTTCTACTCTCTTGGACCCGTCGAAATTCATGGTCCAGGTTCTCGATAAGTCTGGGGGTCCTGTGTTTTGCAGCTCCATCCATTCTGCGATGAAGTCTGGCGAGAACTTGCGACTTGATTGCTTTTCTTTTTTCATACGTGATGTCCCGAGGGGAAAGTTCTATTCCCCAAAGGGAGACACGACCCGTAGCTTCTGGATTGTTTAGTATATTTGACAAGGGAGCTTCATTGACCACTATGATCGGGTGTGCCAAAAAATAGTGGCGCAATTTTCGTGCTGTTGTGAACACTCCGTATGCTAGCTTTTGGTACTGAGGGTACCTTTGTTTTGATGGCGATAAAACTTCGCTGACGAAGTATACTGGCCTCTGTACTCCGTGGAGTTTTCCTTCCTCTTCTCTTTCGACAACTAGCACCGTGCTCACCACTTGTGGCGTGGCTGCGATATATAGCAGGAGAGGTTCCTTTTCCTTCGGCGCCACCAAAATTGGTGGTGTCGAGATTTTGCGCTTCAAATCTTCGAAGGCTCTGTCGGCCTCTTCGTTCCACTGGAATTTGTCTCCTTGCTTTATCAGAGCATAGAATGGTAACGCTTTTTCTCCCAGCCTGGCGACGAATCTGCTCAAAGCTGCGACTCGCCCAGTTAGCTGTTGTATCTCTTTCAACTTTGTTGGCTTTCTCATTGTTACGATAGCTTGTATTTTATCGGGATTTGCTTCAATCCCTCTTGCTTGAGACTAGAAACCCCGGGAGTTCTCCTGTTCGGGACGCCAAAGGAACACTTCGTCGGGTTCAACTTCAGGCAGAATTTGTTGAGGTTGTCAAAAGTTTCCTTGAGATCCTCGATCAGTGTTGTCCCCTTTTTTGATGTTATGACGACATCGTCGATATATACTTGCACGTTTTTTCCAATCTGTGTCGCCAGACACCTCTGCATCATCCTCTGATATGTTGCTCCCGCATTTTTTAGACCAAAGGGCATTGTTTTGTAGCAAAACACGCCGTAAGGTGTAATAAACGCTGTCTTTACTTCATCTTCTTCTTTCAATCTGATCTGGTTATAACCAGAATATGCGTCCAGGAAGGAAAGACGTTCGCATCCAGCCGTGGAGTCGATAATTTGATCGATCCTCGGAAGGGGAAAGTGATCCTTTGGACAATGTTTATTGAGACACGTAAAGTCGACGCACATGCGAAGGACCTTAGTGTTTTTCTTTGGCACCATCACAGGATTTGCTACCCATGTGGCTTACGTGAATATCTCTTTGATAAAACCAGCTTCTTGTAGTCGATTGATTTCGACGAGCATAGCTTTGCGGTTTGGTTCCGAAAAGCGCCGCAAAGGTTGTTTGATTGGTCTCGCTGATGGATCCAAATTTAGGTGGTGCTCGGCAAGTTCCCTGGGTACTCCTGGCATGTCAGCTGGACACCATGCGAAGATTTTCCAGTTCTCACGGAGGAACTCGACGAGCGCGCTTTCCTATGCGATATCCATGTTGTTTGCGATAGATGTCGTCTTTTTCGGATCCGTCGGGTGAATCCGCACCTCCTTTGAATTTTTCTCGGTATTGAAAGTTGATTCTTTATTTGGCCTTCCAACGTCCGGCGGTACGTCGTAATCGGTCATACTTTTTGACGCCAAATACTCAGCTTGCATCCCGAAAGTTTCTGATAACCGATGAAAATCCTTGTCGCACTTGTCGGCTAAGGCGAAGCTTCCTTTAACTGTGATTGGTCCCTTTGGTCCAGGCAATCTCCACAACAGGTATGTATAGTGTGGTACCGCCATAAACCTAGCATATCCTGGTCGTCCCAACAAAGCGTGGTATTGCGATGGAAAATCCACGACTTCAAATTCCAGCTTCTCGATTCTATAATTTTCTCGAGTTCCAAACTGAACGTCGAGATTTATCTTCCCCAATGGATAACTTGGTTTCTCCGGTGTGATTCCGTGGAACCTTGTGTCCGTTGGCTTCAAGTTTGCTAAGGATATGTTCATCTTCCTCAATGTGTCTGCATACATAAGGTTTAAGCTGCTGCCACCATCTATGAACACTCGAGAAACATCAAATCCCGCAATAACTGCTGGCAGAATAAGTGCTGACTGCCCTGGTCGAGGAACTTGCTGCGGATGATCCGCTATGGTGAAGCCGATGTCTTGCCCTGACCAATTGAGGTACTCAAGCTGTTGGTGGAGGCATTTTCTCCGCCATGAACACCTGTCTCGAGATTACTTTTTGAGTTCACGTTGGACGGCCTTCCCTTCGAATCATCGACACCGCTCCGTTTGAGTTAGGATCAACATAAGGTGGTGGTGGAGGTGCTGCCGCTATTCCGAGCTGATGCCGATTGTCGTCCGTAATCGCGGGAGGTGGTGGCGAGTGAACCTCGCTCCTGGGCTCCCGAGGATTTCTCTGTGCTGCTCGAGCATGAGCGTTCTCTGCATATCTGAACATTGCCTGAAAATTTCGACAGTCTTTCTGCAGGTGCCCTGACTGTCTTTTTCCGTTACTGTCGAGGAAAAAATGCATCTGGCATGGTCCGTTCAACATTTCTTCGGGGGACACGAAAGGCCTTGGGAACCTAGGCCCGCTATTTTGCCTGTTGCGAGAGTCGTCCCTGTTATCACTTCGCTGCTCACTGCTTCTCTGATAATCATCTCTATTGTTTCCTCCTGTGTTTGCCCGAAATCCTGCCGAAATTTGCCCTGGGGCGTCATAGTTCGGGTACTGCCGAGGGAATCGTCGCCTCGGTTGGTAATTTCGACCACGGTCCTCCTCTGGCGACCTGTGCCGTTTGTTGTGGACAGCATCTTCTCCATCCGCCCATCTATTTGCTATCTCCATTAATGCGGATACTGTCTTTGGATTGGTCCTTCCCAAGTCCTCGACAAAATCTCCACGCCTGATTCCTGCGACAAACGCATCTATTGCTCTCTCGTCAGATATATTTTCTGCCGAGTTTTTGATGATGTTCCACCTTTGGATGTACTTTCTCATTGACTCATCTGGCTTTTGTCGACATGCTCTCAACTCCTCTAACGACGCAGGTTTTTTGCACGTGGATCTGAAGTTCTTGACGAATACGTCCTCGAAACTTTCCCAGCTATCGATAGATCCTGGAGGAAGCTTCTTGATCCAAGATCGTGCAGCTCCACTTAAGTGTACCTGAATACTTTGCATGGCTGTTGCCCTGGTCCCTCCAGTTAACTTCACCGTCTCGAGGTAATCAACTAGCCAATCCTCTGGATCTTGCAGGCCGTCGAATTTTTTGAAGTGATCACGCAACTTAAATCCCGAAGGGACTCGAGTTTTTCATACTCTCCTTGTGAAGCACGGCAAACCGCACATATCCTCGTCGTTTAGTTCTGGGGATTGTCTATGTTCCCTTCTGCCTTGCCGTGCTCTGTCTACCCTTGCTTGTGCTGCCGTATCTCTTGCTCCACTTGTTCCTTCAACATTTGCTACTCGCTGCTGCCGTAGGTCGTGGACTATTTTGCCTTGCAGCTCCTTCTGGCGGTGTTGATACAAACGCCGTTCCCATGACTTCTTGACCTGCTATCGCCATATTGTACAAAGCCTCCCTTGGATCTCCTGGAGGTGGCCTGGATGCAAGGATAAAAGCTTGTGTCGCCATATACCCAGCTTCTGGTGTTTTAGGGATAATATTCCCTCTTGTGTCTATCGACATAAAAGACATGTCGAGATTTTGAACCAGGTACTCTCTTTCTCCTTCGGGTACGTGTTGCAATCTGGACCTTGCTCTGTTCCGAGCTTCTCTATGACTATCTCCCGAGGTTCTAGATTGTCGACTTAGATCTGCCCTTCTCCTGCTGGATGCAGAAGCTGCCTCCTTTCTCCTGTTTAACTCAGCTGTCTGTTTTTCCAATTCTCTGGCAGCTCGTGCGAGCCTATATTGATAAGCTTGCAGTTCTTGGACTGTAGCAGTTGTCGTCATTGGCTCCGAACCATCTAAAGCTTTTGCAGCTCTATCCCGGGCTGTTTGTGGAAGTTGAACTCTGACGCGTGGTGTGGGCCCGACATATTTAGTGCCCATACCTCTCCTTAGATACGAGGGATCAACATAGGGATTACCCAAATCGTCGAAAGCCTCTGATGTTTCCTCTTGATTTTCAATGGCATAAATCTGATGATATTTTGTACTCAGATCTATGTTGGGTTTGGTGACATCATTGTTGAGATTGATGAAGACTTTGCCCACTGTGATAGATTTGTCAATGAAGTCGTAACTGTCGACATCGCTTGAGTCATCGCTTATATATGAGTCCGCAGATGACTCGAACGATATGTCGCCGAAGATTTTGGCGAGTTTCTCTCTTGCTCTAGTGTCGACGTAACGTGTTTCCGAAGTTTCTTCTTCTCCTGACTTGGTTGACGATGTATAGCTTGAAAAATCGGAATCGACCGCCGACGATCCCGACGAAATCGGAATTTCGACACGATACGATCCTTCCTTCTCGACGCGAAAGTGAAACCTTCCGAACGTCATCTCCATGGGCTCCGCCGGATACGCATATGCATCCAAACGGGAGGGTGGGTGAGGAACAAAATCGACAAGACCGAGCAGCGATCTGTTTACCTCGATCCATTGTGTTGCTTGCGGTTGACGATGTCGAAGATCTTGAACGTGCCATCGAGATCAGATCCTTACGCCTCTAATTCCCACAGACGGCGCCAATTGACAAGGTATCAACTTGTCAATGCCTATGGATTATAGGCTAGGGTTTAGTTAGAAGTAGAGGGCAAGTAGATCTCGAAGGTTTCAGCCGAAAAGTACTCGACGATTATGAAAACTAGGGTTGGTGAACAATGATTCGATGATCTCTTCGTCCCTCGACTCCCCCTTTATATAGGAGGCGGAGCCGAGGGTTTCGTTTTGTACAAGTTACAAAGTCCGGGACGGTTTCTAACTCATCCCGCCAGATTACAAACAACACTTCCTATTACAACTCTACTTTCCTTAATATATCGTGGACTCCCGAATCTTATTATTCTTCGGGTAGTGGGCCTTCATTAAACCCCGGGTACTATTTTCGGCAGGCCCATTTGGGATGCCTATGTCAATAAGACTCTATACTGTCTTCCTTGTTGCTCAAACACTTTTACCAGAAAATATCTAGACCTTAGAGAGACCAATCATGCAAACCAAATTTCAACAAGCTCTATGGTAGTTCTCCACTAATAGGTTTAAACTACATGATGCAAGAGCTTAAACATGATCTACTTGAGAGCTCAAAACAATTGCCAAGTATCAAATTATTCAAGACAATATACCAATTACCACATGAAGCATTTTCTGTTTCCAAACAAATAGAAATAGATGCAGCGGCTTCCAACTTTTGCCATTGAACATTAAAAGTAAAAGCGAAGAACACTAGTGTTCATATGAAAAAGCGGAGCGTGTCTCTCTCCCACACAAGCATGTTAGGATCCGATTTATTCAGAGAATGAAAATAACAAAACAAAAATAAAAGCACACTGACGCTCCAAGTAAAGCACATAAGATGTGACGGAATAAAAATATAGTTTCACTAGAGGTGACCTGATAAGTTATTAATGAAGAATGGGATGCCTTGGGCATCCCCAAGCTAAGACGCTTGAGTCTTCTTGAAATATGCAGGGATGAACCACGGGGGCATCCCCAAGTTTAGACTTTTCACTCTTCTTGATCATGTTATATCATCCTCCTCTCTTGATCCTTGAAAACTTCCTTCACACCAGACTCAAAACAATCTCATTAGAGGGTTAGTGCATAATCAAAAATTCACATGTTCAGCAAGGACACAATCATTCCCAACACTTCTGGACATTACCCAAAGCTACTGAAATTTAATGGAGCAAAGAAATCCACTCAAACACAGTAAAAGAGGCAATGCGAAATAAAAGGCAGAATCTGTCAAAACAGAACAGTCCGTAAAGACGATTTTTTTCGAGGCACTTAACATGCTCAGATGAAGAAGCTCAAATTTAATGAAAGTTGCGTACATATCTGAGGATTACTCATGAATTTTTTCAGAATTTTTATATTCTCCTACAGAGAGAACAACTCAAATTCGTGACAGCTAAAAATCTGTTTCTGCGCAGAAATCCAAATCTAGTATCAACCTTCTATCAAAGACTTTACTTGGCACAACAATACAATAAAATAAAAATACAAAGGTATTGCTACAGTAGTAACAAACACCTTGACTCAAATATAAAACAAAAATTGCAGAAATAAAACAATGGGTTATCTCCCATAAACGCTTTTCTTTAACGCCTTTCAGCTAGGCGCAGAAAGTGTAAATCAAGTAACATCAAGAGAAGAAGCATTGACATCATAATTTGTTCTAATAATAGAATCAAAAGGCAACTTCATTCTCTTCCTAGGGAAGTGTTCCATACCTTTCTTAAGAGGGAATTGATATTTAATATTTCCATCTTTCATATCAATAATAGCACCAACGGTTCGAAGAAAGGGTCTTCCCAAAACAATAGGACAAGATGCATTGCATTCAATATCCAAAACAACAAAATCAACGGGGACAAGGTTATTGTTAACCATAATGTGAACATTGTCAATTCTCCCCAAAGGTTTCTTTATAGAATTATCAGCAAGATTAACATCCAAATAACAACATTTCAAAGGTGGCAAGTCAAGCATATCATAAAGTTTCTTAGGCATAACAGAAATACTTGCACCAAGATCACATAAAGCATTACAATCAAAATCATTGACCTTCATTTTAATGATGGGCTCCCAACCATCTTTCAACTTCCTAGGGATAGAAGCTTCAATTTTTAATTCCTCTTCTCTAGCTTTAATGAGAGCATTAGTAATATGTTTTGTAAAGGCCAAATTTATAGCACTAGCATTAGGACTTCTAGCAAGTTTTTGCAAGAACTTAATAACTTCAGAAATATGACAATTATCAAAATCAAAACCATTATGATCTAAAGCAATGGGATCATTGTCCCCAATACTCTGAAAAATTTCAGCACTTTTATCACAAACAGTTTCAGCAGTTTCACGCAATTTTGCATGCTTTGTAGTAGAAGTAGAAACATTGCCAACACCAATTATTTTACCATTGATAGTAGGAGGTTTAGCAACATGTGAAGCATCAACATTACTAGTGGTGGTAATAGTCCAAACTTTAGCTATATTATTCTATTTAGCAAGTTTTTCTTCTCTTTCCCACCTAGCATGCAATTCAGCCATCATTCTACTATTGTCATTAATTCGAACTTGGATAGCGTTTGCTGTAGCAAATGACTTAATGTCTTTAGTTTCATTAGGCATAACTTTCAGTTTTAAAAGATCAACATCAGCAGCAAGACTATCAACCTTAGAAGCAAGAACATCAATTTTACCAAGCTTTTCCTCAACAGATTTGTTGAAAGCAGTTTGTGTACTAATAAATTCTTTAAGCATGACTTCAAGACCAGAGGGTATACTCCTACTATTGTTGTAAGAATTACCATAAGAATTACCACTATTAGAAGGATATGGCCTATAGTTGTTGTTACCAAAATTATTCCTATAAGCATTGTTGTTGAAACTATTATTTTTAATGAAGTTCACATCAACATGTTCTTCTTGAGAAACCAATGAAGCTAAAGGAACATTATTAGGATCAACATGAGATCTACCATTAACAAGCATAGACATAATAACATCAATCTTATCACTCAAGGAGGAGGTTTCTTCAACAGAATTTACCTTCTTACCTTGAGGAGTCCTTTCGAGTGTGCCATTCGGAGTAGTTGATCATCATATCATCAAGAAGCTTTGTTGCAGCACCCAAAGTGATGGACATAAAAGTACCTCCAGCAGCTGAATTCAATAGGTTCCTTGAAGAAAAATTTAATCATGCATAAAAGGTTTGGATGATCATCCAAGTAGTTAGTCCATGGGTAGGGCAATTCTTTACTAAAGATTTCATTCTCTCCCATGCTTGGGCAACATGTTCATTATCCAATTGCTTAAAATTCGTATTGCTACTTCTCAAAGATATAATTTTAGTAGGAGGATAATATCTTCCAATGAAAGCATCTTTACATTTAGTCCATGAATCAATACTATTTTTAGGCAAAGATAGCAACCAATCTTTAGCTCTTCCTCTTAAGGAGAAAGGAAACAATTTCAGTTTTATAATATCCCCATCTACATCCTTATACTTTTGCATTTCACAAAGTTCAACAAAATTATTAAGATGGGCAGCAACATCATTAGTACTAACACCAGAAAATTGCTCTCTCATAACAAGATTTAGTAAAGAAGGTTTAATTTCATAAAATTCTGCTGTAGAAGCAGGTGGAGCAATAGGAGTGCATATGAAATCATTATTATTGGTGCTAGTGAAGTCACACAATTTAGTTTTCTCAGGAGTATTCATTTTAACAATGATAAAAATAAGTAAAGCAAACCGAACTCAAATAAAGTAAAACAAGTACCTAATTTTTTTGTGTTTTTGATATAAAGAAAGCAAACAAGACAGAAAATAAAATAAGCAAGACAATAAACAAAGTAAAGAGATTGGGTGTGAGAGACCCCCCTTGCAGCGTGTCTTGATCTCCCTGGCAACGGCGCCAGAAAACGTGTTTGATGGCGCGTGACTGAGCTTGATGGAGTGTTGATTCTTACCCAGTAACGGCACCAAAAGCAGCTGCTTGTGACGGTAAAGCACACGTCCGTTGGGGACCCCAAGAGGAAGGTATGATGCGTACAGCAACAAGTTTTCCCTCAGTAAGAAACCAAGGTTTATCGAACCAGTAGGAGATGAAGGCTGATACGTCTCCGACGTATCGATAATTTCTTATGTTCCATGCCACATTATTGATGATATCTACATGTTTTATACACATTATATGTCATATTTATGCGTTTTCTGGAACTAACCTATTAACAAGATGCCGAAGTGCCGGTTCCTGTTTTCTACTGTTTTTGGTTCCGTAAATCCTAGTAAGGAAATATTCTCGGAATCGGACGAAATCAAGACCCGAGCATCCTATTTTGCCCGGAAGCATCCGGAACACCCGAGAACCGCCGAGAGGGGGGCACAGGCCCACGGGACCATAGGCCGGCGCGGCCTGGGTGTGGCCCGCGCCACCCTATGGTGTCGCCGCCTCTTCGACCCTCTGACGCCGCCTCTTCGCCTATAAGAAGCCCCTCGACCTAAAACCTCGATAAGAAAAAGCCACGGTACGAGAAACCTTCCAGAGCCGCCGCCATCGCGAAGCCAAGATCTGGGGGACAGGAGTCTCTGTTCCGGCACGCCGCCGGGACGGGGAAGTGCCCCCGGAAGGCTCCTCCATCGACACCACCGCCATCTTCATCAACGCTGCTCGTCTCCCATGAGGAGGGAGTAGTTCTCCATCGAGGCTCGGGGCTGTACCGGTAGCTATGTGGTTCATCTCTCTCCTATGTACTTCAATACAATAATCTCATGAGCTGCCTTACATGATTGAGATTCATATGATGATGCTTGTAATCTAGATGTCATTGTGCTAGTCAAGTGGGTTTTACTTATGTGATCTCCGGAGACTCCTTGTCCCACGTGTGTAAAGGTGACAAGTGTGTGCACCGTGTGGGTCTCTTAGTCTATATTTCACGAATACTTATTCACCGTTATGAATGGCGTAGTGAAGTGCTTATTTATATCTCTTTATGATTGCAATGTGTTTTGTATCACAATTTATCTATGTGCTACTCTAGTGATGTTATTAAAGTAGTTTTATTCCTCCTGCACGGTGTAATGGTGACAGTGTGTGCATCCGTGTTAGTACTTGGCGTATGCTATGATCATGATCTCTTGTAGATTGTGAAGTTAACTATTGCTATGATGGTATTGATGTGATCTATTCCTCCTACATAGTGTGAAGGTGACAGTGTGCATGCTGTGTTAGTACTTGGTTTAGTCGTGTTGATCTTTCATCACTCTAAGGTTATTTAAATATGAACATTGAATTGTGGAGCTTGTTAACTCTGGCATTGAGGGTTCGTGTAATCCTACGCAATGTGTTCATCATCCAACAAGAGTGTAGAGTATGCATTTATCTATTCCGTTATGTGATCAATGTTGAGAGTGTCCACTAGTGAAAGTCTAATCCCTAGGCCTTGTTCCTAAATATCGCTATCGCTGCTTGTTTACTTGTTTCTATCGCGTTACTATCGCTACCATATTACCACCATCAACTACACGCCAGCAAGCTATTTTCTCGGCGCCATTACTACTGCTCATATTCATTCATACCACCTGTATTTCACTATCTCTTCGCCGAACTAGTGCACCTATTAGGTGTGTTGGGGACACAAGAGATTTCTTGCTTTGTGGTTGCAGGGTTGCATGAGAGGGATATCTTTGACCTCTTCCTCCTTGAGATCGATAAATCTTGGGTGATCCACTTAAGGGAAACTTGTTGCTGTTCTACAAACCTCTGCTCTTGGAGGCCCAACACTGTCTACAAGAATAGAAGCTCCCGTAGACATCAAAGGCCACGCGAAGGTTGTTGGTGAAGGAGTGTAGTGCGGCGCAACACCAGAGATTCCGGCGCCAACGTGGAACCTGCACAGCACAATCAAGATACTTTGCCCCAACTTAACAGTGAGGTTGTCAATCTCACCGGCTTGCTGAAAACAAAGGATTAAACGTATGGTGTGGAGAATGATGTTTGTTTGCAGAGAACAAAGAGAACAATGATTGCAGTAGGTTGTATTTCAGATGTAAAAGAATGAACCGGGGTCCATAGTTCACTAGTGGTGTCTCTCCAATAAGATAAATAACATGTTGGGTGAACAAATTACAGTTGGGCAATTGACAAAATAGAGAGGACATAACAATGCACATACATATCATGATGACTACTATGAGTTTTACTTAGGGCATTACGACAAATAACATAGACCGCTATCCAGCATGCATCTATGCCTAAAAAGTCCACCTTCGGGTTAGCATCCGCACCCTTCCAGTATTAAGTTGCAAACAACAGACAATTGCATTAAGTACTGTGCGTAATGTAAACAATACAAATATCCTTAGACAAAGCATTGATGTTTTATCCCTAGTGGCAACGAGCACATCCATAACCTTAGAACTTTCTACGTCATCGTCCCGGATTCAATGGAGGCATGAACCCACTATCTAGCATAAATACCACCTCTTGGAGTTACAAGTATCAACTTGGCCGAGCCTCTACTAGCAACGGAGAGCATGCAAGATCATAAACAACACATATATGATAGATCGATAATCAACTTGACATAGTATTCCATATTTATCGGATCCCAACAAACACAACATGTAACATTACAAATAGATGATCTTGATCATGATAGGCAGCTCACAAGATCTAAACATGATGGCATAATAGGAGAAGACAACCATCTAGCTACTCGCTATGGACCCATAGTCCAAGGATGAACTACTCACGCATCAGTCCGGAGGCGGGCATGGTGATGTAGAGCCCTCCGGTGATGATTCCCCTCTCGGCAGGGTGCCGGAGGCGATCTTCGAACCCCCCCCCCGAGATGGGGTTGACGGCGGCGGCGTCTCTGAAACTTTTCTCGTATTTTGGCTCTCGGTACTAGGGTTTTCTGATACGAAGGAATATATAGGCGAAGAGGCAGCGTCGGGGGAGCCAGGGGGCTCCCTCCCCACATCTGGGCGCGGCAGGGGGCCAGGCCGCGCCGCCCTATGGAGTGGGCCCCCTGCTGGCCGCCTCCGACTCTTCTTCGATGTTCTGGAATCCTCCGTGGAAAATAGGACCATGGGCTTTTGTTTCGTTCAATTCCGAGAATATTTCCTGTGTAGGATTTCTGAAACCAAAAACAGCAGAAAACAGGAACTGACGCTTCAGCATCTTGTTAATAGGTTAGTACCGGAAAATGCATCAAAATGATATAAAGTATGAATAAAACATGTAAATATTGTCATAAAACTAGCATGGAACATAAGAAATTATAGATACGTTGGAGACAACACCCGCTACGGTATCCTAATGTTAGTACGGATGTCCCCAGCTATAAAATAAATAAAAACTAAAAAATAAAAAGTCCCGCTACGGTAGCAATAAAAATACATCCAACACCGTGACAACACCCGATACTAGCCATCTGGCCTATGTTTAGTTATATCTCGTAATGAAATTCAATCCCATTTTGGGTCGCTTGCGAAAAAATCTTGTACGGAGTACTAAGTAATTTCAAAGCGTCGGCCTTCGGAGAAACCGATCCAGCTCAGCATTTCAAAGCATCACCACCAGCCACAGCATCGCGCGTTCCATACTTCCATCTCGTTCCCGCCGCCACCACCGCGCCGGAGAAATTTGTCGGAGAAGATGGCCGGAAGGAAGAAGGCGGTGAGCCGATCCAGTTCCCCGTCGGCCGCATCGGGCGCTTCCTCAAGAAGGGCCGCTACGCGCAGCGCGTCGGCTCCGGCGCCCCCGTCTACCTCGCCGCAGTCCTCGAGTACCTCGCAGCGGAGGTAACCGTCTCTCCCGAACGCCCATCTCTCTTTCCTCGTCTCGATCGATTGATCGCGCTCGAACTCTGCTTTCTTGCTCTCGACACGGACCGGGCTCTGAATCTTGTTCTGTTTTCTTCCCCCCCTATTAGGTCCTGGAGCTCGCCGGGAACGCCGCCAAGGACAACAAGAAGACCCGCATCATGCCGCGCCACCTGATGCTCGCCATCCGCAACGACGAGGAGTTCGGGAAGCTTCTGTCCGGAGTCACCATCGCCCACGGCGGCGTCCTCCCCAACATCCACTCCGTGCTGCTCCCCAAGAAGGCCGCTGAGAAGGCCGAGAAGGCTGCCGAGAAGGCCGAGAAGGCGGAGTCCTCCAAGTCGCCCAAGAAGAAGAAGGCTGTCGCCAAGAGCCCCAAGAAAGGCAAGAATGCCACCGCCGACGACGAGGAGTAGGGTAGCGTAGGCTACGGTTCTGCATAGTTGTGTAGCGCAAGTGTCGTGTTTTCAGAGATGGGGGGATGTGTTTTGGGTTAGAAAAAGTCGTGTGTTTGTAGTGCTGGTTCACAAGACAAAACATCTGGATGTGGTGTAGTTCTTGCTAATGGATGCCGAAAACTGAATCTCGTTGCCCTTTCAACTGCTGTCAATTTCTCTTGTTTGTATGCCAAAAATCATTGCTGATGCTTTACTGGATGTTCTTCTTGGTGCGCCTGTTCGATTTCCTTCGTTTCTTCAACATTTTCTTTTTGTTTGTTGATCTTGAGGGCCTTCTTGCAATAACTTGGTTCAGCGAGGTGCGAATCGGAATCTTCGTAGTGTCGTTCTGATCTGGGCGAGTTGGATTTGGGGGTTATTTCTAGGGTTTCCAGACGATGTTCAATTGGGGAAGCAAAGTGGCACCCCATGCCGTTCTTGTCGGGACAATCCTGAATCGAGGCGCCGCTTTCTCCTCATGCTCCAAATTGTTCGTCGGAGGTACGATCTCTTTGCCGTCTTGTTTTTGTTCGTGATCTGGTGTCCTTCCAGTTTAGATACGGTAGATTTGCGAACCTACTTAGGAAGGTAGGTTTAACGCTTGCTGATTGTGAGCCGCCCTGGTTGCTAATTAAATGCCTCCATTTCTAATTGAATGTATTGTTAGGAAGAATCTGTGTGAATAATTCGGGTTTCATGACAGATTATGTGAATCTTACTGCATTCCTGTCTGACATGGTAGTTTGCAGTCCACTTAGGAATATGGGTTCCATGCTAGCTTTGTGAATCATCCTGCTCTCTGACTGCAAGGGCAATGCAGTATTCTGTTGAATTTCTTGCAAATATTCCCTCCTGTTTTAACTGAATGTAAATGTTAGAATCTGTGAACATTTAGCAGGGCTTCTGGCTTACATGTATGGTTCAATTTTTTTTGATGCTCTACTGTTTGTTCCATTGAAACTTGAGTTCAGGTCTGTCCTATGACACCAATGAGATTGCTCTCAAGGATGCATTCTCTCAGCACGGCCATGTCATCGAAGGTACTGATCTATCTCTTCTTGATATTCTTGGTGGTCGAACTGTTATTTTGGTTGATTAGAGATTGACCAGTAAAACCAGTGGATGTGTGTGACAGTGAAAGTGATATGCCATCCTGTGACGGGAAAATCCAAAGGATACGGTTTCGTCAAGTTCTCTTCGGAAGATGAAGCAGCTGCAGCATTGGAGAAGATGAGTGATGAGGTAATAATGTGCTCCCTACAAGTCAAGTTCCTGCAGGATAGTATGCTGTGCCCGGCGCAGTTTTTATCCTTTTGCTTACACGGCTTTTCTATATGATAATTACTCCATTTTCAGGTACTTGATGGTAGGAACATACGGGTGCGCTACGCAAACCGCGGATGATCTGCTGTTGCTGCTGCTGATGATGAGATGAGTAAGGTGCTTACTCAATATCATTTCTTGTGTTCGGACTCTGTGATGTTAAATCATGCATTATGTATGTTAAATTTGTGATGTTTAACAGTTCATGTGCTGGTCTTAGAACTGGAATATGCCATCAAGTCCCACGGGCAATACCTGTTCATCCAATAGTGAAGTGTTATGTATTCAGAGTGCCACTGACTCTGTAGACTAGAGTTTATCTGTGGAATAGTTATATAGCAGGCAGCAGTAATTTGAGTTTAATCAGGGTGATCTTACCAAAGAGAGTTGTATTTCTTCAAGCACACATGATTCACTAGAGATTCACAAGGGGGAATTTTTTTTCTTATGAACCATCTGATATTTAACTCAACCAGCCAATCATGTAACGAAAGGGAGCCTTCAAGGAGCTGTAGGCCAGTATAGGAATAACAAAGAACTGGAACCTGAACGTAAATGTGTATATTGTAATTTGTCCAATAGTTATTGTTAAATTGCAGGCCGTCATGGTAAACTGGACTATTGGAGTCCCCAGGTAGTAGTTTCAAGATGCTTTCAGCAAAGCGAAGTTGGGCTGTAAACCATTCATTCTAAGAAGAGGGATAAATGAACATAATAGTTTTTTCCACTTAGCAGGCATGATAGAATTTGAAAACTAAGCAGTATAAACAGTGCCACATGCCCACCTTTTTTATGCCGAACTTTGCAGATGGGTGGTTGAAGCAATCATTCTTATTGAGGAATCAACAATTACGTAGTTGGGGGGTCCTTCAGTATGCACCCCAATGGTTATACTTGCCTCGATTGGACAACTTAGTTCGCTTTGTGCTATTGTTGTTTATGAACGTTTCAGTGGCAGAGGTTGATTTGATGTTGCCACCTATAGAGGGAATGAACAGCATGAGTCACTAATATGCTTACTAGTATCTGTTACCACGGATTTCTCATGTAAATGAGCTTGAAAGTTTGTGTGCATATTTGCATGGCTGTTATGAACTAGCGTTTTCAGTTCACATTTCTATGATAAGAATGGTCATTTGGTTCTCCTATGCAGGCACAAGCTGGCAATCATAGATTCTGATGAGGAAGATCATGATGTTGGAGATTTGGTTGGCAAGCGTGCCGAAGTGCTGGTTGTGCAGTTGTAAGGGTTGGCTGGAGCATTTACCGCTTCAGAGATGAAATCTTACTGGGAATATTATGCCCTGGATGTCACTATCATTTCGCCGAGATGAAATTTTATTTTAAGTTGTATAAAATCTCATCTGGAATGCTGAATAATCCTGCTTGTTGATTGCAATCACAGCGCACTATTCTTGTTAAATTCGTGCAAATATTGTCTGTAGTTTTAACTGAATTGCCCTGTTATCTGTTCCACTGACTTGAGCTGCAGGTCTGTCCTACGACACCAATGAGATCGCTCTCAAGGATGCATTCGCCCAGCTTGGCGGTGTTGCCGAAGGTACTGATCTATCTATCAGTTCTGGATCTTCTCAGTTGTTGATCTTTGATTTTTGGTTGATTGGAGATTGACCTATAAAAATAATGATTGTGTGTGACAGTAAAAGTCATGTGCCAGTGTCAGGATACGGTTTCATCAAGTTCTCTTTAGAAACTGAAGCTGCTGCAGCATTGGAGAAGATGAGAGCAATGAGGTGAGCTGTGCTTCGTAGATATTCAGATATAGCACATGTGAAGTTCCTGCAGGATAATACGCAGTGCCCGGCGCAGTTTTTATCCTTTTGCTAGTGCTAACCCAGATTTTCTACATGGGAATAATTGTTTAATTTCCAGGTACTTGATGGTAGGAACATACGGGTGCACTACACGAACTGCCGATAATCTGCTGCTGCTGCTGACGACATGAGTAAGGTGCCTATTCAATATCGTTTCTGTGATGCTAAATCATGCATTATGTAAAACTTTGAATGTTGAACAGTTGGTGCCCTGATCTTAGAACTTGAATATATCACCAAATCCCAGGAAAATAGCTGTCCACTCAGAAGTGTATTATGTATTTTGCAGCATGCTAAATCATGTACATCACGTATGTTACTTAAATGTGTGATGGTTAGCAATTCATGGCCCTGATCTTAATACTTGAATATATCAAGTCCCAGGGAAATTATCTGTCCATCTAGTGGTGCATTATGTAGGCTGCAGCAAGTGTGGCTTACTGTAACTGTTCAGAGTGGCACTGGCTCTGTAAATTTGAGCTTATGCTTGGCAAATTATATGGGGGGTAGCAGTAAATTTGAGCTTAATTTGGGCAATCGTACTGACAGGAAAGTTGGATGTCTCCAAGCACTCATGATTCAGTAGAGATTTACAAATGAGAAAATTATATTATGAATCATCTTCATCTCCTATTTAACTGAACCAGCCAATCATATAACACAAGGAAGCAATAATAAAATGCATTCTGTATATGCACTAGTTCCTTCAAGGCTTGAGAATTTAGATGATCTGTATCTCAACTAGTATAGGAATAACACAGAAGAGGAACTAGAATGTGCACACTTACAATATAATTTGTCCACATTTTTCGTTGACATCATCAAGCAAGTGACAAGGCACCCTATCATCATTCATCAAGCAGCATTGTAAAATGTAAGTAGGATAAAGGTTTGTTCAAAACAATGATAGAAGGTCTGCGCAATGCATATTAGTTAGAAGTTAGAATAGCCGAAAATCAAAACTGGCATGGGACACTGAATGACCTCCTAGGTAGTATACAAGGCAGGGACTCAGCCACCTCTCCATTCTTCATTCTTGTCTGACTTCCGCAAGCAAAGAAAAATACTGAGTCGAAGATGTGCCACTCTTCAGTACACATAATAATTGGTCTGAACTCTGAAATCAATTACTTGTTGCAAGAGCTATACCGCATTCGTACACCTGGATCTTTTAATTGATAAATTAATCTAAGCGTCAGCGCTTGTATAATTTTTTTGCATCATAGCTACTGGTCAGTAAGATACCCAGACAGACTCCTGGCTCATATAAACCTGTTAGTTTCATGATGCTCCTGTTGGCTTTCAGTAAAGTGAAGCTGGGCCATAATCATGCCACAGGTCTTCATGTTGGCTTCACTAAAGTGAAGCTGAACTTGGTTTGCTTGCTGCAATTGTTGTTTATGAACGTTTCGGTGGCAGAGCTCAAATTTGAGGTTGCCAACTAGGGAGTGAACAGTCACTAACAGATTTACTGTTGTTTGAAGCTGTAACTATCTGCATGGATATTATGGTTTTATTACTGCTGATTAACCCCTCTCATATAAACGTGTCTGAAAAAAAATAAAGAAACATAAAAGGTTACATGTGCATTTTTCCGACAGCTCTGTTATGAACTGGCGTTCTCAGTTCACATTTATATGATGATACGAATGGTCATCAGTTTCTCCTATGCAGATACAAGGTGCCAATGCTGCTCAAGGTACAACTGGGGACACGTGGTTGACGAACGCGCCGATGTTCTTGTTGTGCAGTCATGTCGGTTGGGTGGAGCATTATTCACCGTCAGAGAGATCAGGTCTTATTGGGAGATCTTATGTCGTGGATGTCACTGTATAACGCGTTCCCTTTTGCTGATCCGCATTTCATTTGTTAAGTTGCAAAACTTGTTTTTTTGCCTATTCGTTTGCCTATCATGAATCAAGCTGAGAAGAATGAGTTGCTGTCGCAAACGCTGTTGTCGAGGCTGCCCAACTGCAGGGACAAGCTGAAGAAGCAGATACACACGCCGGATGAGAAGCTGACGGCGATCGAGTTCTCCCCCCGAGTCGGCGGTGTCTAGGGGTGATCTGTTTGGGTGACGAGGGAGGGGACCCTATAACTTTGAACTTTGAGCAGCTGCTGATGCTGCAGTAGGCTAGTGTTTCTGTTTGTTGGTTGGTCACTGAGGTGTGACTTACTAACTACCGACTGACTCTGCTACGTACCATATATCGTTTTGGCCGTCGGCGTTGTAAATAGCGATAACTTGGATTATAGTGGTAGTGGCTACGCGTAGGAGGGCAACATGTGTAGTGACGGCATGGTTACTGAAAATGTATTCGGACCAGCATCAGTTGGACGAACAGAGATGAAAAGGCTTCGTCCAAGTCATCAGTGCGTAGCATGCCTGAAGCAGCCGGTACTGGCTATGTAGTGGGAATCGCTTGGTGTTTTGAATGAATTCAGGATTCTTCAGTCTGGCATCAGCAGGTAGTTCTGATTGACACGAACAGTGGATTTGTTGTTTGGGAAGTGCTCGTAGGTGATCTTCCCGTTTCTGTCTATCTCCTAGGTGGAGGCACAGGGAAAGAAGCAACGTGTGTTCTTCCCAGTGATTTCTTACGCTCCAGGTGAGTAAATTTTGGAGTATCATTGATTGGCTATTCCTAGACTTTCAAAAAATGTTTGTTTAAGACTTTTTTTTTTGTAATGACACTGTGCTGTAGAGACGGGATAGGAGGAGGAGTAATTGAGACTGACTATGGAGGTTCCTTCCCGAGGCACCACCGCGCGTAGATTGGCTTGGCAGAAACGCAAGGACAGTGGCTGAGAGGGATTCAAACTTCGAATTTCGAAAAGGAGGCGCCTCTCCCCTGCCCTCTCCTGCCGTTGATCCCTTCCCTTCCCGCAGCTGATACTCCCTCCTTTCCTCCCTTCCTTTCACCAACACCTGCAAGCAAAGCTCCAAAGCATCCATGGCGAGCACCTCTTCCCTGCTGGGCTGGCTCTCACGCCACTGCCCGCTGCCTCCCTCCTCCTTCCCCTCCTTTCTTCAACCTCCAGTCCCACCAGCCATGCCGCCCTGCTCGTCCTTGCACCACCATCCCGACCCCATCTCCCATCTTTCCACAGCCGGCAGCAACAGCAGCACCTCCTCTGACGAAGACAGGATGCAGGGTGTTGGAAGCAGAGATGGAGACGGCAACAATGAGGAAATCCATGTCACGGATCCGTCGGAGGAGGTTGGAGGGGGATTCAAGCTCACTACAGCAAGGGTCTTCAGCGAGGTCCTCAGCGCAGTTGGCTGGCACTCGCTGCCTTCATCCTCCTTCCCTCCCTTTACTCAATACCTGCAGCTGCAGGCTACAGTGCCATCATCCATGGCCACGCCGACGCCCACGCCCACGCCGCCCCCCTCCCCGTCCTTGTACATCTCCGAAGCGGACCTTTCCGGCGGCCCCCAGAGCCCAGTGCATGCCGAACCTGCTGCAGACGTGGCGATGATCATGAAGGTGAAGCTGCCAGGCTGCCGCCGCCTATGCAAGATCAGCAACACCTCTTCCGGCCAGGACCAACTGCAGGGCGTTGGAAGCAGCAGCTGGGAGATGGCGGAGCCCATGTCCACAGGGGAATTCGAATATGAAGACGACGACATCAAGGAGATGGTGGTGGAATACCAGGACACCCACGCGGCCGCGGCGGAAGAACTACAAGACTTGGAGATGGAGGCCACCGTCGGAAGCGGCAAGCCGCCATACAATCTGCAGGATGTTGGAAGCAGCAGCCGGGAGATGAAAGAGCCCACGTCAACGGGGGATTGTGAAGACGACGACGATGTCAAGGAGATCTTGGAATACCATGACAGGGACGCGGCAGAGGAGCAAGACAAACTTCCAGACTTCGAGATGGTGGACACCATCGGAAGCAGCAAGCCGCCGTACAAGCTCCCGGCAAGAATATTCAACAAGCTCTATCCCCACCAGCGCGAGGGGCTCATCTGGCTCTGGTCTCTCCACTGCAGGGGAACCGGTGGGATCCTCGGTGACGACATGGGACTAGGCAAAACCATGCAGGTCCATTTCTTCCTCTAATCCATTGATTGATTCATTATCAGCAAGAGGCTTTCTCACCTACTTCTTGCTTAGAGTTAGAACTTAGAAGGTTCATGTGGATGTTTGCTACTACTACTAGCTAAACTGAAGAAATTACTGTGAAAAAAATGCATCTTCAGTTTCTGCATTCATCGAACCCATGCATTTATTCAGTCTCCTTAAATTAATTGATCGTAGATTGATTCATTATAGCAAGGCATGTTAATGTGTAATTGTGTATCAGTGGGTCCTTTTCACCCTTATACTACTTATTACTGATAGAAAGATCGGGCCAGGAAGGTCTTCGCTTACTTCTTAGCCTCGGGGATGTTCACTACTACTAACTATGCAGCAGAAATTATTGTGTGTGAAAACCTGCATCTTTAGTTTTTGAATATGGGACTGAAACCAACTATCTTCTGACACGAGAGAAACATCTATTTGTTGATATTACGTGCTTACTTGTACTTGTTTCCAAGCTAGTTACGCGCTCCGTATCTGCAAATTGCATTGACAATTGCCTGTTTCCTTGCCACAATATGTTTTTAATATCAAGTTGGTGATGCAATATCCTGATGAGAGACTTGCATCCTTTTATCCTGCAGGTTTCTGCCTTCCTTGCAGGGTTGTTCCACTCTGGTCTAATAAGGAGGGTGCTAGTCGTTACCCCGAATATGATTCTCACCCATTGGATCAAGGAACTATCAGTCGTCGGCCTCAGGCACAAGATCAGCACGTAAGATCCCCTATTGCCTCAAATCTATGCAGGTCAAGTCCTGACATTGCTGCTAATGATTCCTCTTTCTTTTTATTACAGCTACTATGGCCCCAAAAAAGATGTTCGTCACTATGAGCTGCAACATGTCTTCAAGGTTTGGTTTGGTTTCCTAACCTTGCCTTCTATCCTAACAGCCAAATTCCAGCATAGATTCATTTTCGCATAACCACCATTTAAAATAATTTATAGCTTGTTATTTCAAGACACAAGACATTTTAATGAGTCATATATCGTCTTGTACAGGAGGGAGGCATCTTGTTAACAACATATGATATGGTCCGAATAAACTACAAACAGATAAGGGGTGATTTCTATGACGAGGAGGAGGAGGGGAAAATGTGGAATTATGTTATTCTTGATGAGGCACATTTGATCAAGAACCCGAAAGCACAAAGATCCCAATGCTTATTGGAAATACCTTGTGTCCATCGGATCGCCATCAGCGGAACACCTATACAGAATAACTTGAAGGTATCACCAAGCTAAATTTCCTAAATCCTCGCGCTTTAAATGCCTATTTACTTTGTCCTCATATTACTAATGAAAATAAGCATGTGTAATCTCGTAGGAAATGTGGTCGATTTTCTCTTTTTGTTGCCCGGAAGTCTTGCCTGATAAGGATGAGTAATTTACTTACTCTCTCGGTTTCCTTCAGTAGTGACGTTCCATCTAGTGTTATTTATTTCTCTATATTTTGGCAGGTTCAGAAAAAAGTATGAAGTACCTATCTATGAAGGAAATGACAAGAGCGCTAGAAGTCTAGCGAAGGACATAAGCTCAGACGTAGCAAAGGTGACTGTCTTTTTTTTTTGCTGTGTTTATGTCCAAGAGATAGATGTACCCAAAGCCTATACCCATTGCTATTGTGACCGGACAACATTAGTATCTACACATTGTTTTTTCTTGCATTTGCTAATTTGTCATACTGGCAGTTTAGTACTGTAAAATGTTTGTGTTTCATATTTTCCAATGTGAATTAAGTTGGATATTAACTGAGTTCTGTTGAGAAATTACTTTCTTGACATTAGGATTCTGTGGATAAATCAAAAGTTGGACATTAACTGAGTTCTATGATGCACAAAATTTATCCATATATATTAGCTAAGTAGTACTTTCATCTCTGATTTGACATGTGAAAGCAATTTTATAACTGAACTGCATTCGAATTCCAGATTATCTAATGCCCACTTTCAGTTGAACCATGGGAGGGCAAGCCGTTAGATTAAGCAATCCTAATTTGTTTCATTACGTTGTGGAAATGTTGCTCATCCTTCTGGATTATTACTTGAGGACAACTACACAAAAACTTTTTATAATTCTTGTTTGGTACTTGCCTTTTGTTCACAGGAATTAAGAGAACGAATAAAGCCATACTTCTTGCGTCGTAGGAAAAGTGAAGTATCCCTTGAGACTGGTTTGACAGATGATAAACAGCTTCCGAAGAAGAATGAGCTGGTTATCTGGCTGAAATTAACTGATCGTCAGGTATGATTTTTGGCATCATTAATAATGGTTGAATAATTGGCTTTTGACGATTTTGCAATTTGTCTGTTTTTTTGGGTGCAGAGGCAGCTATATAAAGCTTTTCTGAAATGTGAACTTGTTCATTTAGCAGCATCGCGAGGAAATCCCTTGGCTGCAATCACGGTAAGCAAAGCTTCAAAGCCTTTTCTTTGCCCAATCTTGTCTACCTTTATTTGTTGTCTTGTTGCTCTCATCTACTCTTTTAGTTCTCTTCATGAATGCTCATCGTATACTCGCTTTAATTCAAATGCCTATGTTTTAATACAGCTTGTATCATAAAAAATTGATGATAACCCCCCCAGTTGGTGCGACTTCTATCATAACCCCTCCTTTGTGTCGCTGACATGTGGGTCCCGGCCCGACATGTCAGTGACACAAGGGGGGGTTATGATAGAAGGCGCACCAACTTGGGGGGGTTATTAAGGCATGCTTGTAGAAATGATGACTTTTTTGTTTCTCTGTTGTCCTCATTTACCTCTGACTCTCTTCATCGTATATTGTTAAACATGCACACTAAAATTTCCCTTACTATTAGTCGTTTCCGTTATCTCTGAACTAAACCAAAAATACGCCTTAAAAAATGAAATGGACAGAGTATATCTTTTATGGGAGGCAGCATCTGCTAATTGTATGCCCTTGATTCATCATTTTTGATGTGTGCATGTTTTTTGGTGCAATCATGTTCGTTTCTTATTTTTTCTTTTCTTCAACAGGTATTGAAGAAAATATGTGATCACCCACAGTTAGTGACTAAGAGAGATGAGGAAATGGATATGGCTGAAAACAACGATCAGGAAATGGAGATGGCTGAAAAAATGGCCATGAACCTCGGAGATATGCCTCGTGATGATGAGGCAGTGGAAGTCGGCCCGGAAGTCTCATGCAAGTTATCTTTTATCTTGGCGTTATTGGTAAGCAATCTTTGGTGCCCATTAGTTGTTACTGTATTCCGTATTTGTTTGTGTAAACTCAAATTGCTAATGTCTAATGTTGCAGCGGAATCTTCTTGAAGAAGGACACCATGTTCTGATATTTTCTCAGACTCATCAAATGTTAAACCTGATTCAGGTATGCTGTTAGTTTTTGTTTGTATAATTTTCAAATTAAACTTATTATTTGTGTACATTGCTGTCTTCGTATTATCACATACATGATAAACTCTGTTGGTATATTAAATGGGAATTTTCTTCTTACGAAATATAATGATGCTAAATTTATGCTAAATTTCTGTACCCCAGAAGAGACACATCACCTTCCTGTCCTGTTCAATAGTCGAGTAGAATTACTTGAGAGTAAAATTATCTGATAACTTGAGATGTAGCATGAGTTATGGCTTTTGGCATCTTTGATCTACTGCTGTCATCGAAGTGTACAAATTCCAGTTTTTGTTGAGTATATCTATTATAAAAAATTGTTCTGAGATATGGATGCTACCTATTTTTCTATGTTGTTTTCACCTAGCTATGGTAGAAGTAGGGCCCTAGGTATAACACACTTTCTGTGTCGTAACATATTCGACTATTGCAACAGGAAGCTATATTATTAGAGGGCTACAGCTTTTCGCGCATGGATGGCAACACTCAGATTTCTGAGAGGGAAAGGATTGTGAAGGTTTCTGTTCGTGCTTCCCTTTTTCCACGTTGTTTTCTTCCATTGAATGCTATGTTTCTTATGTATTGCGTGTTGCATATCTAGGATTTCCAAGAGGGCCTTGGAGCTCAGATATTTTTGCTGACCACAAAAGTCGGTGGTATTGGACTTACACTCACCAAGGCAGCTCGTGTCATAGTAGTTGATCCTGACTGGAATCCAAGGTACCTGAACATTGACACATCCTAATTAAGTTATTCCTTTTTGGTTTTATAGAATGCTTGTCACTGCAAGTTTTCTATTCGATAACACAATCTTCCTTTCTACAGTACGGACAGTCAGAGCATTGATCGGGTTTATCGAATTGGACAGACACAAGAAGTGATTGTATACCGCTTGATCACATCCGCAACCGTGGAAGAAAAGATATATAAAACGCAGGTTTAAATATGATTTAAAACTTTTTACTCTAATGTTTTTCATATGACATATCTAGGCTCCAGCTTTAAGTTCCATACTTCTGCTTCCTTAAATCGCATAATACTTTTTGCCAGGTCCTCAAGGATGCTTTATTTAGGGCAGCCACGGAGAAGAACAAACAGCCACATTACTTCAGCCAGAGTGTACTTATCATGATACCATTATTACTTGTGCTTGCTGGATTTCCTATAAGATATACAATGGCTAATTTTGTTGCATATCATCAGGAGATTCAAGATCCTTTTAGTCTGCCGGAACAAGGTTTTGATGTATCCCTTACGCAGAAACAATTGCAACAAGAGCATGGGTATCCTCTTGACATGTAAGGCATTTGTTTCTTTTCCATTACTTCTGAAGATATCTACAATCTGACTGTTCGAGGTTCCATATATTGTGACATAATATGAAATGAAACTGGCTTTAATTAGTCCATAGTATAAATCAGTCAGAAAATGCACACCAAAAGTTGAGGTGTTATGCAGACATTTTGAGATACACAAGGCTTTAGTTTTTGATACAATGATATAGGGTACCCAAACGAAAATGTAACAGCTAGTTTTTTTGCTTGATATTTTGTCAGTTGGTGAGTTGGTGACAATTCTATGTTCTTCGCTGAGAAGTTAATCTGTTTGCCTCTTCCAGAGATGCGCCGTTGAGGGAGCACATAGAGTTTCTGGAGCAACAACCAGGGACAGCAGGTGTAGGTTATCACAGCCTCCTATTTTCAAAAACAGAAGTCCTGCCGATGTTTACCGAGAATAATGCACTCGGCAGGTCAGTGCTGCTGCCTGCCTTCAGCCCACAGCATCTTGTCATTCTTTCTAGCTGGTAGAAAGTGGATTGCGCCGTGTTGTAGTTGCAAGGGTAAATATAACCTGACTTTATGCCATGTAGGGGTGCCCATGCTAAGCCAAAGGACGAGTGCTTCACTGCTACAACATGCACGAATTCGGAGAACCCCGAAGAGATGAACCGTCTTACTGAAACATTCGCGAGCACGGTACGTCTCCTTCCATTTCACAATCAGCTATGCACCTTTGCCTGTCTACAGTAAGCTGAGAAGAATGTATATATTGTGGCTGGCAGACACTGGAGCCGAGGCTGCCCGACTGTGAAGATAAGAAAGTAAATGCTTTGGATAATGGAAAGCTGACGGTGGGTGCTGACTCATCGTCTTCGTCGTCCAAGGAAATGATCTGCTGACTGGGTCGTTGCTATGTGCATCCTGTTAGAGTTAATCTTGTCAAAAGATCTGTTTTGTGTACTAGGAGAGTCTGAACGTGCATGTGTGCACATCGCATGTCCAGTAGTTTGGTTAATCAGTAGGTGTATTAGGTGTAAGCCAAGTACATGCGCATGTGGAGGGCTGTGAGAAGCAGCCGGATTGCAGCATGGAGAGTCTGCATGCATAGTTAGTTAGTGAGTTAGCTAAAAGCTTGGTCAAGTTAGTGGCCGGGCCACAAGGATATGGAGTGATTCTAGGAGCTGAGCGAGGAGCTAGTGGTTAGTGGAGTTTATGGCATGAGTGGTATGAGTGCCAAACCTTATGTATGTATATATATACTGCATCAAATGAATGGAAAAGGGAGCCGTGAGGCACCGGCAAGACACAATGTAGCCATTATCTTCTCCTTGGTGTTGTGTGTGTGTGTGTGTGTGTGTCAGAGTTTTTTCAACTTTCTTCCATGGCGTTTGTGCTAGAGAGATAGAGAGTTGGAGGTAGAAGAAGAGGGGTTGAGCGATTCAGCATGATCACATCCAAGCTCATCACCAACTGAAGAAAGAGTTCACTGCTTCCGGGATTTTCTTCAGTGCTTGCTGAATTTAGTCGTGCATTTTGTTCGGCCGAACTCCATTGAGGCAGTTAGTGGCTGCGTCCAACATTTGTTGGTTCAGTTTCTGTCTTATGTTCTTGGATGAAGGTATGTATTATGGATGCTGGTTGTATGTTTCCAATGAAAATAGAAGATGCAGGTGGGCGATCTTTCTGGTTCTAACAGGATTCTCGGAAATGGTGTGCTACTGTCTTCTTCTGTGCCGCAAGTCTATGGAACTTGTACCAAAGCATCAAAAAATTCGATGTATGTGAGAGAACACTGCATCTAGTAATCCCCGCCCGAGTCGCCATAGAGGGCGGAGAGCACTTTATTTGGTAATTCCTATATGCCGACAAGATCCACACCTACCAAGTGGCGCACACCCCTAGTCGGTCATGGGACCGGCCCATTTACGTTTTTTTTTTCTTCATTTTATGTTCTCTAATTTTCTTTTAATTTTCCTTTTTCTATTTTGTTCATTTTTTCCTTTTCTACGAACGTCGAACGATGAACAATGTTGCTGTTTGAATATGTTTGTCACTAATACCCATTTTGTCTCCATTTTAAATGTTGCAACAAATTTGAAGCTGCCGTTTATAATCCCAACATGGTGGATGATCAACCGTACACGTGGTTCCTCGTGGACATTCCCTACACTTTTAAACTATGACAATATCCTCTTGTTGCCGCCTACTTCTTTGAGCGGGATCCCATATCAACTGGACCTGCAGGGGTCTTAGTTTGGAGGCCGGTTAATAGCCTCGGCGGCCACTCTCTGTTCCTCAGATTCAATTACTCGACCACTGACAACCTGAAGAAATGTGAAGCACAGGCTCCAGGATGGCACATTGGTTTCATTCACGAGGAAAAACTAGATATACACAACATACCGAAGGTTTCGCGGTAATCAATACCCTAATATTCTGCGCTGCAACCTGCACCTATATGAATGTGAGACCATGGGAGTCATCAACCTTCCCAGAGATAGTTGGGGTAGTGTCCAACAAGCGGCTATATGGTTTAAGCTTGGTTTAAATATTTTCCACTCGGTGTTACCTTTAAAGAAAACAACGTGCTTTTTATTGTGCTTGAAGTGCCGAGTAGTACATTATTTTTAGTATCTACTAGTTTGAATCAGTTTATTTGAACATTGACCTGCTTTTGTATTCCGAATTGCCTTCAGACTATAAACCATGTATGGTTGTTTATTGATTGGCTTCATTTCAACACTATAGTTATAATGTCTTTACATCCTTTATAATATAGTCACCTTGTATCGATCATCCTTTGAGAAACCATTCCTATTTTTTCTTAGCTAAAAGGGAAATTACATCCTCGCAGGCAACCGTTCTTGCTGCAGGCCACAAAACATGTCTCAACTGGTCCTGATTGATTGAGGTCTATACCCCAAAGCAGTCCAAGTTAGAGCATATACACACTAGGTGATATCTGGTGTAGTGACTGTGCAGACCCCACATATCAATCATACATAATTATCCAAAATAACATGTCACTCACTTATTTTTTGAGAATAAAAAAAGCCATATGTTTGGACATCAGGCCGTTCGATGGAAAAATCCCAGTCTGTTGAAATATCAAGACTGTTATTCTAGGCTAGCTAGAATCCTGGGAAGATGGGCGGTCGGCTAACACATCTCATCCAAGCTGATATCTAGACCCTCTCACCATTTTGGGCGTGGGGTTATTTTTTTGGTGCTCCCATAAAAGTTGCTTCTTGTATCATCTCCCCTGATGACTGCAAGTACACATATCAGTTGTAGCTAGTTTCAAAATAAGAGTATCAAACCACGAGGAGCTACTAGTAATAATCTTGATATCCCTTGCTACTTTCTACTAAAGATTACTTAATAATTGTTTTCTTATCTCAAAATGATAAAAGGGGGTGTTGTAAATGATTGCAGGAAAAGTAAATAAAGCAGTAAAAACTTTATATAAAAAGGGTTGGAACTTTATAAGACAAAGTGTTCTCTGTGATTATTGGATCCACCTCTAACACTAGGACTCATGTTAATGAAGATGAAATATGCTTTCAAGCATGTTGTGTGTGGGAGAGCTCTGTAATAAGATGCGCCCAGAAAGCCATCGGTCATCGCATCTCTAAATAACCACAACATCTAGCCTTCTGCGGCCACATATATATGAACTAGTGCTATTAAGGGGCGTACCCCATGGTCATCAATATGAGCTTTATGAATCCCTCTTATCCCCTTATTCATGTGTCAAAGTGCCGATACGGTAATGTCACTTCTCGTCGTTCATTTTACCACACTTCAAAGAGAAGTTCCCTCTCAAGACCAATAGGCAATATTACATGGTGCACAACATGTAATACAAGAGAGAAAACTAACACACATTAATACTTGAAACTATAGATCATCTTAGATTCATCTCATATTCATGCTAGAGTTTCTCATCTCCCCAAGAACTAATATGACTACTCACACATGGAGACAATCAAGAACATCATCATAATCTTGTGGAATGAATTAGAGGAATGGAACGAATTCGAATACAAATCCACAATAGCAATCAAGATTACAACTATGGTTGGAGGATGATGGTGCAGCGGTTGATGATGATGAATGGGATGATGCCTTGTCCTCCGAGGATCCACGTAGCAGCCCGAATCTTATCTCATCCAAAGTTCCTTCTTGAGATCTGATCTGGAGCGGTGTTTCTCGGTTTCGTGGAGCTGTGTGTGTCTGATCTCTGATCCGTCTACGGGAGGTGAAAGTTATTGACAAGGCGGTGCTCCTGGAGGGTGGTACGGCCGGACGGTACGGGCGGTCTTTGCCTGTACCGATGCCCGCTAAAGTCCCTAGAAATTGTCCTCGCATTGTCGTTTCGCCCACGCGCATTATTAAGTGTAAAAATGATTTCTATCACGTCAAAATGCCAGAAAATGACAGTTTTCATTGATATTTGATTATTGACGTATTATTTTAAGATCCCGTGTAGAAAACCATAAAAGGGCGCGGTAGCGCGGTAAAATACAAAAATATTACCACTACTTGATGATAACTTGATAAAATAGTAATGCAAAAATATCTTAAAAATGCACTCATCAACTTCCCCAAGCTTAGACTCTTGCTCGAGGACGAGCAAGATATGATCTTAATGAATAGAGTCATCTTTGTTCATGAAGCGAGAGTCGTTAAAACAAATGAGGTATTTTTGAAGATCAAGGGTTATAACATTGGATGTAAAACTAGAGCATGGATGACACCATACTATTCTCAAACTCAAATGACTTAAGGCCTCCACACCTTGCAAGGTTTAATAAAAGACAAGAATATTACTTTATCTAAATATCATAAAATCATGAAGTTAGCTTTTCTTCATGGATCTTGCTAATAACGTTTCACTTTTTCCACTTTTCTTTCTTCACTTCTTTTTATTTCACATTCTTCTTCTCTTTCTTTCTATGTTTCTTTTTTTTCGCACGAAGGAACCAATGATTATAAAATACTTTGTAAGTAATTTTCCTATATCCTATTAAAACTTTTTGTGTGGAGGACCATAAAATTATTAGCATGATGCAAGTACAATTATACTCATCCTAATTCATGTAGGGATACGTTGCATAGAAAACAAAAAATTTCCTACCGCGAGAACGCAAACCAAGCCAAGATGCAATCTAGAAGATGGGAGCAACGAGGAGATGATCGAGACTCACCCTTGAAGATTTCCAAAGCCTACAAGATGAGGCTCTTGTTGCTGCGGTAGACGATCACTTGCCGCTTGCAAAAGCGCGTAGAAGATCTTGATCACGGTGCCACGATCGGGCAGCACCTCCGTACTCGGTCACACGTTCGGTGTTGATGAAGACGACGTCCTTCTCCCCGTTCCAGCGGGCAGCGGAAGTAGTAGCTCCTCCTTGAATCCGGCAGCACGACGGCATGGTGGCGGTGGAGAACTCCGGCGGAGCTTCGCTAAGCGTTGCGGGAGAAGTGGAGGAGAGGGGGCGGCTAGGGTTTGGGAGAGGGGGTGGCCGGCCACTATGGGGTGCGGCCTCCTTGAGGGCTTGTGGTGGCCGGCCCCCTCCCCTATGCCCCTCATTGTATAGGTGGAATACCCAAGAGTTGGTCTACAAGTCTTCGAATAAGACCCCAAACCAAAACCTTCCATACGACATGAAACCTACCCAAGGTGGGATTCCCACTTGAGGTGGGACTCCCACCTTTCCTTGGGAGGGGGTGGCCGGCCACCTTAGGTGGAGTCCACCTGGGACTCCACCCCCTAGGTTGGCCGGCCATGGGTGGTGGAATCCCTCCGGGACTCCGCCTTCCAAAGTGATTTCTTCCGGACTTTTCTAGAACCTTTTAGAACCTTCCATAAATGCACCGGATCATTTCCAAACTTGGAATATGACTTCCTATATATGAATCTTATTCTCCGGACCATTCCGGAACTCCTCGTGATGTCCGGGATTCCATCCGAGACTTCGAACAATACTTCGAACTCCATTCCATATTCAAGTTCTACTATTACAATATCAAACCTTAAGTGTGTCACCCTACGGTTCGCGAACTATGTGGACATGGGTGAGAACTCTCTCCGACCAATAACCAATAGCGGGATCTGGAGATCCATAATAGCTCCCACATATTCAACGATGACTTAGTGATCGAATGAACCATTCACATACGATACCAATTCCCTTTGTCACGCGATATTTTACTTGTCCGAGGTTTGATCATCGGTATCACTCTATACCTTGTTCAACCTCGTCTCCTGACAAGTACTCTTTACTCGTACCGTGGTATGTGGTATCTTATGAACTTATTCATATGCTTGCAAGACATTGGACGACATTCCACCGAGAGGGCCCAGAGTATATCTATCCGTCATCGGGATGGACAAATCCCACTGTTGATCCATATGCCTCAACTCATACTTTCCGGATACTTAATCCCACCTTTATAACCACCCATTTACGCAGTGGCGTTTGATGTAATCAAAATACCTTTCCGGTATAAGTGATTTACATGATCTCATGGTCGAAAGGACTAGGTAACTATGTATCGAAAGCTTATAGTAAATAACTTAATGACGTGATCTTATGCTACGCTTAATTGGGTGTGTCCATTACATCATTCATATAATAATATAACCTTGTTATTAATAACATCCAATGTTCATGATTCTGAAACTAATCATCTATTAATCAACAAGCTAGTTAAGAGGCTTACTAGGGACTCTTTGTTGTTTACATAACACACATGTATCAATGTTTCGGTTAATACAATTATAGCATGATATATAAACATTTATCATAAACATAAAGATATATAATAACCACTTTTATTATTGCCTCTTGGGCATATCTCCAACAATTCATACATCTAATGCAATAATCATAATTCAATCATACTTCAAAGAGGATAACGGCTCAAGATTCATTGGATAAAAATCATTCACTTTCCGGGGAAGCAAAACAAGTGCCAAATGCAATCCTTATCGAATTTCGAACTAAATGCATGCTGAAAGTAAATACTCGAACTAAAGGGACAAATTACAAGGTGTTATAGATCTTTCCAAGCTTGGAATCAAGCTAGGTGGGATCAAATATTCCTTGCGATTATTTGATACTATATTTTATCCTTTTATTTCAAAGGGGCTTCCCCTTCAAGCTTACAGATCTTGGTCTGCAGCGCAACGGTGAAGACTTCGAGATAGATGATGCGGGTAGAACACTCTTTAGCCAGCTTCTCTAGAAGGGCGATGTAGTTTTTGCTTACTTCCAGCGTCTTCTTCTGCATATCAAGAGAGCGAAGACAAATATCAAGGTTAGCCTCCAGCCCTTTGATGATCTTTTCATCCATCGCAGCGTCGCAGAAGCCGCACATGCTCTGCGGATCCGGGGCTTTCTCTTCAATCCTCTTGATGCGCTTGTCCAACTTATCCAGCGACTCCTGCCTGTTCTGATCTTCCATCTTCAACTTGTTGATGAGGCAAAGTCCTTCGTCCTCCTCGAAGCTCATATCACTGGAGGTACTTGTTTACTGCTTGCAGGAGCTCTGGGCATACCCGCCACAGGTTACTAGCGACACCACCATTTTCCTTCCTTCCTATTTTTGTTATGCTTCCTGCTTGTTTCCAACTCTATCAGACTACTCGTGATTGCAAAATTCACTCACCAGCAGACCAAGGAAGCACTAAACCTGAGTAAATAGAACCCGATTACACATATACTCCCCCTAGTCCCTACAACCAACTAACCGTTCCTAAATAGGAATGCAAACTGCATACGCTGAAGTAACTACACACTTGATTTTCACATATTTAGTTTCCTGAGGCTGGGGACACATTTAGTGGATCGGAGGAAGTATTTGTTACTTGTTAGTTGTTACTGAACTGCTCCGAAATAGGATCAAACATATTCATATACAGAGATGAATGAGCCCTGACATGGTACTTCCAACAAGACTGGGACTACGGGTTGTTTCAAAATACTAAGATATAGCTTCCCATATAAACAATTTGGGAGTGCCACTGAAGGAAGTGTATAAAGAAAGGCTTAAGGCAACACTATACTTCCCGACCGAGGCACACCTAACTCAATTACCCTGCCTCCTGTCATGATCTAGTCACATTGCATGATAATTAACAAGTTTCTTAAAATCCCTTTCACATTTCTTTCTCAGAATGTCCGTGTAGAGGAATACAAAAAAATTGAGGACAAGTCCACCGCCATCGACCTTGCTAGAGGTTATTCACTGTTATTGGTAGCGAACTGACTGAGATGCTCACCAGGTTGAGGCTCTGTGGCTCTGAGCAGGAACTACTTGTTGGGTCTGCTGAATATAAAAGAATAATTGAAGGGAACCTGGTTAGTGTTACTGTGTAAGCGTCCTTGATGCTTCTGTTCGTGTCAACAGTATATAGATCACCATTTGCTTTTTCAGGCAATAATCTGTCGGTATGATAGTATTGTGGAGGAGGTGATTTTGGGTCTGGAGAATATGATATTATTGCCTGAAGAAACATCAGAGCCAAAGGAGTACCGCCTTCCCAGGGACAAACGAGGATTAATACTTTTCTTACGTCAATATGACTTTGTTGTATTGCAAGCGGTTAGCTCACCATGTCTTCGTCAACAAAGTGGCGATGAGAGCCCTGCGAAGAAGGAAGGTAATATCTCTCTTAGGCCATCTCCAACGGGGCGACGCATTTCGGACGCTCAAAACTGGTCGCGAGCATCCGTTTGCGTCGTCCCGCGGACATATTTTGTCCGGGCGTTCGTTTGCGTCTGGGTATGCTCCACTGGTGGAAAAAGGGGCTTTGGTCGCGGTTGGCAACTGCCATTAGTCGCGGTGGCCCAACCGCGACCAAAGTAGCGCGACTAAAGGTCCCCGCCTTTAGTCGCGGTTCCTTACGAACCGCGACTAAAGGCCCATCCACGTGGGCCGCAGGCGAGCGCCAGGGTGGAGGACCTTTAGTCGCGGTTCTTCTGGCCAACCGCGACTAAAGGCCTCCGCAGGGTTTAGGGTTTAGCCCCCCCCTCCCCCTAAATCTGGTTTCTTTTTAATTTGTATTATTTTATTTCTTTTGGGTTTTAATTTTGAAGGAGTTTCACATATTCTACGGTACTGTATACATACATGCATATGAATGTACAATTTCAAACAAATTTGAAATTAGAACCAAAAAGAATTCAAGAGTAATATACAATATATATTCAATATCGGATGACCATATACAATATATATTCAATATCGGATGACCATATACAATTTTGAACAAGTTAGTTACAAATTCCGGTGCCTATAAAGATCTACGTCATCGTAATAGTGTTCTCCTCTAGGATCGATGACTTCCTCGCCAACCATCCAGCTAGTTCCTCTTGAAGTGGTCGGAAGCGAGCTTCTGGACTAAGCGTCTTCCGGAGGTTATTCCTCAGGATGTTGTTCTCACACGTCTGGTCCCGCTCATTGCAGTATCTCCGGATCCTCTCACAAACATAGTATCCACATAGATTGGTCCCCGGTGGCTGAGTATCCCCAGTCGTCGGCACTGTCATTTTAAAATGTAGCTCTTTTTTGAATTCACCGACCTTGGTATCTACGAACCGTCTCCAAACCCTACGAGGCAAAGAAAATTAAATAAACAAGAGAGTTATTAATTAGTTACTTGATATTAGGAAATGATGAACGAAATAGGCCGATCGATATAGAGCGCAAATGAATGAAAATAATTACTTTTGCATCATTTTTCTCATGTCGCCCCAAAGCGCCGGATCCATATTCAGAGAGTCGTGGACGAGAACCGAGGAGGTCTGAACTTTAATTACCATAAGAATCCGAGTGGAACCTCGCGGACACGATACATGCACAATCATGCATAACTCATCGATTAGCCACATACCATGCATGGAGTAAACAAAAGAGAATGTGCTCAAGACAGAAACACTCACCCAAAATGGTAAGGAAATAGAATATCACTTTTTCGTTGCTGTTTTCTAATAAACCGCCACAGGTCTTCCTCCACGTCGGCGGGGTGGTGTTCTAACACATATGAATTAACGATGTGTGGGTCAATGAACCGGATGTTCCTTATTCGCATTTCCCGCTTCTTCATTCTGCATAATATATAGCGTACACAACAAGATAGTTAGGACAATATATATATATATATATATATATATATATATATATATATATATATAGTGCGGGCAATGAACGAGATGGGGTAGAAATTAATAAATCACTTACGAACGTAGCAACCGATGATAGATTTGTCGAGGTCGCGCAGATTGAACAGCTGGAACAATTCACTCAGAGGAATTTGTACCCAGTAACGTTTGAAGTGATGCTCATATTTAACTTCCGCATAGATATAGTCTTTGGCGTTTTCATGTTTTATGTAAGCCTTGTACCAATTTAGCAGACCTTTCATTTGTCGAGGTAGATCCTCTTCCTGCGCAGGCTCGATGAGAGGGCCATTCTTCACATATGTAAATACTACGTCCTTCATTGGCGCCTCATCAAGGCCTAACACCGCACGAAGAGTGATACCTAAGTCGGCCGCTTGTTTTCTCGGCACTTTCTACGATCAATCCATGTGCTGCCGCAGCTGCTATGATATCGGGGGCATCCGGACCGGCGGCTTGCACTATGAGCGGGGCGATCGATTGTTTACTTTGTTTCCCGAGCTGGGCAACTTCTTTCCCCTTTGCTTCTCCGCCAACTCTTTCCTGTTCTTGAACGCGAGTGCTTGCCTACGAAGTTCACGTAAATAGTCGTCGGCAGATTCTTCGCGGCTTGGGACGGTGTGTTCAAAAATGACTTAGCCCACTGCTTTTCCTTGTCGAATATACCGGCTTGGGCTCGCCCTCTATTTTCTTCTCGGACGCTTGCCTTCCATTTCTCTAAATCAGCAGCCGCGCCCGCCTCGACTTCCTCGGCACTACTTTCCCAAGACCTCCCGGGGAGAGGCTTCGATGATACCTCCGGTACCTTTGTTTTCTTAGGTACGTAAGGGTCCGGGTTAATAACCAAGGACCGCTTCGCTTCTTCGCCGGAGGTGGATTGGGGGCGGTACCGGTGTCCGATCACCCGCCGGACGAGGACTCGGGGGCGGCGTCGGCGGACGTGAATGAGGTGTATTAGGTGAAGCACCACCGCCACCGTCACCGCCACCGCCACCGTCACCGCCACCGCCACCGCCACCGTCACCGCCACCGCCACCACCACCACCGTACGGGGTGGACTTGTTGGCGCCTCGCCCGGAAACTTGATAAATTTCTTCCGCCATAGAATGAACTGGCGCTTGACATCTCCAAGTCTTTTCACCCCTTCGGGTGTAGCAATGTCAATGTCCAGTGTCCTCAAACCCTTGGACTATCTCCTCCACCGTGACACGAGCATAGCCATCTTGAATGGGGTTGTTGTGGTGGAGTGCTCCAGGTGGTAAAGCACTGCCGATGGCTACCTTCATGGACATGTTCCCGATAGGATAATACAGATGACATGCTTTCATCTCCTTTATATCGTCCACGGGGTAGCGAGGAGGCTCCGGTGCAATAACCTCGACCACCAGCCGAGGCTCCGGTGCAGTAATTTCGATCGTCGGTGCACCAGCCGGTGAGGCCTCCGTGGAAGCCACGCCGCTTCTTCTCCGCTGCCGGCTTCCGAGATCCATTGGATGATCTTCATGCTGCGCCCGAGCTGCATCTCTTTCGGCGACTAGTACACTCACGGTTTTCTTCATCACATCCATTTCCGTTACCAACTTCGCCACAACATCTCGCATCCCGATCCATCTTTCTCTTACGGCTTCAGTAACCGTACGGGTCATCTTTCCGGGGAACCCTAGTTTCCACGAAATGTCCCCGGGCATGCCTCGTACACGTCCTCCGTGTTCAGGATTCCCGAGGGCTTTTTTCGTGGCGTCGTTCTCTCTCGTTGAACCTGATCCTCCCTCTTGAGCATCCCTCATTGCCTCAATAAGGTTTTGGGTGGGTGTAATTATTTTGCCCCGGTAAACACACTCCCCGTCTCCGGGTTCAGCGATCCCCCATGCCCGTACCACCAGCTTTTGGCCCTTGGGTCCCATCCTCCGTACTCGGACGGATTCCTCGCGCCCTCGCCTCGTTCTCCATCTTCTCCCACTTAGGCTGCCAAAAGCGATACCCTCCCGGCCCCATTTTATGATTGTACTCCTTCTTGGCCGCATTTTCCTTATTTTTTTTCGATAGTTCAAGGAACTGCTCCGATTTCTTTTGCTTCACAAATTCTGGCCAATCATGTTGCAGTTTCTCATATTGTCCTTTGAAATCCGGAGTCTTGCCCTGGTTGACAAAGTCATGGGCTAGATTTTGCTTGTATTTCCGGAATGCGTTGGCCATCCTAGAAAGAGCGAACTCGTTTGACTAGCTTGCGCCTCTTCTTGTTTTCCGCAATCTTGTTACCCTCCTCATCGTATTTGCGGTATTCCGGAGGTAGAACGAAATGTTCCATAAGCTTGTTGAAGCAATCTTTTTTTCTCTCTCGTTCGACAAAAGTGAAACCAACACGTGCCTTCTTTGGCTCATTCCACTCCCGGCGGGTGATCGAGACGTTGTCTCTAACAACGGCTCCGCATTGGCCGACAAACTTGGTGGCGTTCTTGCTGGGCTCCAGCTGCCTCGCCGGTTTCTTCGTCGACAACATCGATGGTGCATGTTTCTCCTGGTTTCATCGTCTTGGTTGCGCCACGCTTTGACGACGGCGTACTCGATTTTTTCGACGATCCGGCCGAGGGCTAAAATAAGAAAGAGAGTCGCGCGCGTTAGTACACACACATTTATTCAAATCAGTTATTGTATCACCAGACGCTCAATATGTATATATATATACCTCGGCGCCGGAGGTGGTTGCTACTTCCAACCGAAGATCGTCGTTTATCGACGTTTCTTCCGCACCATCTTGCTGACAGCGCCCTTCATCTTCACCCTCAAGGTTCAGATAAGAAGAGATATCATCTTCTTCTTCTCCGGTCGGCACAAAAGGAATATCGCCTTTTATGATGCCGAAGATATGGTCTTCAGCGACCGGATCATAGTTGTCCAGAATCGGGTCACCTCTATCGTCCGCCATATGTCAGTCCTGAAAACATGTAGTCAAAACAAATTAATTAAGTGAAGAAGGGGGCGGTGGCGGTGGCGAAAGGGCGGTGCCAAAAGGAGGGGGCGAGGAAGGGGTGCGCGCGGAGTCGGAGTCGGTGACGAAAGGGCGGTGGCGAAAGGGCGGCGGTGGCGAAAAGGCGTGGTGGTGCCGCCCTCTCGACCCAAAAAAAAAACACCGCTCGTATACGGACGGGGCGACGAGGGGCTCGCTGCCCCCTCCGTATACGCGCGGTGTTTAGTTTTTTTTTTACACAATCTTTACTTCATTTTTATTAAGTCAAAATTTTAGTTTTTTTTTAAACAATCTTTACTTCATTTTTATTAAGTCAAAATTTTAGTTTTTTTTAAACAAAGTTTTTAATTAAGTCAAAGTTTTAGTTCTTTTTTAGTACCCATTTTAGTTCAACTTTTATTAAGTCAAAGTTGTAGTTTCATTTTTACTAGTTTCTAATTAAAAGAACTTATATATAGTTAAACAAAGTAAAAAACTAAAAAACTAAAAAACTAAAAAAAAAAGAAAAGAAAAAGGCAGGCCGCGCGCCGGGGCTAGCTCGTCTGCGCGCTCCTCTCTCTCCCGCACGCGTGGCCGGCAGAGCGCCGCCGGGCAGAGCGCCGCCGGGCGGGCGAGCTAGCATGGCGGCGGCGCGCGGCGGCCCTGGCGCGCGCCTCTCCTCTCTCTGCGCCGGTGATGACGAGCGAGGGGGGCGCGGCGCGGTAGCCGGCGGGCGCGGCGGCCCGGCCTCTCCTCTCTCTCTCTCCCGCGGTGCGTGGCGCGCGGCAACGGCCGGCGCGCGTGTGGCGGCGGCGACGATGACGTACTCGGGGCGGCGGAGATCGGGGCGCGCGTGTGGCGGCGGCGACGACGACGAACTCGGGCGGCGGCGGACGACGAACGCGCGGCGGAGGAGAGGATCGATCGGGCGGAGAAACGAAGAATGAACCGCCAGGGGCGCGCGCGCGAATTTATAGCGGCGACCCTTTAGTCGCGGTTGGGGTCCCCAACCGCGACTAGAGGCACTTTAGTCGCGGTTGGCCTCCCCAACCGCGACTAAAGGGTATTTTCGGCGGTTTTAAGTTTCCCGCGGAAAATACCCTTTAGTCGCGGTTGGCGAGGCCAACCGCGACTAAAGCTAATTTTCAAATTTCTTTTCTTTTTTCAGAGATATATCAATAAATTCAGAAAATTAAACTAATACATTTCAAATTATTTAAAATACAAATAATATATCAAAAAAACAGTAAAAATAAAACTAATTCAATTCAAAATCTTAAAAATACAAATAATATATCAAAAAATTCAGAAAAATAAAACTAATTCAATTCAAAATTTTAAAAATACAAATAATATATCAAAAAATTCAGAAAAATAAAACTAATTCAATTCAAAATTTTAAAAATACAAATAATATATCAAAAAATTCAGAAAAATAAAACTAATTCAATTTAAAATTTTAAAAATACAAATAATATATCAAAAAATTCAGAAAAATAAAACTAATTCAATTCAAAATTTTAAAAATACAAATAATATATCAAAAAATTCATAAAAATAAAACTAATTCAATTCAAAATTTTAAAAATACAAATAATATATCAAAAAATTCAGAAAAATAAAACTAATTCAATTCAAAATTTTAAAAATACAAATTGTCAAAAATTAATAAAAATAAAACTAATTCAATTCAAAAGTTCGTTGGCCCCCTCTTCCCGCCTCTTTCCGCCGACCCCCTCTTCCCTCCTCGTCTTCCCGCCATTTCTTCCCTGTCTTCCCGCCTCTTTCTTCCCGCCAATTGTTTCCCGCCTCTTTCTTCCCGCCAATTGTTTCCCGCCAATTTCTTCCGGCCTCTTTCTTCCCGCCAATTTTTTCCCGCCAATTTCTTCCCGCCACTTTCTCCCCGCCTCTTTCTTCCCGCCTCCCGTCTTCCCGCTCCCATTTTTCCCGCCATTTGTCACTACATATAGGTAGCCCGCCTTGGCCAGCATCACATCTCTACAATCTCTCATCACTCTCTCATGGCTTCCACCGCACCCACTCTAACCTACCAGCAGGTGGAGGAGCTTTGCGCTCGAACTACCCTTGCCCTCCGGGCTACCGCGTCCCCGCGCGGCCGGAGCCTAAGCGCCGGCGGCGTGCCGGTCCCTCCCGTCCCTCGTGGTACCGCGCGCCGGCGGCCATCACGAACCACTACTACCTCGACCTCACGCCGGAGCAGCGGATGAATCCCCGCCGGCATCCCGATAACCAGACATACCTGGGACGCCTTCTTCATCAATCGGCGTGAGAGGGCGCTCGCTGTGATGAGGAGGACGGTCTGCCTCCCGGAAACTTCCACGAGGCCGGCCGTCGGCTATGGTGGTACGGCCGGACTCTGCAGAGCGTCATGGACTACATCACGGCCGGCGATATCCCCCGCCCGCGCTACCCTCGGCTCGAGCCACGAGCGCCGCCCGACGACAGCGACGACAGCAGCGACGATGACGCCGGCAACTTAGAAGGCGACGACTACCAGTACAATGGCGGCGGCTATGAAGACTACGAGTATGCATATTATACGCCTAGGCAGGAGTATGACTAAATCACTCCAAATTTCATGTATGTAGGAGTATGACTTAGTCACTCCAAATTTCCTATATGCAGGAGTATGACTTAGTCACTCCAAATTTCATGTATGCAGGAGTATGACTTAGTCACTCCAAATTTCATGTATCATCAGTGCTATCTCAAGTCAATTGACTCATTCGAAAATGGACACCAAACACATCACGGGTAATATAATTCACATGATTCATTAAACAAAGTTTGGTACAATAAATTATTACACATCATTTCTTCCCTTGTGTCCCCGCTTGCTTACGATTGTGCCGTATCCATGGAGCATCCTCATCATTTAACTTAATGCTTGGGTCGGTGTTCACTTTGAAGGGCGGAATTTCAGCAAACATATTATAATCTTCTCGACATGTCTCGTCTTGTCCTCCACTCCCACGATGTTTCTTTTCCCGAAAGAACAATGTGGCGCTTTGGATCATCGCATGATGTACCGATCGTTTTCTTATCTTTCCGTTTCCTCGGTTTGCTACTCATGTCCTTCACATAGAAAACCCGAGCGACATCTTTCGCTAGGACGAATGGTTCGTCAAGGTAACCAAGATTGTTGAAATCCACCATTGTCATTCCGTATTGCTGGTCCACCTTTACCCCACCTCCTCGTTAGCTTGAACCATTTGCACCGGAACAAAGGGACCCTAAAGGAGGGTCCATAGTCAAGTTCCCATATCTCCTCTATGTAACCATAATATGTGACCTTTTGCCCATTCTCGGTTGCTGCATCAAAGCGGACACCACCGTTTTGGTTGGTGCTCTTTTTATCTTGGGCGATCGTGTAAAATGTATTCCCATTTATCTCGTACTCTTGGAAAGTCGTTATAGTCGAAGATGGTGTCTTGGCCAACATGTACAACTGATCTACAACCTTATTGTCACTCATTAAATGTTTTCTCAACCAACCGCCGAAAGTCTCCATGTGGGCCTTCCTAATCCAGGATTCAAGCTTCCTGTGGTTGTCCGAGCGTAAAATATTCTTGTGTTTCTCAAAGTACGGAGCCACCAAGCCGGAATTGGTCGAACCGTGTGGTGTGCTTCAGTCGGAGAATGGCCGTCCATACATATCATTGATTTCCTTCCGATCGTGCCTTTTCCACTTAGTCTCCCTCGTGCCGCGATTGAGGAAGACCAATCGGCTTAAGGTCGGAACAAAGTCAACACAAAACTCAATTACCTCCTCATTTCCATAGCCCTTGGCGATGCTTCCTTCTCGGCCTAGCACGGTTACGAACATATTTCTTTAATACTCCCATGAACCTCTCGAAGGGGAACATATTGTGTAGAAATACAGGACCGAGAATGGAAATCTCATCGACTAGGTGAACCAGGAGGTGCGTCATAATATTGAAGAAGGATGGCGGGAACACCAACTCGAAACCGACAAGACATTGGATCACATCGTTCGTAACCGTGGTAGAACTTCCGGATTGATTACCTTCTCGAGAGATTGCATTGAGGAATGCACATAGCTTCACAATGGCTACTCGAACATTTTTCCGGCAGGAGCCCCTCAAAGCAATCGGAAGCAATTGCGTCATAATCACGTGGCAGTCGTGAGACTTCAGGTTTTGGAACTTTTTCTCCGCCATGTTTATTATTCCCTTTATATTGGACGAGAATCCCGACGGGACCTTCATACCGCTCGGCATTCAAAAAAGATGACCTTCTCTTCTTTGGTCGGAGCGTAGCCGGCACGACCTTGAAACCGCTCCGGATGCAGGTCATCAGTGGTCTTTCAAACTTTGCCGGTCCTCGCCGTGCTTCCTTTGTATCATTTGACTTCCCATACACGCCCAAGAAGCTTAGGATGTTCACGCAAATATTCTTCGTAACGTGCATCACGTCGATTGCGTAGCGGACTTCTAGGACTTTCCAATATTCTAGCTCCTGTAATATAGATTTCTTCTTCCACATGGCTACGTGCCCGTTAGCTCCCTTCGGAACCGATTGTCCGCCAGACCCTTTCCAAAGATGACTTTCAAACCCTTGACCATATCAAATACCTCAGCACTAAGCAGTGTTCCGCAGTGCTTCGGCCGGTGATCTCGCCTTGCCGTTGTAATGCTTGCCTTTCTTTCTTATCGGATGACCTTTCTGAAGAAATCGACGATGCCCAAGGTACACGTTCTTCTTACAATTTGGCAAATGTACACTTTCAGTCTCATGTAAGCAAGTGCGTGCATGCATTGTATCCCTTATTTGACAGCTCCCGAAAGGTTACTAAGAGCAGGCCAATCGTTGATGGTTACGAAAAGCAACGCTCGTAGGTCAAATTCCTCTTCTTTGTGCTCATCCCACACACGGACACCAGGTCTGCCCCACAGCTGTAAAAGTTCATCAACTAATGGCCTTAGGTACACATCGATGTCGTTGCCGGGTTGCTTCGGACCTTGGATGAGCACCGGCATCATAATGAACTTCCGCTTCATGCACAACCAAGGAGGAAGGTTGTAGATGCATAGAGTCACGGGCCAGTGCTATGGCTGGAGCTCGCTCGCCAAAAGGATTCATGCCATCCGTACTTAGACCAAATCTTATGTTCCTTGCGTCACCTGCAAAATCTTTGAACTCTCCGTCGATCTTTCTCCATTGCGTTCCATCTCGCGGGGTGTCTCAACTCCCCGTCCGACTTACGGTCCTCTTTGTGCCATCGCAACAACTTGGCATGCTCTTTGTTCCCGAACAGACGTTTCAACCGTGGTATTATAGGAGCATACCACATCACCTTGGCGGGAACCCTCTTCCCGGGTTTCGGCCCTCAACATCGTCACCAGGGTCATCGCCTCGATCTTATAACGCAATGCAGTGCATACCGGGCATTCATTCAAATTCTCGTATTCACCGCGGTAGAGGATGCAGTCGTTGATGCATGCATGTATCTTCGTAACCTCTAAACCTAGAGGGCGTGACAACCTTCTTTGCTTCGTACGTAGTGGCGGGCAACTCGTTATTCTTTGGAAACATATTCTTCAACATTTTCAGCAAGTTTTCAAATGCCGAGTCAGCTACACCTGCCTCGTGCCTTCCATCTCAGCAAATCCAAGTGTGCAGCCTAGCTTTTTCGGACCATCATCGCATCCGGGTACAGCGCCTTCCCGTGATCCTCTAACATGCGATCCAAATTCTCCCTCTCTTTTTCAGTTTCGCAGCGTCTCCGTGCATCAGCAATGGTCCGACCAAGATCATCAACGGGATCATCACGTGCCTCTTCTTCACCTTCCCCTTCACCTTCAGCATCCTCCATGAAAGTATCACCGAAATGAGAAAGATAGCTTTCATCATTGAAATCATCCCCTTCTTCATCTTCTTCCATTATAACCCCTCTTTCTCCATGCTTGGTCCAACAATTATAGCTTGGCATGAAACCGTGCCGAAGCAGGTGCATGTGAACATCTCTTGAGGAAGAGTAACCCTTCCGATTCTTACACTTAACACATGGACAGATAACAAAACCCCCCGCTTGTTCGCATTAGCCACTACGAGGAAATCTTTCAAACCCGTACCGAACTCGCCGGAGAGTCGGTTACCGTACATCCATTGCCGATTCATCTGCATTATTATAATATAAAATATATAATTAACCATCATGCATTTGTTAAACTAACTAGCTACAAACAATATAAATTAAACAATGAACTACACACACATGCATATTTTATCAATGACACATCAAAGGTTCAAGTTGCTAACCGCGATCGAGGAGGAAAAAATAAATGAGAAAGCTCAAGTGTGACTCCAACACTTCATATCATGTTTGTTTCATGCTCTTGGGGCATTTCATCAAACACCTTATGTGCATAAGAGGAACCAAAAGCAAACCTAACACTCACTTGTGAAGTTTGTGAAGAGAATGGCTCCAAATGGCTAAGTGTTGGCTGCTGGATGGGTATATATAGGGAGGGGCTTTAGTCGCGGCTGGCCTGGCCAACCGCGACTAAAGGCCTTCGGGCACCTTTAGTCGCGGTTGGGCTGGCCAACCGCGACTAAAGCCCCCACGTGCACCAGCCTGGCCACCGTGCGCCCGGGCCCAGCTTTGGTCGCGGTTCGCCACACGAACCGCGACTAAAGACCCCATTAGTCGCGGTTCCTTTACCTTCGCGACTTATGGGGCTTCCCGGAAGCCTGTTTTTCCACCAGTGCTCCCACCGGGGCAACCAATTTTTAGATTTGCAACGCATTTAAAAATATAAAAAATAGTACATTTAAATGCATAAAATTATACAATGTAGATCTAGAAGCCTAGACTACTTGCTTCCGGACGGGCCGGCACCGTCGTTGCGTCGCTCCATCGCATGCTTCTCCGCCGCCTCCCGTGCGGCTGCTATAGCTTGGTGCGCCGCCGCGTCCTCTTGCAAGCACTGCTGCAGCCTCGCGTTGGCGGGGTCGTCCTTGAGCGTCTCGAAGGACTCGACTATAGCTCTCTGCTCCGCCGCCCTCTCCTCCGGGGTAGGCGCATCAGGGTCATCGAAAGACCATGATATGTCGGAGTCGGACTCCTCTGCGGCTGCGGCGGCCGCTAGCCTGCGCTGTTCCAGCTCGGCGTCCAACGCCGCGTGGCCCGCCCGCTCCTCCTCTGCTTCCTTCTCCGCGAGTGCCAAGGCATTGGCGTCCCTGACCGGGTCGAGGAGGTTGCCCGTGCTGTCGTCGGAGTCGAACTCCTCGTCGGAGCTCGAGGCCGGGGGAGGTGGAGTGGGAGGTGTAGGTGGAGGTGGAGGCGCGGCAGCCTGGCCACGGCCGGCGTTGCTCATGGTGGCTGCGGCGGAGTCTGAGCGGCAGCGGCGCTACGGTGGAGGTTGTGCAGCGGCTAGGGTTTTTGTGGGGAGGAGATGATATGCTGGCGCCCCTGTTTATATAGATCAGAGGCAGGGCGACGGCCGTGGCACGCGTGGCAACGCCATTACTTCGTGCGCAGAGGTAGGCGACGGTCGCGCCATGCGAGGCATCGCCATTTACGCGGCCGCAGACTGCCGAAGCGACGTCTCGGCGCCGGTACTGGCGGAGAAGATGCATCGACGCTTGGTCACTGCCAGGTGGGGCAGACAAAACGTCCGCCAGACGCTAGCGGACGCGGAACACAGCGTCCGCGGAGACGCATCCCAGGCGCATATTTGGGCCAGGTTTGCGTCTCCGCGGACGGCCCGGTCACTTTGCGTCGCCCCGCTGGAGGTGGTGCCAGACGCATTTCCGGTCACGGCGGACGAAAACGGTCGCTCAGCGACCGTTTGCGTCGCGCCGCTGGAGATGCCCTTTCTTACTATTATATCCTACTGGGTATGAGGTTGATCATTTTCAAACCTTTTTAAAACTTGGTTACAATGCTGTTGTGCAGAGGGGAAAGGTGTTCCAGATTTCTGGCTAAATGCAATGTTAATCAATGAAATCCTGGGCGAGGAGGTGAGGCCACACTACTTTGTAGATTCCCCTCTTTTAAACTATGAATGTTTTATGTTCAGAGTAGAATTTGAGTCTATTTAAGTACATCGATCTCCTTGCTGCTAATGATACTGTACTAATCTTATCTACTTCTGTGTTCAGATCCAGGAGAGGGATGAGGAAGCTCTGAAGTATCTCAAGGACATCAAATGGTGCAGAATTGATGATCCAAAGGGTTTCAAGCTTGAGTTTTTCTTCGATACCAATCCATTCTTCAAAAATTCCGTGCTGGCTAAAACGTATCACATAGATGAGGAAGATGAACCCATTCTAGAAAAAGCAATCGGGTATGTAATAGTTTTTGCTTTTGCAATTTTTCTGCCAGGCTAAATTATTTCATCAACATCTAATATTTACGAAATGATTTATTTTTCAGGACTGAAATTGATTGGTGCCGAGGTAAGTGTCTCACACAAAACGTGCTGAAAAAGAAGCCAAAGAAGGGCTCAAAAAACACAAAGCCTATCACAATAGTAGAAGATTGTGAGAGCTTCTTCAAGTTCTTCAGCCCCACTGAAGGTCCTAATGATGATAAGGAAATTGACGATAGTTGAATAAGTCTATGTACTTGTTGATAATATATCTTATGTTGAGAATTAGTGTCCTTTTTTCCTTACCTTTTGTATGTTGCTTCTCTTAACAGGCTGAACAACTGATGGAACAAATTCAGAAGGACTATGATATTGCGTAATTTCATTTGCGTTTTTGCACATACTAATGTTATTTTGTTCTGAATCATATTGATGTAACGATTATTTAATTGTTTATTAATAGCACACCTTTATTTTTGGTTCTGAATGGGAATTGTATTATTGCCAGATTTACCATCAGGGACAATATTATCCCTCATGCTGTTTCATGGTTCACTACAGAAGCTTCTCAAGATGAGTACTACAAAGCCATTCTTGAGGATGATGAAGACGAGGAGGATTATAACGGTATGATGGCCATTGACCTCTCCGCTCTCGGCGCTTTCTACATTTCTCTGCCTCCGCTGTTTTTGCTTGCTCTTGCTTTTTTTTCTCTCAAGGTGATTGAGTTTGGTTCCAACTGTTTGTGGCCGTTGGTATTGATGCAGCACTCACACCAGAGCAGAACGCCGACATCATGGGGTCGTGTAAGGTATTGCGATTTTTCATTCAAAAAGAATCCTCTATGGCTCTGATTGATTTTCGATGTGTCTAGTCGGGTTTTTTGGGGACGTTTGTGTCGTGGTGTTTTATTCGATTCAACGATGCTTCTGCCTAGGAAAAGCTTTCGAGGTTAGCGAACATGCTCGAGAGCCTCGCACCCAACATCAGGAAGCGTGTGGAGGCACTGATGAAACTTCAGGTAAAACCAAAACAGACTGAATTAGAAATTAACATTTTTTTTTGTGTTGGAGATGCTCTTAAGTTTGTGTAGGAGTGTAAGGTGTAATGCAATGGTAGAAAAACTTTATGATGGATTGATGGTTGGATTGTTCCTTCATCCTTCATGGTTCTGTTATAAAACAGAGTAAAGAAAGCCAGATATTAAATGTATATGCATTGGTTTTACTTTCTTGGTTTCTTCAAGACTACTATTATTAACTTGTGGGCGTTCAAATCCATCACATTTTCAATTTCGTTTGTTGTTTGTCTCTGCTGAGATGATTTTAAAACTACAAACTCTAGGAGTTGAACACCAAGAAAACACCTATTGAGATGTGCACCAATTATTTTCAAATTCCCATTTGGTAGATATTTTTCATGTTCATGGTCATAAAAGCGGTTATTGATTGTGTAGGATGCGAATACCTCTTTCTTCCACAGGCAATGCACTTACAGGCGGCAAAAAAATCGAATCTTTAGCCTGACCAACGGCGACCGCGTGCTGACGGACCACGCTGATTTGGCAGAGGCTGCTTTCTCCCACTTCGACGCGCTGCTAGGCACCGCCATCGACCGCGAACGCACCCTGGACCTCTCGCAGCTCATCGAACCATGTGACCTGCAGGACTTGGACGCACCATTCAGCGTCGACGAGATCTGGAGCACCGTCAAGAGGCTGCCGGCGCGGAAGGCGTTGGGACCTGATGAGTTCACCGCCGAGTTTGTCCGTGCATGCTGGAGCACGATCAAGCAAGACCTGGTGGATGCTTTCCAGCAGCTCTACGAGATGCGCGGCCGTGGCTTCGCCTGCCTCAACCAGGCTCTGCTCACAATGCTGCCGAAGCTCGCGAACGCAAGCCAGCTGGGAGACTACCGCCCAATTAGCCCCATTCACTTCGTGGCCAAACTGTTCGCTAAGGTGCTCTCCCTATGGCTGGCTCCCAAGCTAACTGACATGGTGAGCCGAAACTAGAACACATTCATTGCGGGGAGAAGCCTCCACGACAATTTCATCTTGGTCAAGCAATCAGCGAGGCTGCTTCACCAGCTGGCCAATCCGAGAGTGTAATAACCCAGAACATAGGATCATCGAAGGGTAGATTTAGAATTGGGATGTGCATTTCATCACAAAATGAGTGAAATTTTTGCGCCTTATTGCAACTAAAGCTAAGAGGGATCGAGATTCTCTCTCAATTGCAATTAGGGTTAGACAATGTGAGTTATGAATTTCGACATGATCTCTTTTGTAACTTGTCTATTTGGGAGTTGATTTTGATTTGACAAGTCATATTGAATTTATAACTCAATGAGATTAAGATAAACAATATAGAATATGAAATATGAATTCATAATTCAAATACATTTCATAATTCAAATCACTTTCAATTTCAAATTGAAATATAAATACACCAATCATTTATAAGTAAATGATACCAACACAAATTGAGCTCATAAGGAAAATTTGAGCTTTATTGATATACATACACACATACAATGTCTTTACATTATTCTTATAGAAGAATTGGATGAATTATAAACATAATAAAAAGAAGATTACATGAATTTGTATCTATACTAAAAATCCTAAGCTTATGTCTTGGAAGAAGTTGTCCTAGATCATTTTCATCCTTAAAAACTGCAAAATAGAGAGAATATATACACAAGGGGGTTAAAAAATCAAGTTAGTAAAGCCAGGGGTGAAACCAAGTGTCAGTGACACTTGTGCTTGTCCAAAACTTGGACACCACAATGATAGGTCACATCAGACCAAACCTGAGCTCACCGCAGGGGCTCAAGTTTCAGCAAAGTGGTCACACAGCTCATGGAGCTGCTGTGCCACCAACAACACATCAAGCATAGCTGAGTCACAAGCCAAGCCAAGGCTGTGTGTCACAGCCAAAGGAGATGCACAACAGAGATAAATAGGGTAGGATAAATAGGGTAGAAACGCTAGAAACAATGCACATTCGACCAGATAACCATATATCAAGCAACCAACCAAGAACAAAAAGAGTTCATCTCAGTTCTTACTCAAGAACAGCACCAACAGCCGCTGAAACCATTTTACCATCCAAATTCACCAACCAGAACTCAACAGAAAGCATGGGAACATAAACAAGATCATCAGGAGCTAGGAGGAGAAGGACAAGTACCAAGAACATCAAGCAACTGCTCAACAGCAGTTGATCTTAACCATCTAGGAGCTGGAGCAAGGTATACTTGATACCTAGAGGGGATCCAGTGGATCCAATTCATTACTTATGCATGACACAAGTCATGGGTTGAGCAGATGCTCAAGGGTGATCATCACTTGGTGATTGACCAAGGATCATTGGCAGTAGAAACAACTACTAGAGCTAGAAACCATCCAGACACCATTTCTGTGCATACAAGCAAGAACAGATGCACAGAGGTGCACACAAGCAAGCACACATGCACGGATAGCACCAGAAGAAGGGTTACCAGTAATAGCAATTACCAAGAACCACCTAGTGAAAACCCTAGCCACTAAACCATCAGGAAAACCCTAGATTTCTTCACATGCAAGCATAATGGCTTTCATATTATTTATGATTCCCTATTATGCAAGCAGAGATGAGTAGCCAACAAGAACTAGCCAACTGTGTGAGCAACCAATCAGCAGCAATTCTACTAAGGTCACATCAAACACAAATCCGTCAAATTAACCAAGAATATAAGTCATCATCATCCAGTAATGGATTCAGACTTGGATTATTTCCAAATGGATCATGGAAATATCAAATCATGCACAACAAGGCAAATAATCAACACTGCATAAGCAGTTCATCAATAATCAATTCATCCAGGCATGCATATATAACAAATCCATGCATGAAACAGATAATAACATCACTGTGAGGCAACATCAGCATGCACCATTGCATCCTAGGCACTGAGACAAGTCCAGTGAGCTATAGAGAGCAGCAACAACACACCCAGATGCATAAGCATCATAAGCATACATCAGTGACAACAATAGCTAGTAATTTATTCATATAGCAATGAATTGACTAGTAATAAGCCACTAGCATCCAATTACTCAAATAGATCAAGCATGTAACATCCCAAATTTTAAAACAAAGAGAAAATGAATTTCCTTTTTCAAAAAATGAGAACCAACAAAAACTTTCTTACATAGAGGGCTATGCATAGTGCTCGTACCTAATATTTGTGTTTTGCCATGATGAGTGTTCTTATGCTTAGGTGATAAACCCTAAAACCCTAAAGTGATCAAGTGAAGATCACAAACCAAATAAAATAAAAGAGAAAGAAATCAAATAAGAAACACCCTAAACCCTAACCTTCTAAAAAATCATTTGGATCTATTTTGAGAAACCAAAATAAAAGAAAAAGACATATGTGGGCATGTAGCCCTAATATGTAAATTTTGAACCCTACCTTTCTTACGTTGCTAAATGGTGGTGAACCATTGCAAAACTTACCAAACCCTAAACCTCATCCCTCTTGTAACCAACCTTTGAAAAACAAAATAAAAAGAAATGATCTTAATTAAGAAAAAAAGGGCATATGCAAGCCTATGGCTAGTTTGTGTAAATGCTAAAACTTTGTTTGTCTACCTTGGTATATGGTTTGTAAATACCTCAACACACTCAACCAAGTACTTACCAACCAATTCAAGTGAGAAACAAAATAAAATCAAACATATGCATAGAGGCATATGTGGCACTTAGCCAAAATATCAAACCTTGACCTAGGCACCCCCATTGCCCCAAAATGGTTTGAACCCTTTACCCAACTCCATCTAGCACCAAATAAACCTCACACATGCCTAAGTGAAGCAAAGAAAAAGAAAAGAATAACAGTGAGAAAATCACAAAACCCTCACATATGGTTTATGCCATTTTTCCAAATCTTTACCCTAGACCATTTTGGTCTTCACCATTAGTTGTATTATGTTATTATGAACTTATTACAACTTTTGGAATCAAAGAAACACAAATCAAATCAAATTCAAACTCAATTTTGGATCACATATGATAATGGTCAAATCTGCCATTTATAGTTTGATCCCTACTTTGAGCCCTTGCAATTCAAAATTTTCAAACTAAACTTTCCCAATTCTTTGCACCTCATCCAAGAGCACATGAAGGAGAACAACTTTTGTCAAGACCACCTGGTCAAATTCATCTTGGATCAAATTCTATGCTCATCCAAAGTTGGAACTTTTTATCAAATGCAACAATCCCACTTTGTGCAATTTTGCATTTCTTTGATTTTTAAACTTCCACCACCACACATGGTTGTCTCTGGTCATTTGCAACTCAACCAAACTCACTACTTTAAATTTTTGAATCCATTTGAATTCAACCAAAATTTGCAAGTTTGTGAATTAGGCAAATATGGAACAAATTAAACACTATTTGAAATAGTGTTTTGGCCTCACTCCACTTGCCCCATTTCACTCCCCCTGGTTCCCTTGTCCCCTCTCACCCTAGCCCATGCACAGAAGCCCTAAGAGGAGGGGCCAAAGCTAGCATGGCATGGCCATGCCGGCCATGCCACACATGGCAACCTCCCCTCTCTTCTCCTTCCTCCCTGACCCTGGCCATGGGGCCATTCTGCACCACCTCGACTCCCTACACCACCTAGCATCGCCACTTGTCGAGGAGGACGAAGACCCTCGCCGGAAAACGCGCGTTCTGGACGATGCCGAGGACGTCGTGGGCGCGTCCACCGGCAAGCTCTGGCCACGCGCCACGCCGACGAACCATGCTTCCCCTGGACCCCCTAGCTGCACGTCGAGCATCGCCGTCGCCGCGCCAACCCGCCAGACAAGGTCCCCTGCTCGCGCAAGCCCTGTCGCCGATGACCAGCTCGCCGGATTCCCGTAACCTTGCCGCCAGGACCTCGCCTTTGCTAGAGCACGCCAGGTCGTCCCCCACCTAGCTATCGAGCTCCCTAGCACCGCCTGGATGCCGCCTACCTCGCGCTGACGTCGCCGACCCCCTTCCTTTGCCGGAGCCGCCGCTCTGCTGTCGACCCTGCCGCACCCCTCACGGCCACCTCGCGCCCTATAAATGGAGCCGTCCCCACGCCTTCATCTCCACAGCAAACTCACTCCCCTCCTCTCTCTCTGAACCTCCTCCGCTCCTCTCCACTGCACATCGCCGCCGCTAGCCAGCCAATTTCTCGCCGGAGACCCGCAAGCAACCGTGGACCAATCCACCGCTACCGGCCACCTCAAGCCTCGCCGTCGGTACCAATCGACTCGCCGTCGACGACAACCTCGCCTCGCGTCAACGCCGCCCCTCGCCGGAGTCCAGGAGCGCCGCCGACCCCCTACCTCCACCGCGGCAGCGACCTCTTCCCCTCGACGGAGACGACGAGCCTCGACCGTCTGATCTTCGTCTAATCGAACGGATCACATTAAACGGTATCGCTTCGGCAAACTTCAGTCGCTGACGGGCGGGCCCCTCTGTCAGGCGGCCCGTGGCGTGTGAAGCGTTACTGGGCTGGCCTTTCTGGCATTTTTAAATCTTTCGGCCCGTTTATTTCCCGCCTAGCCCATTAGTCCCTTTTCAATTTAAATTGATTCAGAGAAATTCAAATACTGGTCCTGTCTTTGAAATTAAATAGAATCTATTTGGCTTGGCCAAATTTAACAAATTTTATATTGCTGGAAAGCTATTGAAAAGTTCTACAACTTTCCACTGGTCTCACCTTGAGATCTGTTGTAGAAATAAAGTGACAAAAATATGAAGGCAGGTACTTTTTCACATTCATTTAAATCTTAAAAATCAACCAAAATAGATATTTAGTTAATTCCAACTCCAATGGCTCACATTTAACTTACACTAATTGTTTCTGCAACAAAATGGTGTGGTCACTTTGTATGATCATGCCCTAGTTTAAATAATGGACTATATGGCTAGTTTACTTAAGTGATATTGTCCAAAACTATTATGGAAATCATATGAAGTATTTTACTTCATTTAAATCTCATCCCAAGTACTTTCATATGAAGTTGAACCCCTGGTCAAATACTCTCACTTGAAATACTTGGAGATTTTCAATCATAATAGGCTTGGTTAAATAGTATGAGGTATTTCTACCTCATTTAAATCATTTTCTCAAATGATGATGATGAATGGTTGACTTAGGTCAACATGAATTCAGGTATGATTGTTTGAGAAATTAAATCTTAAAGAAGATTCAATGAGAGGAAATTATTCCTCAAGAACTATATGGAAACTATCATTTACATATGTAATGAGAGGAAATTATTTTTCCTCAAGCAACCCAACCAATGCACCCTAATTGTGTTATGTGTGTGATTAGAATAGTTGTGTGAAGTGATGATGTGCTTAGTATGGCTCTTGAAATTGTTGAGTGATTATACCTCGTATTCGAATTTAGACGCTAGCACCGGAGAATACTAGGAGGAGGAAGGATTCTACCAAGAGGAGGAAGAGGAGCACCTTGAGAACTACCAAGGCAAGCTAATATTCTTGCAAAGTGCAAAGCCCTTTGGGGCAAGGCCCCATGACTCTTACCTTTCTTACCACAAGCCTATCCCAAGTTGTTACCTTACAAGTTTTACTTGTTTATTTAAAGAGTTACTTTTATAGTTAACTTTGGTCTAAGTTAAGAAGATTTACTAGAGTAGCAAAGTTAGTCTCAAACTAGCCAAGCAAGATAGCACCTCTCATGATTAGTGCTAGTGCTAAATATTAAAACTTGACTACTCTAGATGGGAACGTGTGAATTGAATTGAATTTGAACCCTTGGAACGATGAGTCATTCCATTGAATGCTTTTTGAAGGTGAATATGACCAAGAGAAGATGGTGATTTTTGATATAAAACTGATATTGGTTTGAATGCGATACCTTTCCAATTTTGAGTACCCCCACAATACCTGATTATGGGTAGGGCTTAACTCGGAAATTTATGCATCTTAGTATGGGTTCCCTCCGAACACACATCATAGGGGTTATGCTTGAGGCTGCCTCTCGTTGTTGAGAAATGATGTGAATTGAGGTGAATTGTACGGCCAAGCCTCGTGCGGTTCCCAGAGTTGACGAGTTGGTCTTCACTGGGAGGCCAAGCTCATGGGGAGAGGTGCTCATACTAGGGTTTGTAAGTGAAAGGTTATGGTTGATGATCCGCGTACTGTGTTACGATGATTCGGGGTTATCCCGACGGATGAAATCAAATGTTGTGGCACAAGTGTGCAACCTCTGCAGAGTGTTAATCTATTCGAATAGCCGTTTCCACGGTTACAGACGGTTGGAAAGGTCATACAGTTTCCGGTGTCAGATTCTTGAAAATTGTTGGTGAAATGAATGGTGAATTGGTGACTTGTTTTGAATCACAACAAATGTTGGTGGGAATGACACTAATGTTCCCACTTGAGTTAGTTGGCACTTGAATAAGTCTTTTCTCAAATACCTGTGAACTAAAATTGGCTTGTGCAAATAAACTAGAGCTTAGCACCCCCTTTACTAGAATTGTTAGAACTTACAGTAGTATTAGTTTGCGAGTACTTTAAAGTACTCACGGATGTGTCCCTGGCTATTCAAATGGCCAGACTATGAAGAGGAGCAGAACTATCAAGATGACGGCAACCAAGATGTCTACGACAACTAGGGAATCTTCTGACGTCAGACGTTGGCCTTTGGACTAGAGAGTCCCTTCTATCTTACGCTTCCGCTATGAACTTGTGTATGTCCGTTGATCAGTAGATCAACTATTTGTGTAATATTGGATCATGTGATCTATTTGTAAGACGACTATGGTATGTAATGACTGATGACTTATGATATTCAACTGTTATGTCTCGCAACAACAATATTCCTAGGATTGCGATGTATGGCATAACAGGCATCTGAACTTAAAAATCCGGGTGTTGACAAAGCACAAGGCATAGCAGAGCATCACAGACAAGCAAGGATCCAAGGATTGGATCAACTGAAGCCTGTACAGGGCATGGGTGAGCATCACTAACACCACAAGTGTCAGTAGTGTCAACCTAGGTCAATCACAAGTACATAAGCATATGAATTAACCAGTAAGCATATGAGCAAGTCAATGAGCATAGGAACAAGCCAATAAGCATATGAACAAGGGCCAGTAAGCAATGGCGCAACATATAGACATGAACACATAGGTTGAGCACAGCACAGTGAGCCAGTAGGCATAGGAATAGCATCAGGAGGCTTAGGGTAGAGCATAGCATGCGCAACAGCACAACGACATAACAAGAACATCAAGAACAACAAGCATAGCATGCACAACATCAAGGATATCATGGCAGCATCATACGCAGAGGTGCAGTAGGCACATCTCGAGAAGAAGTAGGAGGAGAAGAGGAGGTAGCCTTAGGAGAAGGGGGTTACCTGGTGAAGGGCGAAGCGGCAGCCATGGCAGCACGGCCAACCAAGGCGGAGCCAGACCGCGGCCAAGACGTGCCAAGCCACGCACAGCATCAGAGAGGGCGGCGAGCATCCAGGGTTGGCGAGGAACCCCAGATCGACGGAGATCGCCACGAGTTCGTCGGCGACTGTGAGCGTCACGCACGCGCTCGAGCTGCCGAGGATGCAATCGACGAATTGACGTGTCATCGCGCGCAGATTCATCTGAGCACCACGGCGAGCCCTAGCTCGGTCGGAGATGGCTGGAGCAGGCGGCGACAATGGTGGCGGCGACGTCGCGACCGAATCGCCTTAGGTTTAGGATTTCGCGAGTGAGAAGAGAGCGAGAGAGAGTGAGGTGGGCCGAGATGGTTCGGTTCCACCGAACCGTTTTTGGACAGGGCCTGGTGGGCTATCCAAATGGGCCACGTTGGTGGGCCCGGCCCAATTGGGCCAGGGTATTTTTGTCTTTTCATTTTTGTAAATAACTTGTGAGTTCTACCAAATAAAAATAAAAGAAAAATACCTCTAAACATCCAAGAAAAATAAGTTTAATGAATAAGAAATTATTCTTAACAATAATAAAATAGGAAATGGAATTTACTACAAAATTTCAAATTATGAAATTTTTAAATTTAAATTTGAACTTTAAATTTTAAATGACAATTTCCTTGGATTTAAAAATCAAGGAAAATTCTTAATGAATTCAAATGATTATTATTCTAATAATTTAAAAAGGAATTCTATTATTCCAATTCATTTCTTTTGAACATTAAGATTTTCCAAAAATGGGAAATATCTTAATAATTCAAAATTCATTAAAAATTCCAAAATGAGGAAAACCCTAATTTTCAAATTCTTGATTTGAAATAAATATTTCCCAAAGGAAAATATCAATTATTTTCTTATTTAAAAAGAAAACCATGTTAAAGTACTTAAAGAATTATAAAGTACCACCAAAGGCACAAATACTTAACTCAACCCTAATTCTTAATAACCATGTCGGGGTAAGGAATTCAACATGAAATAATACATCCATTCATGCATCATTTGGATCTTATAACATTGTCTTTACCGGACAATGATGCTTCTTTAGAGAACCCAAGGTTCAGGTTCAATCCAACACATCGAACTGCATTATCTCGCAGTCACCAGGCAAGTTCACTCTTGCTCATGTCACCTTGATTATTTTATATCAATTTACCGCAAAAGTACTATACTTATCATTCTTGCATTGAAAAGCAAATGTTACTTTTCCAATTATGAATATGACTATGTGGTGGGCAATGGAACCATGGTATGTGTTGATATGGTGGAGGTTCCATTGCAAGGGTTCTATAAATCTAGGACTAATTACCAATGTTGTCCAGTGATTCTAGCGCCGTACAATTTGCGTTAACCATAAGATCTATAATGGCTCTGGGGAGGCCAGCTGTATCTTTTTCCTCTTGCATATCAACGGACTTGATGGAGCATGGCTGGGTGTTGGGGATAACACCGCAGTAGGTTGGGAAATCCTTTAAAATCCCCATCTGTGTGGATGGGAGGCTCTATCGTCTATGAGGGATTGTCCATAGTACACCGGGGGTAAAGCCGTATGATCGGGAGATGTCTACCGGGGGTGTACGGATGGACAAAAGGGTGGGTATGCAAAGTCGCGGAGAAGACAGTGATTGGCTTGGATCTTACACCTGGCCTCACACAAAGGAAGTGTGGACGAGAAACGCGTCTCGGTTGGTATCAAGGATAAATTCTCTTATGAGAAAAGTAACACACCTCTGCAGAGTGTATCAAATTTGTGGCAGTCATTCCCTGTTCCGGGAAGGGAACTACGAACGCGGTAGGAAAGGAACTCCGTGAAGTTCTGTTCAACCTGTGAAGACTGGCAGGCATAGTTTTCAGAATAAAATAAACCTTCTGAAGAAATGTTTGCGAAACATGCATTGACCTGAGATTTTCTAATCAATGGTCGTAGCTAGTGCATCAAACACATTTTTCCTTTAGAGCTTGCTGAGTACCTCTGTACTCACTTTCTTTCGACACCCTTGCTAGACTGTGACAATGAAGTGGAGGCCACCGATGGAGCACCGGAAGGAGAATACGAGCTGGTCTACGAGGAACCTGATCTATCCGGAGGAGTGGAAGGCGTGGACTATTTGATAGTCTACGGGCCCGACAACAATGTGGCGGAGGAGTAGAGTCATACCCTAGTGTCATAGAGACGAGCAGCGTAGAAGCTTACCTAAATAAGTTGTTGAGCTCAGTTTACTATTTATGCGGGTTTGTAATGAAACTTAAGTAGTATCTTAGGGTGTTCTCATCAGACCTGTGAGAATACCAACTTGTTAAGCCTGTGATTGTAATATAATCTCGAGTGTTATGACCTGCAATGTTTCTATTGTACCACTCCGAGGGATGTGAATTTGTGAAGAAGTCCCTTCATGAAGATCATATGAACGACTTGTATACTACAACATGCAGTGGTATGCTGGGTCACCGCAGAGAGTTTTGCTGAAACTGGACCTGGCAAAAGCGTTCGATTCCATCTCCTGGCCGTTCCTTTTTGAGGTTCTTCGCCAATATGGATTCGGCCAGAGGTTCCTGGAATGGATTGCCATCCTGATACGGGCATGGAGGCCTATGTGGAGCCCAGATTTAGGAGGTGGGGCGGCTAGGGTTTAGGGTAGAACAAGTTTAGTCTAAAAGTTAGGTTATACCTAGTTGCGTGTGTTCACGTGTATCATCCCTCCGGGGGTACGGTGCTGCCGTTTATCTATAATATCCGCGGCGAAGGTTCTTGTGTCCATCAAGGATTATCTAGCTCAAGGTTTGAGGCGTATCGTTCATCGATCCGTTGCTTGCTGGATTCGTTCCCTCTTCTCCAGGCTACGTTCATTGCGTTGTTGGGAGGATTTACTACCCCGTGTTCTCGCTGTGAAAGATCGGGCATCAACCTAGGTGGATCTGCTGGGATCCACCGTATCATGTGGTATCATCTTTCTGGGTTGCTCACGGCGAGGTTTTGCTGATCAATCTCTTTGGATCGGTTTGCATCGGTGAAGATTGGTTCTAGATCGGAGGAGTTTGGCTCTCGGTCGAAGAAGGTTGAGTTGGAGGAAGTTTGGAGCTGTTTGGTGCAGTTTGCAGGTCATCCATGGCTGTTTCGGAGGTCAAAATCACGAAAAATTGAGGCTGGAATCGGGAAGAAGACGAAAATTCGCGACCCGCCCCGGTCCACAGGTGTAAGGGTACATTGCCCCTGTGTGTGGTTTTGGTAATTAATGACAACCCCTATGGACTAATGTTTTCATTGAGTTTATATGAAGGAATATCCCATAAGTACTTCTTGTATTCCATGTGTTGGATTCAAGTATGGATGCCATGGAGATAAAGATACACCTTGTGTATTGGCATCAAGATCATCGATTTAAAGATACATATGTGATATGATCAAGAAGAAGAAATGAAGATGGAGTTCTTATGTGGAACTCAATATTAGCCATGCTCTATCTTATGAGAGTATGAGAAGGTACAAGGTTAAGTCGGGCAAGTTCAAAATGAGCATCTCAAGTGGATCACATGCTTGAAGCTTGCCGTCCATTTGGTGATAATGTACATGTGAAGATGTGCATCAATAGAGCTTTCCCATCATGGTGTATGGGGGAGTATTTGTGAGTCTTCACGAAGCGACGATGATCAAGTGAGGCATTCCGGCTTGAGTGGAGCGTGAAGAGCTATCATCAAGATCAAGCGGGATGCGCAAGGCAAAGGTATGACCTTGCTAGGTTTTCCTTTTACCGGTCTCAAGGTGGTTGTTGGGAGACCGGATTATAGGATAGATAGCCGCACTATCAAGAGGGGCTTTCGGTTGTGTAACTTGATCGCATCGTCTTAGGGAGCTCAATCCTTTGCATACTTTGCATATCCCTATTGCTTCTTGGTGTTTCTCTGTGTGAGGTTCTTGAGCTTGTTGCTAGCTTTACAACAAGCCCAAGTTCATCGAAAACGGAATCCGCATGCATCTTCTATTGCGTTTTCGAGTTTGGACGTCTTCACCGTTTCTTGATGGTGGGAGACTCCCTCTCTAAAATCATCTAAAATGTTTTTGTTGGGGTTCTATTCGTCGTTATCTTTCCAACAAAATTGGTTTCGTGTCAATCGGGGTCGGACACAAAAGTTATCACAATTTTTGTATAACATGTTTTCCTGCTCACCCGGTCAGGGACCCGGTCGGACCGGCCCATGCGCCGGCCGGTTCCGGTCTGCCGCCCGGACAGCCGGCCAACAGACCGACTGGCTCGGCGTGCCGTCCGGTTGACCGGTCGCCAACCGGTCGCCAACCGGGCGCCAACCGGGGGACAACCGGATGACCTCCTGGACGACACAAAGTGACCCCGGTCGGGGTCCGGCCTACCGACCGGTTTGGACCGGCTGGTCCGGTCTGTGGCCCGGTCTGACCGGGCCATGGACCGGACGGCCCGGCCCCGAGCCCGGTTGACCGGCCTCCTCCACGGTTGACTCAGCCCAACCTTTCCCCAACGGTTATATTTGCTCTTGGGCTATAAATAGCCCTTCTTCCACCTTGGGCTGAGTTAGTTCTTCTATTCTCTCACCTCCATTGTTGCCTTTGAAGAACTTGCTCTCTCTCTTGTCTCCCCCATGATTCTTGCTCATTCTTGAGGGATCTAAGAGAGGAGATCTAGATCTACACTTCCACCAATCCATTTCTCCTCTAAGTGAGGGAAACTCTTGGGATCTAGATCTTGGAGTCTTTTGTTGACTTTCCCCATTGTTCTTCCTCTCCAATCTCATCTTAGCATTTGTTGCTTGGGTGGGATTTGAGAGTGAAGGATTTGAACACCTCTAGTGTTCTTGCTTTGCATCATTGCATAGTGTTGAGCTCTCCACCACGATTAGTTCGAGTGAGAGACCGTGAGCTTGTTACTCTTGGAGGGAGACCTCCTAGTTGTCTTGGCGGTTGGTGCTCCGGTGATCTCTTCAAGAAGATTGTGAAGAGGCCCGGGCTTCTCCTTCGTGGAGCTTGTGAAGTGGTTGTGGAGCTTGCCATCTCCGGAGCGGAGGAAAAGCTAACCATAAGGAAAGGGCCATTATCCTTCGTGGGTGTGGTTCGGAGAATAGGGTGAGCCTTCGTGGCGCGGGGAATCCTTCGTGGGACCTCCACTCCTCCAAACGTGATGTACCTTCTTGCAAAGGAAGGGAACACGGGAATACATCCTCGTCTCCGCGTGCCTCGGTTATTTCTATACCCGAGCTCTCTTTCCTTGTGATAGCCATCGTGCTTGAAGTACATATATCTTGCTATCACTTGTGCTACATATATCTTGTGCCTATCTTGCTTAGCTCTAGTTTCTATTGTTACACTTAGTTGAGCTTAGCATATTTAGGGTTTGTGCTTGTAAACTAAACGATAGTTTAATTCCGCATTCTTACAAGACAAATCTGCAAGAGTTTGTAATTGCCTATTCACCCCCCTCTAGGCGACATCTCGATCTTTCAACAGGCCGGTGACCGGGCTCTGGGCCGGCCAGGCCGGTCCAAACCGGCCCATATGCTGGTGCCAATCGGCCACGATACTGAGCCGCCCAGCCAAACCGCCGGTCGCCAGGGCGGTCTGACCGGGCTCCAGGCCGGTCGTGCCGGCGCCCAGGCTGGTCCAACCGGGCCCTGGGCCGGGCAGGCTGCTGCTGCTACTGTTTCATCTCCGGCGCTGTCGGCCATTGATGCTGATGCTGTTGGTGAGTTTCCGGGCGATGTTCTAGGCAGGAGGTGTACTCTTCCGAAGAAATCTAGTAAGGTTTTCACTGACTATCTGGACATCTTGAAGGGAGAAGAGCGTCCGCCATCCAGTATTCGTTTGTATCTACACCGTCTTGCGACACTTCAGGAGTATGAAGATTGGGAGAGGAACATGGAGTTGGGTTTTGCGTGATGTCGCATATACAATCGGAAGTTCAATGGATCTCTTGCTCAACGGCGTGTGGACGAGGCATTAGACCAATGCTGGCATGAGGCAGTTGACAGAGGTGAATTTGCTTATACTTGAGAGGACTACAAAACTTTCCTTCGTAATGGTTTCGTGTTACCATATGTGGAGGAGAGTGAGCAGCCGTCCAGAGTTGTACACGCAATAGAGGAAGTGGGCAAGTGCATAGTTCCTATTCAGGAGGTTCTTCCACTACCAACAGTCACCGAGGACGAGGTGATATCTTCAGAGGAGAGGAAACCTGGCTCTGATACCAAGAGCACTACTGTGAGTGTTGAGGAAGATGTACCATTGAGAGGGCTGAATATGCAACTCAAGAAGGTACAAGATGATGCTTGCAAGACAGTTGACAAGGGTCAGCGGTGGAGTTTGTTTCAGACTCAGTGCTTTATCAAGGGCAAGGCTTGCAAGTTGATGATTGATGGTGGTAGCTGTACTAATGGCATTAGCAAGACGATGGTGGCAGCGTTGGGGTTGTCTACATGGCATCTTCCTGAACCTAAGCGTCTTGAGTGGTTGAATAGCTGTGGTATGCTTAAAATTACTCACAAGGTGCGTGTGCCATTTACAGTTGATGCGTATGTTGATGAGATAGAGTGCGAAGTGTTGCCATTGGTGGTGTGCGGATTGCTACTTGGGCGTCCATGGCAGTATGATCGTAATGTGACACATGCTGGGCGAGCAAATACATATTCTTTTATGCATGGTGGCAAACAACGGACTTTGAAGCCTTTGGGTGATGATCATATCAGGTCCGATGTGGAGTTAGTGGTGCGTAAGGAGAAGTTGCACAAGCCTAAAGTGCAGCGAGAGGTGCATGATGTTCCGAGCATTGATGTTGGTGATGTTTCAGCCATACCTGTAGATGACAAGCCAGTTCTTGTTGGTGACAAGCCGGATGAAGCTACACTTGTTATTAATGTGGATGTTGCAGCATGTGCTACAGTTCCAGTTTGTGTTGATGCCGGTATACAGACTGATGATGTTTGTGCTGATGATGTTTCAATACATGTGGCGCAGATTGATGTCTACGGGAGCTTCTATTCTTGTAGACAGTGTTGGGCCTCCAAGAGCAGAGGTTTGTAGAACAGCAGCAAGTTTCCCTTAAGTGGATCACCCAAGGTTTATCGATCTCAGGGAGGAAGAGGTCAAAGATATCCCTCTCATGCAACCACTGCAACCACAAAGCAAGAAGTCTCTTGTGTACCCAACACACCTAATAGGTGTACTAGTTCGGCGAAGAGATAGTGAAATACGGGTGGTATGAATAAGTAGTAGCAACGGCACCGGAAAAGTGCTTTGCCCGGGATAGTAACTGCAGCAGTAGTAACGCAGACGGTAGTAACGCAAGCGATAGTAACGCAGCGTGGTAACGCGATAAAAAACGATAAACAAGCAGCAATAGCGAGTATTTAGGAACAAGGCCTAGGGATTACACTTTCACTAGTGGACACTCTCAACATTGATCACATAACGGAATAGATAAATGCATACTCTACACTCTCTTGTTGGATGATGAACACATTGCGTAGGATTACACGAACCCTCAATGCCGGAGTTAACAAGCTCCACAATTCAATGTTCATATTTAAATAACCTTAGAGTGCAAGAAAGATCAATTCGACTAAACCAAGTACTAACATAGCATGCACACTTGTCACCTTCATGCTATGTAGGAGGAATAATACACATCAATACTATCATAGCAATAGTTAACTTCATAATCTACAAGAGATCATAATCATAGCATACGCCAAGTACTAACACGGATGCACACACTGTCACCATTACACCGTGTAGGAGGAATAAAACTACTTTAATAACATTTCTAGAGTAGCACATAGATAAATTGTGATACAAAACACATTGCAATCATAAAGAGATATAAATAAGCACTTCACTATGCCATTCATAACGGTGAATAAGTATTACTGTGAAATATAGCCTAAGAGACCCACACGGTGCACACACTGTCACCTTTACACACGTGGGACAAGGAGTCTCTGGAGATCACATAAGTAAAACTCACTTGACTAGCATAATGACATCTAGATTACAAGCATCATCATATGAATCTCAATCATGTAAGGCAGCTCATGAGATTATTGTATTGAAGTACATAGGAGAGAGATGAACCACATAGCTACCGGTACAGCCCCGAGCCTCGATGGAGAACTACTCCCTCCTCATGGGAGCAGCAGCGGTGATGAAGATGGCGGTGGAGATGGCAGCGGTGTCGATGGAGAAGCCTTCGGGGCACTTCCCCGTTCCGGCAGAGTGCCGGAACAGAGACTCCTGCCCCCCAGATCTTGGCTTCGCGATGGCGGCGGCTCGCGGAAGGTTTTCCGTATCGTGGTTTTTCGCATCGGGGTTTTCTCGACGGAGGCTTTAAATAGGCGGAAGGGCAGCCTCGGAGGGGGCACGGGGGCCCACACCATAGGGCGGCGCGGCCCCCTCCGGCCGCGCCGGGGTGTGGTGTGGGGCCCCCGGGGCTTCCCTCCGGCGGCTCTCGGGTGTTCGGATGGTTCCGGGAAAAATAGGAACTTGGGTCTTGATTTCGTCCGATTCCGAGAATATTTCGTTACTAGGATTTACGAAACCAAAAACAGCGAGAAAACGACAATCGGCACTTCGGCATCTTGTTAATAGGTTAGTTCCGGAAAATGCACGAATATGACATAAAGTGTGCATAAAACATGTAGGTATCATCAATAATATGGCATGGAACATAAGAAATTATCGATACGTCGGAGACGTATCAAGCATCCCCAAGCTTAGTTACTGCTCGTCCCGAGCGAGTAAAACGATAACAAAGATAATTTCTGAAGTGACATGCCATCATAACCTTGATCATACTATTTGTAAACATATGTAGTGAATGCAGCGATCAAAACAATGGTAATGACATGAGTAAACAAGTGAATCATAAAGCAAAGACTTTTCATGAATAGTACTTCAAGACAAGCATCAATAAGTCTTGCATAAGAGTTAACTCATAAAGCAATAAATCAAAGTAAAGGTATTGAAGTAACACAAAGGAAGATTAAGTTTCAGCGGTTGCTTTCAACTTGTAACATGTATATCTCATGGATAATTGTCAACATAGAGTAATATAACAAATACAATATGCAAGTATGTAGGAATCAATGCACAGTTCACACAAGTGTTTGCTTCTTGAGGTGGAGAGAGATAGGTGAACTGACTCAACATAAAAGTAAAAAGAATGGTCCTTGAAAGAGGAAAGCATCGATTGCTATATTTGTGCTAGAGCTTTTATTTTGAAAACATGAAACAATTTTGTCAACGGTAGTAATAAAGCATATGAGTTATGTAAATTATATCTTACAAGTTGCAAGCCTCATGCATAGTATACTAATAGTGCCCGCACCTTGTCCTAATTAGCTTGGACTACCGGATCTTTGCAATGCACATGTTTTAACCAAGTGTCACAATGGGGTACCTCCATGCCGCCTGCAAGCCTCATGCATAGTATACTAATAGTGCTCGCATTTTGGATTTCTCGCTGTCGTCGTGGTGAACAAACAGATGCCATAGGATGGCTTAGGTTGGGGCCGAATGGACGCAAGAGGATTCGGGGGAGGGTTTGTGATTAGATGGGATGAACTTCCGGATGGTTTCCTCAAGAACTTAACCAAGGCTAGAGGTTCAAGAAGAAAGACATAAGGAAGAACTCGCTCTAGATCATCTTCTTTATTGATCTTAACAGGATACAAGTTTCTCAGTACAAGTGTTCTTCTAGACCTAGCTCTCTTCGTGCGTCTGCCCGTAAGAAGGGCTGCCCCCTCTCCTTATATAGGGGAGAGGGTGGCTTACAGGGCAAGAAACCCTAATGGCATCTTTGACTAGACAAACTACTTTACAAAGCTACTTTAATCATAGAAGACACCGGAGTCCTCTTTAATCGGGGATGCTTGACGTCCTCCGGCTTCTTTGACCGTCACCCTTCTCTTTATCGTCAGCCCTTCGTTTAAAGCTACTTTGCTTAGCTCATCCTTGTCTTCTAGCTCTGGAGAGAATCTTTGACCGGTCCTGCCGACCTGCTCTTCTTTCCGGTAGCCCGGTATCTTTCTTATCCGGTTCCGGCATACCCCTCTTGGGGATACCGGCTTAGCTTCACTTAGCCAAATTCTTATCTCTACGTTCCGGTACGAACATTAAACCGGTATCTTGATGGCTCAAACCATCCGGTTTGGCATGCCTTTGGCATACCGGGGGTCATCCCCCCAACATTAGTCCCCGAAGCTGGTATAGTCAGGCGGATCCTATCCAACAGACCATGCCAGGTTCTTTCTTCTTAGGATACCGGTTTAATCTATCCGGCTTTAGGCTTGGATCCCGGCATCTTTGCCCAGGTCATCGCTGTCTCTTCTTCTTAAGACATTATCCGGTGTCTTATCCTCCGGCATCTTAGTCATTAAACACTTCCTCGGCGAAGTCGAGAATATCTCGGGCCCCGCGCCTGTCAGTGACATGCGCACTGTGACTGACGCGCCAGTGTCAGGGGTCACTTCCCTTCGGCTTCTGCGCACGCATTAATAGCTTCACAGAGAATCTCAACTGCTTCTCTGGATCCGTGGGCACCTCCCTGTGGCCTATTATTTTTTCGCGTGTATCACCGTGTCACGTGGCGGCCCGTGGAGCGAACCGTCGCGGCCCACGACCCAAACCGCCGAGGCCCAGCGGTTTTCGGCCCACGTCTCCCTCTTCCTTTATAAGAGGGAACCGCTCCTCCTTCTTCCTCTTCTCGCATTCTCCACCTCCTCGCACACAGTGCATTTGCCCTCTGCGCCTCCGCTGCTCCGTTTCGCCGCCTGAGCTCCACCGCCCAGCGAATCTTGGCTACTGCTTCGCCGGACGTCGCCGGACTTCACCGCGTGAAGAACTCCTGCAGCGCTTCTGCCCCCGCCGCGGCATTGGTGCTTTTTCAAGCTTCTTCTCACCTCGCCGCCGACGGACTACCTCGCCGGCCCTTGGCTCATCATTCCTCCGGCGAACTTCTTCCTCAGCAACTCCGCCGCCTCAGGTTAGGCTTAATCTGGATTTACTCCTCTTTTGCTTGCTTTCTAGATCTCGACTCTGTAGTGTATTTACTTCTTCGTTTTCTTGCTTTTTCTCTCCTTCGTAGATCTTCACGCGGGGGTATATTGTGGGATTCTTGTTTCTCTTCGCCGAATTCCATGTCTAGTATGGAATCTTTCTCTACTTCTTCTTCTGCCTCTTCCTCCGCTAGCCGGCGTAGCAGATCTTCCGACGGACTGTCCGCCGATCTTGCCCGGATGGACGCTGAGTCCGGTAGCAATCGTGCATCCGGTAGTTCTAGTGAAGGTTCCGGTATGGATTCCTCCGGTATCACCCGTGGGGCCTGGATGGGCTCCAACGTTACTAAGTTCGAGATTGAGTCGGCTTTACCGGTCCAGGAGGATTCCGGAAGGATTGACCTGCCGGCTTCCTCGCGTCGAGATCAAACCGGTGCCCGAACCCGGTGAACGAGTTGTCTTTCTTGCTCACTTTGAGCGTGGCTTCGGCCTTCCTGCCTCCGACTTCTTCTGGCGTTTTCTTGATTTTTATCAACTTCAACCTCACCATCTCCATGGCAACGCCATCTTCTACCTCTCTTGCTATGCCACCTTCATGGAGGCTTATATCGGCATTCGTCCCACTCGTGAGACGTTTGCCCGCTTCTTTGCTCTTCGGATTAACTCCGTTCAGGGCAAGGACATTCCTAAACCCAAACCCCCCGTTCAATGCGGGTCTTGCATCATCGGCTCCCGTCAAGGGAGCCCTTTCTTCAAGTTCTCCGGTCTCGAGTCATGCCGGCTATGGCAAGGGACCTTTTTCTACGTGAAGAACAAAGGTGCCCCAGACCTTATCAACCTGCCGCCTTTCAATCCGGCGCCGCCCTCGAGGGCCAACTGGAGCTACAATCCGAAGGAGTCTCATATTGAGACCAACCGGATTATACGCTTTATGAGGCAACTGATGAAGGACACCAACATCTGTTCAGATGACATCATCCGCGCCTTTATCTCGCGCCGGGTGCTTCCGCTCAAGCGCCGCATGCACAAGATGAGCGAGATGTACGGTCCCGGTGATCCTACAAAGATCACCGGAATTCCTCTTAGCAAGAAGGACGTTGTCCTCAAGGCCGGCCAGATCTGTCAGACCGCCATGCCGGAGGATTGGGAATGGGGCCTTCGGCCTCTCAGTTCCACTAACCCCCCGACCCAAGATGTAAGAAGTTACGCAACTCGGGTCGGCGTACCGGTAACTTTTGCATCGCGATTAACCCCTTTTATCTTTCTTGTTCTTTCAGGCCAAGGACCGTTTCCCCGGCATCGAGTCTGACCGACGAGGCCCTCCCCAGAAGCGAGGTTTGGACAAGTTTGACCCCGACCCCGTCATTTATTGGAGGGATTTGAAGATGGGCAAGACCCCTGCCTCGCGCCTTGGCAGGTCTCCGCCGGAGCCCGCTGGTTCGTCCGACGACCTGACCATGCTTGAGGTAGCTTCTCTATTTGACCTCTTATATTTTACCGTCATCGTTCCTCTGTAGATCCTTCCTCAACCAACATCAACCCACAGATTCACGAGCACACCACCCCGCTGCAGGCCGAGGTTGTCCAGGAGTTCCTGAACAACCTCGTCGTCGGGGGCAAGAAGAACAAGACCCCGGCGTCGGATGCCGGGCCAAGCCAAGCCCCTCCGGCCAAACGCTTCCGGACCGAGCCTTTCGCGGGGAAGCAAGTAGGCACGAGGCGCTACAAGAGCAAGCAGATGCCCACTTCTTCCGGGTAAGCCTCGTTTCTTTGCTCGTTTCGTTTGTGCCTAGTTCTTTTCCGGTTACTTTTTCCAACTCTTTCTTTTTCTCTCTTTCAGCCCTGCGCTCAAGCTTGGGCCCAGGCCCGAGGGCTCTGCCGGCTCCGCTGGAGCCTCAACTCCTCCTCCTCGTTCAAGCCCGACACCATGCGGGTGCCGGCAACATCTCTGCCTCCCCTCCCGGGAGGCACTACAAGTTCGGGGCGCGCGGCCCCTAAATCTCCTGATCACCGCGCGGAGGAGGATCTTATCTCCCCTCCAGAGACCCAAGATACCGGCGCCAGCAACATCGGCGCCGAAGAAGAAGCTGCCGGGCAGGCGGATCCTTTGGTTCCTCCCGTCCAGAAAGAAAAGAAGAAGAAGAAGAAGAGTTCACACTCTTCCCCCTCCAAGGCCGTGCCGGAAACTTCCGCGCCGGCATCCTCCACCTCAGCGCCAGAAGCTCCAGTTCCTGAGCAAACTGACGCCACGCCAACGCCGCCGCCGGAAACTCCTGTTCCTGAGGCGACGCCAACACCTCCGCCGAGCCAGGGGCCTCCCGCGACTACGCCGATGCCGCCGCCGGCAGCCCCCAAGACCACTAAACGCCTCAAGCCGGGGAGTCGCGCGGAAAGGCTGTGGAGGCGCTCAGCGGCTCGCGGTCCTTGGTGCTGCACGTCGGGCCTGCCGCCGCCGCGGTCTCGGAGAAACCGTCCGGCCTCCTCGGCCGGATTGTTGAGCTCAAGCGCGAGGGCAAGGAGGCCGGGGCACCTTCTCCCCTACGGCGAGAAATGGAACGCCGCGGACATCTCCGCCGCCACGAAGGGCTTGGGGAAGGATCGCCTTCCGGCACCGGATCCAGCTGGGCCGCGGTCCACTGAAGAACACTTCATGCGGCTCAAGCGAGCCGTGAAGGAGTTCGACAGTGCCTGGTACGATGCCACCAGCAACGTCGTGGTAAGTTTCTCCAATCTCCTTGTAATTTTTGCTGATGCCGGTTTGTTTCTTTCCGGATCTTGTCTATCCTCTCAGTCCCCGAGTTTCGTGTTGAGAGCGCAGCTCTTAGCGCGGAACTTAACTAGAAAAGCGCAAAACCGGCATATCCAGTCCCCGAGTTTCGGGTTAAGATCTTTGTTTTTCCTTTCTCACAATTATCTTCCTTCGAATAGAGCACCGCTGATGCCCGGAAGCTGCTCTTTGAGGAGCTTCTGTGGGAGCACCGGGATCTTGCTGAGGCCCACAGCCACTGCCAAGGTTTGTTTTCTTTCTCTTCTTCCGGCATCTTTTCACCGACAACTTTTCCTTCTTTCTTTGTTATTTACTAGCTTTTCGCATAACAGATATTCCGGAAGCCTCCCTTGAGGCCCTCAGGGTCCAGGTTGCCGCACTCCAAGGTATCCTTTTTGCTTTCCAGTTAACCTGCTTTCTCTGCATTGTATGAGTGCAATTTTGCTAACACTTGCTTTTCGGTCTACAGAGGAGAAGGACAAGCTTGCTCGGAAGCATCGGGGAGGAGCTGGACGCCCGGAGACCCACTACGGGGAGCTCAAGCGCCGGTACATCCAGCTTGGCCTTGACCATGCTAATGCACCGAAAGCCGGCGAAGGCTGCTGCGGAGGCCGAGGCTCAACGAGGCGCCGGAGGATGCCGGCAACGCCACTGTGGTGCTGCAGACTGAGCTGGAGGAGGCCACCAACGCGCTGAAAACAGCTGAAGGCAAGGCCGCCAAGGTGCACAAAGCCGTTGCTGAGGAGGCCGCCAAGGCACAGAAGGCAGCTGAGGACAAGGTGGCGCGGCTGGAGGCGGAGCAGAAGGAGTACGACCTTCTGGTCGCGCGGACTGACGCGCTTGCCCTTCGTATGTTTTTCTTTTCCCTTTTCCGGTTCCTGCGTATAAGCTTATTTGTTCCGTTATCATGCACTTAGCTTTTTTATTTGTCTTGCAGGGCTCTTTCCGGACTCCCAGGCGCATGCTGTGAAGAAGGTCGAAGAGCACCGGGTTGCCCAAGGGCGTACGGACTTGGCCGCTGCCTGGGATCCCTACGAACACCTGGTTGCACTGAGCTCGCGGATCGCCCACATGCGCTGCGTGGACCAGAACGTCTCTGACATTCCGGAGGTGGCCGCCCAGCTCTTCAGGACTCTCTGGCCCGGAGAAGTGGTGCCGGACACCTTCTCCCTCATCAGCGACCGCACGAAGGTGCCGGCGAAGGATCCGGGAGTGGTAGTGTTCCGCTGCCCGTGCCGGAGCGGACTCGGCGCTTCGCGTTGCCTGCTCCTTGTACCCAGAGCTGGATCTGGATGCCCTCGTTGGCGTGCGCGAAGGAGCTCCCACCGATTTGGACCCGGTCCTTACCGCTGAGCGGCAAGACTGCGCGTACCACATCGCGGAGTATGCTGAGATGCGCACCTTCATCCCCCCTCCTGAAGACGTCAAGGACTACCTCAGCGATGAGGAAGAAGAAGACGGAGGCGAAGATGAAGATGCCGAGGACGCGCCACCGGAAGCTCCTGAGGCCGGCGCTGCTCCCCCTGAAGCCCCTGCTGTTTGACTTATGCTTGAACGATGCCTGTAATATGCTTGCCCTGTTGTCCTCAAAACAATGTCCGTTAAATTCTACCCCGGTATGCCGGGGTTTATGATGTAAGGTAAAACTTAAGTTCTATCTGGCTGTGGTACAACTTATGCCGGTGTCTTGCACACCGGTAACTTATTAAGTTATGTATGTTTGTGACTTAGCATTTTGCTTATCGGTTTGATTTTGGTCTTGCACTGCAATGATTCCGAAATTGTTTCCGCATCAATTCGATGCACACTTGGCTCTTTTGCTTTGGCTCTGCCTACCTTCTCCAGGCGTTTTTGGCGTATGAGCACAAAGTTCTTTTACCAAGCAAGCATTTTCTTGAACTTAGAAATAACTCGAAATTTTTGCAAAAAACCGGTATAACCGGGGTTAGTTAAACTTTCCGTATTGTTCTTTTCCGCTCCTCCTCTCCGCAGTTCATGTGCTTATCCCCTACCGGTTTATCTTGCTTGCCATGAAGCCGGGTTGCGGACAGACAGCGAGTCGAAGACTCCGGTAGGGTTTAGCACACTACTAAACCGGAAAGAAAAAACGTTCAATAAGCAACCGGTAAACTGAAAAAATAGACAAGTTCATGCAATCTTAGTGGGGTAGTCCCCGAGATTCATTCGAGGTTCGGACATCTTTTATTCATAGCAAAGAAGGTACAAAAAGGAACTTCTTACACCACAACTTCAAGAGTAGAAAGGACGCAACAAAGCTACATTCCACGGACGCTTGGTCTCCTCCCCGGACCTGTCCACCTTTCCTTTCTTCCATTCCTGTGCATCAATCAGGTAGTAGGCATCGTTGTGGAGAGCCTTGCTCACAATGAAAGGCCCTTCCCATGGCGGGGAAAGCTTGTGCCTGCCTTCAGTGCGCTGCACTAGGCGTAGCACCAGGTCTCCTTCCGGAACACTCTCGGGTTAACCTTCCGGTTGTGATAGCATCTGAGGTTCTGCTGGTAAATGGCTGTTCTTGCCAAGGCTAGCTCTCTTGCTTCTTCTAGTAAGTCCACATCGTTTTCTCGAGCTTCCTTTACCTCTTCTTCGTTATAAAGTTGCACCCTTGGTGAATCATGGAGAATGTCGGTTGGTATGACCGCTTCACTCAGTAAACCATGAAAAATGGAGTGTATCCGGTAGACCGGTTTGGAGTAGTTCTTATGCTCCACAACATCGATGGTAGCTCATCGAGCCAACACCCGGCAATTTTTCCACCGCATCGATGAGTCTCGGTTTGATACCGGAGAGCACCAAAGAGTTTGTTCTTTCCACTTGGCCATTGCCTTGTGGGTGTGCGACTGAGCACAAATCCAACCGGATATTGTTGTCCACACAAAATCTTTTGAACTCACCTTGAGCAAAGTTTGTGCCATTGTCAGTGATGATGCTATGTGGGTATCCATACCGCAAAATGACATCTTTTAAGAATTTAACCGCTGTGCGCCCATCACACTTTGCGATGGGTTTAACTTCTAGCCACTTGGTGAATTTGTCCACCATAACCAAGATGTGGGTCATGTTTCCCCTTGCTGTTTTGAATGGGCCAACCATGTCTAGGCACCAAACTGCAAATGGCCAAGTCAATGGTATTGTTTTTAAGCTGGAGGCTGGGGTATGATTTTGCTTGGCGTACCTCTGGCACCCGTTGCATTTTCTTACCATATCCTCCGCGTTTTCCAAAGCTGTTGGCCAATAGAACCCATGCCGGAACACCTTTGCTACCAGCGCCCTTGAGGAAGCGTGATGTCCACATTCTCCTCGGTGAATCTCCTCGAGCATTTCCATTCCTTCTTCCGGCTCGACACATCTTTGGAGGACACCGGTAACACTTCTCTTGTACATCTCGCCATTAATGATGGTGTAAGCCTTGGACCTCCTTTGGATCCTTCTTGACTCATTTTCGTCAACCGGCAGGGTGCCGTTGACCAGGAATTCCTTAATAGGTTTAACCCACGATGGTGTCTCCCGAACTAGGAACACCGGTACGTCTATGTCCATGTTGTCCACCAGCATTGTTTCTTCCGGTACCGGCGCAGCAGCGGCTGATCTTACCGGAACAGTCCCCGGGTTTCCTTCGTCGATATCCATCGGTACAATGTGTGACTCCGGCACAAAAATTGATTCCGACTCCGGACTTGGCTTGATTGATGGTACTCTTAAGTGTGCTAAGGCTATTCCGGGAGGAATTTCTTGCCTGGACGAGCCCAGCTTGGACAAAGCATCCGCAGCTTCATTTTCTGCACGCGGTACATGGTGAAATTCACACCCTTCGAAGAAGCCGGCAATCTTTTGCACGTGCAACCGGTACGAGGCCATGTTGGCATATTTCGCGTCCCAATCTCCGGAACACTGCTGTACCAAAAGATCTGAATCTCCATAGCAAATGATCCGGTGTGCACCGATTTCTTTTGCGACCTTAAGCCCATGGATCAAAGCCTCGTATTCAGCGACATTGTTTGATGCCCTGAAATGTACTTGTAAAACATACCGGAGATGATCTCCCTTTGGTGAGGTTAGCACCTCACCAGCACCTAGACCCTCCTTGAGCTTGGATCCGTCAAAGTGCATCTTCCAGTATTCCATTCTTTGATCCGGGGGCTTGTACTGCATTTCCGCCCAATCGACCAAAAAATCAGCTAAAGCTTGCGATTTGATGGCGTCTCTTCTATCGTACACCGGTACATACGGTGATATCTGTATTGCCCATTTCGCAATCCTGCCGCTAGCGTCCTTGTTGCACATGATATCGGAGATGGGTGCTTCGCTCACCACCTTCATAGGATGTTCCTCGAAGTAGTGCTTGAGCTTCGTGGCGGCCATGAACACGCCATAGGTCATTTTCTGGAAGTGCGGGTAGTTTTGCTTTGAGAGGGAGAGCACCTCGCTCAGGTAGTATACCGGCCTCTGGACGGTTTTCCTTCCTCTTCTCTTTCTACCACCACAACAACACTCACGACCCGGTTGGTTGCTGCTATGTATAGCAACATCGGCTCTCTTTCCAACGGCGAAGCCAATATCGGCGCGGTGGCTAACATTGTTTTCGGTTCCTTAAACGCTGCGTACTGCACTGAGGGTCCGGACGAACTTATCGGATTTTCTCATTAAATCATAGAGCGGCAAGGCCTTTTCTCCTAACACTGCTTATGAACCGGCTTAGCGATGCTAAGCTTCCGGTAAACTTTTGTATGTCCTTCAGATCTTGCGGTATCGTCATTCTCTCAATTGCCGGATCTTTACCGGATTGACCTCAATGCCTCGGCTTGAGACAAGGAAACCCAAGCAGCTTGCCGGCGGGGACACCGAAAGTACATTTTGCCGGATTAAGTTTCATCCGGAACCTTCTTAGATTATCGAATGTTTTGCCGGATATCGTCAATTAGGGTATCTTTTACCTTAGTTTTTATCACGATGTCATCCACATACACCTGCACATTCTTTCCGATTTGATCAAACAAGCATTTTTGCATACAGCGCTGGTACGTTGCACCAGCGTTGCGCAAACCAAAAGGCATAGTGATATAGCAGTAAGCCCCGTGCGGGGTAATGAACGCAGTTTTTATTTGATCTTCCTTTTTCAAGGGGATTTGGTGGAAACCGGAATACGCATCCAGGAAAGACAACAACTCACACCCAGCAGTGGAATCAATCACTTGATCGATCCGCGGTAAAGGAAAAGGGTCTCTTGGGCAAGCCTTGTTGAGGTTGGTGTAGTCGATGCACATGCGCCACACCTTTGGAGCTTTTGCCTCCGTGTTCTCATCTTTCTTCTTTTCGACCATCACCGGATTGGCCAACCACTCAGTATGCGTGACTTCCACAATGAAACCGGCAACTAACATCTTCGTCACCTCTTCTCCAATAATCTTCCTCCTATCTTCAGCGAACCGGCGCAGTGGTTGTCGCACCGGCTTGGCATCCTTTCGAACGTTCAGAGAGTGCTCAGCCAGCTCCCTCGGAACACCTACCAAGTCATCAGTAGACCAGGCAAAGATATTCCGATTCTCACGGAGGAAGCTGACGAGCGCGCTTTCCTATGCCTCACTGAGACCGGCACCGATACGAACGGTACGCTCAGGGAAAGCCGGGTCCAGCACGATGTCCTTTGTCTCCTTTGTCGGTTTGAACGCTGGAGCGCTCAGACTCGCACTCATTGCCGCTAAGCTCAACTGTGAAGACTGAGCCAGCGCAACTGCGGTTTGCATCCTTCTTTTTTCCTCTGCGATCACCAGCGACTCCGCTAGGTTTGATCCGGCGAGATGCTTGTTCCAGTGAGATTTTGTAGTTTCCCACCACAGTCAAGGGTCCACGAGGTGCCGGCATCTTCATCTTGAGATACACCGTGTGGGTCGAGGCCATGAAGGCCGCCAGTGCCGGTGTCCCCAGCAATGCATGGTACGGACTATCTAAGTCCACCACCTCGAACTCAAGGTTTTCAACCCGGCAATTGTCACGTCCTCCAAACGACACATCTACCCGAACTTTTCCAACCGGTGCGCAGGACAAACCCGGAACGATTCCATGGAACGTCGTATGAGTTGGTCGAAGCATGTTTTCTGTTATGCCCAGCGTATGCATGGTGTGCTTGTACATTATGTTTATGCTGCTCCCATTGTCTATCAGCACCTTGCTGAACTTGACGCGAGTCGTTGGCCCCTTCATGATTGGGTCCACCACGAGAGCGTAGCCACCCGGGTTCGGCATGATTTTAGGGTGGTCCCGGTATGACCATGTGAGTTCCTGATCTGACCACAACATGTATTTTGGCACTGCCGGCATCACCGCGTTCACCTCCATGGAACGACGGCGCAGGCTTTGCTTGTCTGTCGGCTCGGTGACGAACACGACACAGCACACATCTGGATCCTCATAAATGTTCCGGCCCAAAGGTGCCGGTGGAGGTGGTTGGCCGTGGCCCTCTCCCACCTGATTGACTTGCTGATACTGCTGCCTGTTTTGCTGAGGGTGTACCGGCAAGGCGTTTGCCCCGGTAAGCGGTGGTGGTGGTGGTAGCTGCTGCTGACGCGGCATATCTTGTGGCGGTGGCATCATTGCATTGCTCCCTTGTCCCTGGGCGTCTTTCACCGCTCCCTTTTGCATCAAGTACTTGGTCCAGGTACAATCTTTTGTCAGGTGGTTCGACGGGTGAGCCGGATTCGGCGTGTGCCACCGGCAAGGTTGGTCCATGGCAGGTTCCATGGTGTATTTCGCGGGTTCTTGCCAGTTCTTTTTCTGGCCGCAGGGTTTCTTTTCGACCCACTGTTTCTTAGGACCTGCCCATGGCTGCGATCCGGTTCTTTGCCTCTGGCTGCCGCTGGCATCAGAGTTTTCTTGCACAGCAGCAACTTGCTGCGAGCCATACCTTCGATCCGGGAAATCTTCCCTTCTTTTGTTGTTCCGGTTATCCCGGTATTGCTGCTGAGGCGGGTTTGATTGTTCTGGCTCAGCTTGTATCGTCGGTTGCATTGGGTCTCCCAACGCATAGTTATCCGCCACTCGTATCATCTCCGCCAACGTTGTTGGCATGTTCCTCTGTAGCCTTTGCCACAAAGGCGAACCTCGCCGGCATCCCTGGCTAAACCAAGCGATGGCTTGCGCTTCTATCACTCCTTCACAAGAGTTTCTGGTGGAGTTCCACCGGGTCAGGTAATCCCGGTCTGTTTCTTGCGGGCGCTGCACGCATAAAGCGAGCTGCTGAGGCCTGTTTGGCTTTCTGTAGGTGCTGCTGAAGTTGCTCACAAAAGCTTCCTCGAAGTCCAACCAGCCATTTATGCTTCCTTCCGGCAAGTTGTTCAGCCAGATTCTTGCCGGTCCTACCAGAAACGTTGGCACGATTCTCATGGCCCAACGCTCGGTTTCCTCCTCCGGCTATGACACCTCCGCCACCAGACAACGTATACCGCGGTCACGTAATCCGCGAGCCAGTCTTCCGGCTTAGTGGTGCCATCGTATGTTTTGGTGTCACGGGGCAACTGAAAGTTGCGAACTGGTGGTGGCTCTTTCATGATCCTTGGGCCAAAGCACTTTGGACCCGGAGGACCCTCTGCCTCAATCATTTCAGACAGGTACACTCTGTCCAGACGGTGCCTCGCATCCCGTTCCGGCAAATTTCTTTCTCCCAACCGCTCTCCCAAAGGTTTCCGGTAGGCGGCGAGTCTTGTTGAATCAGCTTCATCGTAATGTTCTGGTACCGCGGCCCTCGCCTTCCGGTACCTTGGTGGAGGCATCTCCTCATCATCATACGCTGCCCTTGCAGCCGGATAGTTTTGCCCGGTTTCGTGTCTACCGGCATGATTATTTCCGGCATAGCCTACTTTGGCGTAGCCTCGATCTGCCCCTTGGCTTTTTCTACCGGCATCGTGTTGCCCGGCTTGTTGTTTACCGGCAAGGACCGGATCGTACACGGTCATCTCGCCGTGCGTTCACCTCTTTTTCTCTTCTTCTGTCCGGATGGGGGACGAGGCCTGCCCATGGGACTTGCTTCCGGCATTCTTTGTTGAACGCGCGGATTTTGAGGCCATAGCCTTGTTCAGCTTAGCCAGCTGCTCAGCGTTCTGCTGCTCTACGGTATCCAACAGCTCTCTGACACGCTCTTGTTGTTTTGCCAGAGCCTCTCCGGTAAGCGAGTCACAAAGATCTACGACAGCCTTAGCAGCTTTTATGGTTTTATTCGGGCTACTGTACTTAGGTTTCTCTACAATGCTAGCAGATGCAGAGGTACTCTTGCCGGTAAGAACTTCCTTACGCAAATCCTGATCTAGATTGCGAGACTTAAGCCGGTTCTCCGGTATCCTAGAAGCATGAGCGCTAACAGAAGCAAAGCCATGGGTAGCGTTATACTCACGTACGGTTAGGTTCAGCTCGCGCTGCGCCCTGACGACGTCCTTGCCGCTCTCGAGTATCTTCTGGCGCTGCGCCTCCAGCTCCGCCTGAGCCGTTGCCGGGTCGATGTTCCGCGCGATGGGCGTTGCCAGCACGTTCATCGCCGCTTGGAGAGGTGTTGCCGGTGGTGCGGAAGACGCTCCCGGTGCGCCGGTGTCGCGCTCCAGCGGTGGCTTGGCCGCACGGGTCGCAGCCACACGACCAGCAACTACGTCCGCAGCCTCCTTGCCCGCGCCGGCTGCGCCAGCCATCATTACCTCGACGCTGCCGGCGGCGCGGCCAGCGACGAGCCACCTTGGCGGGTCCGGTGCCACCAGCACCGGCGAGAGGCGCTGGCGCACGGGGACGGTGCCGAAGTAGACGCGGTGGCTGCCGAACTCGATGATGCGGCCGTTCTTGGGGAAGATGCCGCCGTTGGCCAAGCAGCCCGCGTTGTCGTTGATGAAGTCGATGGAGTAGAAGCGCTGGACGAGCGCAGACACTGTCCGCTCGCCGGCGACCTCGAGGATGCCCGCCCGAATATGTACTCCAGCAAGCGCCACTTCATGCCCCACGGTGGGCGCCAACTGCCCCATAGGATGGCTTAGGTTGGGGCCGAATGGACGCAAGAGGATTTGGGGGAGGGTTTGTGATTAGATGGGATGAACTTCCGGATGGTTTCCTCAAGAACTTAACCAAGGCTAGAGGTTCAAGAAGAAAGACATAAGGAAGAACTCGCTCTAGATCATCTTCTTTATTGATCTCAACAGGATACAAGTTTCTCAGTACAAGTGTTCTTCTAAACCTAGCTCTCTTCATGCGTCCGCCCGTAAGAAGGGCTGCCCCCTCTCCTTATATAGGGGAGAGGGTGGCTTACAGGGCAAGAAACCCTAATGGCATCTTTGACTAGACAAACTACTTTACAAAGCTACTTTAATCATAGAAGACACCGGAGTCCTCTTTAATCAGGGATGCTGATGTCCTCCGGCTTCTTTGACCGTCACCCTTCTCTTTATCGTCAGCCCTTCGTTTAAAGCTACTTTGCTTAGCTCATCCTTGTCTTCTAGCTCTGGAGAGAATCTTTGACCAGTCCTGCCGACCTGCTCTTCTTTCCGGTAGCCCGGTATCTTTCTTATCCGGTTCCGGCATACCCCTCTTGGGGATACCGGCTTAGCTTCACTTAGCCAAATTCTTATCTCTACGTTCCGGTACGAACATTAAACCGGTATCTTGATGGCTCAAACCATCCGGTTTGGCATGCCTTTGGCATACCGGGGGTCATCCCCCCAACACTCGCTTTTGATTATTCTCAACTTAGACATCCATACCGGGACAACATGGACAACATACAATGGACTCCTCTTTAATGCATAAGCATGTGGCAACAATTATTATTCTCATATGAGATTGAGGATATGTGTCCAAAACTGAAACTTCCACCATGAATCATGGCTTTAGTTAGCGGCCCAATGTTCTTCTCTAACAATATGCATGCTCCAACCATTAAGGTGGTAGATCTCTCTTACTTCGGACAAGACGGACATGCATAGCAACTCACATGATATTCAACAAAGAATAGTTGATGGCGTCCCAGAAGCATGGTTATCGCACAACAAGCAACTTAATAAGAGATAAAGTGCATAAGTACATATTCAATACCACAATAGTTTTTAAGCTATTTGTCCCATGAGCTATATATTGCAAAGGCGAATGATGGAAATTTTAAAGCTAGCACTCAAGCAATTTACTTTGGAATGGCGGATAAATACCATGTAGTAGGTAGGTATGGTGGACACAAATGGCATAGTGGTTGGCTCAAGGATTTTGGATGCATGAGAAGTATTCCCTCTCGATACAAGGTTTAGGCTAGCAAGGTTATTTGAAACAAACACAAGGATGAACGGTGCAGCAAAACTCACATAAAAGACATATTGTAAACATTATAAGACTCTACACCGTCTTCCTTGTTGTTCAAAACTCAATACTAGATGTTATCTAGACTCTAGAGAAACCAAATATGCAAACCAAATTAGCAAGCTCTAAGTGTTTCTTCATTAATGGGTGCAAAGTATATGATGCAAGAGCTTAAACATGAGCACAACAATTGCCAAGTATCAAATTATCCAAGACTTTTTAGAGTTACTACATGTAGTATTTTCCAATTCCAACCATATAACAATTTAACGAAGAAGAAACTTCGCCATGAATACTATGAGTAGAGCCTAAGGACATACTTGTCCATATGCTACAGCGGAGCGTGTCTCTCTCCCATAAAGTGAATGCTAGGATCCATTTTATTCAAACAAAACAAAAAAACAAAAACAAACCGACGCTCCAAGCAAAGTGCATAAGATGTGACGGAATAAAAATATAGTTTCAGGGGAGGAACCCGATAATGTTGTCGATGAAGAAGGAGATGCCTTGGGCATCCCCAAGCTTAGACGCTTGAGTCTTCTTAGAATATGCAGGGGTGAACCACCGGGGCATCCCCAAGCTTAGAGCTTTCACTCTCCTTGATCATATTGCATCATACTCCTCTCTTGATCCTTGAAAACTTCCTCCACACCAAACTCGAAACAACTCATTAGAGGGTTAGTGCATAATAAAAATTAACATGTTCAGAGGTGACACAATCATTCTTAACACTTCTGGACATTGCATAAAGCTACTGGACATTAATGGATCAAAGAAATTCATCCAACATAGCAAAAGAGGCAATGCGAAATAAAAGGCAGAATCTGTCAAAACAAAACAGTCCGTAAAGATGGATTTTATTAGGCCACCATACTTGCTCAAATGAAAATTCTCAAATTGAATGAAAGTTGCGTACATATCTGAGGATCATGCACGTAAATTGGCTTAATTTTCTGAGCTACCTACAGGGAGGTAGACCCAGATTCGTGACAGCAAAGAAATCTGAAACTGCGCAGTAATCCAAATCTAGTACTTACTTTACTATCGAAGACTTTACTTGGCACAACAAAACATAAAACTAAGATAAGGAGAGGTTGCTACAGTAGTAAACAACTTCCAAGACTCAAATATGAAACAAAGTACTGTAGCAAAATAAACACATGGGTTATCTCCCAAGAAGTTCTTTCTTTATAGCCATTAAGATGGGCTCAGCAGTTTTAATGATGCACTCGCAAGAAATAGTATTTGAAGAAAAAGAGAGCATCAAGAGGCAAATTCAAAACAAACTTAAGTCTAACATACTTCCTATGCATAGGAATCTTGTAAATAAACAAGTTCATGAAGAGCAAAGTAACAAGCATAGGAAGATAAAACAAGTGTAGCTTCAAAAATTTCAGCACATAGAGAGGTGTTTTAGTAACATGAAAATTTCTACAACCATATTTTCCTATCTCATAATAACTTTCAGTAGCAACATGAGCAAACTCAACAATATAACTATCACATAAAGCATTCTTATCATGAGTCTCATGCATAAAATTATTACTCTCCACATAAGCATAATCAATTTTATTAGTAATAGTGGGAGCAAATTCAACAAAGTAGCTATCATTATTATTCTCATCAAGTGTAGGAGGCATAGTATCATCAAAGAAAATTTTCTCCTCAATGCTTGGGGGACTAAAAAGATCATGAAAACCAGCTCCCCCAAGCTTAGAACTTTCTACATTATTATCAACAATGGTGTTCAAAGCGTTCATACTAATATTACTACCAGCATGCAAATAAGATTCCATAGGTTTTTTAATTTTCGCATCAAACAATCCATGTTTTAAATCAGGAAATAGAATAAGAAGCTCATTGTTGTCCATTATGCCAAACTAGTGTAAACAAGAAACAAAAAGATGCAATTGCAGGATCTAAAGGAAATAGCTTCGAGCACACACACAACGGTAACGTAGAAAGTACTTATGCCCGGGACCGGAGTATGAGAGCCTTTTACCTTTCCTCCCCGGCAACGGCGCCTGAAAAGTGCTTGATGTCTACGGGAGCTTCTATTCTTGTAGACAAGTGTTGGGCCTCCAAGAGCAGAGGTTTGTAGAACGAGCAACAAGTTTCCCTTAAGTGGATCACCCAAGGTTTATCGATCTCGGGGAGGAAGAGGTCAAAGATATCCCTCTCATGCAACCCCGCAACCACAAAGCAAGAAGTCTCTTGTGTCCCCAACACACCTAATAGGTGTACTAGTTCGGCGAAGAGATAGTGAAATACAGGTGGTATGAATAAGTAGTAGCAACGGCACCGAAAAGTGCTTTGCCCAGGATAGTAACGCAAGCAGTAGTAACGCAGCAGTAGTAACGCAGCAGTAGTAACACGAAGAAACAAGAAACAAGCAGCGATAGCGATATTTAGGAACAAGGCCTAGGGATTACACTTTCACTAGTGGACACTCTCAACATTGATCACATAACAGAATAGATAAATGCATACTCTACACTCTCTTGTTGGATGATGAACACATTGCGTAGGATTACACGAACCCTCAATGCCGGAGTTAACAAGCTCCACAATTCAATGTTCATATTTAAATAACCTTAGAGTGCAAGAAAGATCAATTCGACTAAACCAAGTACTAACATAGCTTGCACACTGTCACCTTCATGCTATGTAGGAGGAATAATACACATCAATACTATCATAGCAATAGTTAACTTCATAATCTACAAGAGATCATAATCATAGCATACGCCAAGTACTAACACGGATGCACACACTCGTCACCATTACACCGTGTAGGAGGAATAAAACTACTTTAATAACATTGCTAGAGTAGCACATAGATAAATTGTGATACAAAACACATTGCAATCATAAAGAGATATAAATAAGCACTTCACTATGCCATTCATAACAGTTGAATAAGTATTCTCGTGAAATATAGCCTAAGAGACCCACACGGTGCACACACTGTCACCTTTACACACGTGAGACAAGGAGTCTCCGGAGATCACATAAGTAAAACTCACTTGACTAGCATAATGACATCTAGATTACAAGCATCATCATATGAATCTCAATCATGTAAGGCAGCTCATGAGATTATTGTATTGAAGTACATATGAGAGAGATGAACCACATAGCTACCGGTACAGCCCCGAGCTTCGATGGAGAACTACTCCCTCCTCATGGGAGCAGCAGCGGTGATGAAGATAGCGGTGGAGATGGCAGCGGTGTCGATGGAGAAGCCTTCCGGGGGCACTTCCCCGTTCCGGCGGCGTGCCGGAACAGAGACTCCTGTCCCCCAGATCTTGGCTTCGCGATGGCGGCGGCTCTGGAAGGTTTTCCGTATCGTGGTTTTTCGCATCTGGGTTTTTTCGACGGAGGCTTTAAATAGGCGGAAGGGCAGCGTCAGAGGGGGCCTCGGGGGCCCACACCATAGGGCGGCGCGGCCCCTCTCGGCCGCGCCGTGGTGTGGTGTGGGGCCCCCGTGGCTTCCCTCCGGCGGTTCTCGGGTGTTCGGATGGTTCCGGGAAAAATAGGAACTTGGGTCTTGATTTCGTCCGATTCCGAGAATATTTCGTTACTAGGATTTCTGAAACCAAAAACAGCAGAAAACAAGAATCGGCACTTCGGCATCTTGTTAATAGGTTAGTTCCAGAAAATGCACGAATATGACATAAAGTGTGCATAAAACATGTAGGTATCATCAATAATATGGCATGGAACATAAGAAATTATCGATACGTCGGAGACGTATCACGGATGCGCGTGGGAGGAGTGGGAGGTGAGCGCGTCAGTGGAGACAGTGGGCAGCGGCACTACCGTGCTAGGAGTACTGCAGTCCAGTGTTCCGCGACACCGCGGATGCATCGAGGCAAGGATGGACGTGTGAGACACTTATGTGGCCCAGGCATTACACATCTTGTGCAGGGTCATGTTCAGCAACACAGGGGTCCATCAAAACCTCGCAAGAAGAAGGTATTGACGCTGAAGCCCAAGCTCATGTGGAGAAGAAAGGAGGCGCCAAGTGCTGTATCAAGTCGAGAAGGCCGCGAGGGAGGATGTGTGGTGGAAGGCAAGCAAGACTTGAGGACGGCGAGGACGTGGCATGTTCATATCACGTCACCTTTTCCAGAAGACCCTCACGCATTGGGGACAACGCTTCTTGAAGGGGGGAGGATGATACGGGCATGGAGGCCTATGTGGAGCCCAGATTCAGGACTCCACCAACTTAATTATCTTAGTTTATGTAATTGTCATATATGGGCAAATTAGAGATTTTTAATAAATCGAGTCAGTCTTGGTTTGGGCCTGTCCAACCAAACTAGGTAGGCCCATAGAGGGGCGCCCTAGCCCAGCAAGGGCTGGCCGGCCACCTCCCTCTCATATAAGGAGGTGGGGTAGCTAGGGTTTAGGGTAGAACAAGTTTAGTCTAAAAGTTAGGTTATACCTAGTTGCGTGTGTTCACATGTATCATCCCTCCGGGGTACGGCGCTGTCGTTTATCTATAATATCCGCTGCGAAGGTTCTTCTGTTCATCAAGGATTATCTAGCTCAAGGTTTGAGGCGTATCGTTCATCGATCCGTTGCTTGCTGGATTCGTTCCCTCTTCTCCAGGCTACGTTCATCGTGTTCTTCGGAGGATTTACTACCCCTTGTTCTCGCTGTGAAAGATCGGGCATCAACCTAGGTGGATCTGCTGGGATCCATCGTATCACATCCTACTTTCCTCAGCTAGCACTCGGGTCCTCATCAACGGCGAGCCATGACCTCCCATCTGGCATAGACACGGATTACGCCAAGGCGACCCCCTGTCTCCACAGTTGTTTGTGCTCACTGTCGATGTTCTTGGACGCCTGATTAGACACGCCACTCACCTGGGAGTCCTGCAACAGCTACACCACTCAAGGGTAATTCCCGCCATCTCCCTGTAGCCGACGACGTGTGATATTCTGCCATCAATCACCCAGCGATATGGCGGCCATCAGAGGAATCCTGCGGGTGTTTAGCGACGCATTAGGCCTACAGGTCAACTACGCGAAAAGCTCGGCCACTTCGCTACAGTGCGACAGCGAGATTGCTGCACCCATCATTGCACAACTTGGCTGCCCGATTGTGGACCTACCAATCAAATACCTAGGCATTCCCCTTACAATTAGAAGACCAACTGCTGCACAACTACAACCTGTCATCGATCGCATTGCTGGGCAGCTGCCAGTTTGGAAGGCCAAACTCATGAACAAAGCCGGCCGCCTTGTCTTTGTGAAGGCAGTCCTTGGTGCCATCCCCCTATACTAGCTCTTGGTTTATGCACCACCAAAGAAGTCGCTCAAGCAGATCGCCAAAATTCAGAGAAGCTTCCTTTGGGCTAGACGAGCAGAAGCCAACGGAGGGCATTTCCATGTAAATTGGAACCGTATGTGCCGCCCTATCTCTCTTGGAGGCTTGGGAGTCCAAGTCCTGGAGCGCGCTAGCTTGGCACTATGGCTGAGGTGGCTCTGGTACACCAGGACGGACAGCAGCAGGGCCTGGAGCGGTCTGGACTTGCAATTCTCCCCCGACGAGCATGCCCTATTCTTTGCCTCGGCCTACATGGAGGTTGGGAACGGCAGCAAAGCCCTCTTTTGGGAGGATCGCTGGATTCAAGGTAAAGCGGTCTGCGAGCTAGCGCCACAGTTATACAGCTGCGTCCCCAAGCGACGATGCAAGGCCACGACCATCGCAGCAGGCCTAACCAGCAACAGCTGGCCGAGACATACATGGCGTCCTCGGCATCACTGAGATTGGGCTACCTACAGCTTTGGCTAACTATCCAGAGCACCGCTCTTACCGACGAGCCAGACCAACTTATATGGAGGTGGACCAATGATGGCAGCTGCCCATTATGCATACCTAGCAACCTTCCATGGATCAGTCGCTTGCCACTCCTGGAAGCTGATTTGGAAGACGTGGTCACCACCGCGGGTGAAATTCATCCACTAGCTTGCCAACTTGTACAGGTGCTGGACTGCGGACCGCCTCGCAAGACACGGCTTGCAACACCACACACACTGTCCTCTATGTGACCAGGCACCAGAAACCATGCACCATCTCATGCTCGAGTGCCCTTTCACCAAGACCATCTGGCATGAAGTGCTCGCTTGGCTCAGGATGACAACAAGAGCACCCAATGGTGAGGACACCCTCGTGGACTGGTGGTTGCAGGCCAAATAGCAGACCCCCAAGCTGCTACGCAAGGGACTCGCCTCTGCAGCGCTTCTCACCCCTTGGATGATTTGGAAACATCGTAATGACTGCATCTTCCAAGGAAACTAGCACTCTGTCCACACCCTCGTCTCCATGATCAAGGACGAGGCTAGCCTTTGGGCAAGAGTAGGCGCAAAAGGGCTTACAGTAGTCTTGCCATCCACCTGGGATGTGCACTAAGTTAGCCTACATCTTGTTGTAACCCACCTCTTAGGAGGTTTGTAAATCAAATTCTACCTTTTCAATGAAATGAACCGCAATCCTTTTGTGTTTTCTCGAAAAAAGGAATCTTACTATAAAATATCAACATACATTTGTGTTATTGTAATATTGAAACAAGAAATTAGGGGGGCCTGAGTAAGTAGTAGTTGGTACAAAGTGTGTATGTTGGCCTTATAGCGAAATAATCGTACACTTCATGAAAAGTTGACACATCAATGTTTTTTTGAATAGGTTTAGCTCCTTGTGGGCACGCGGCCTAATGCTATATTAGTAGAGCATTGATAGGTTTGAACATGGACCTTGAGCCGACCAAGCTTATTACGTTGGTTAGTGTCAAACGAGACTTGTCGGATCCGAAACTAGAGCTCCCCGAATGAGGCGTGAATCTCAACCATTCTCTCCTTGTATTGAGTTGGATATATACAAGTCTCCATCCATTGGGGTTTATAGAGGCACTAATTACCAAGGTACCCTTGGTGGTGGTAGGTAGAAAGGATAGGTAAACTAGGTCCTCTAGTTTAGGAGATTTTAGGGAGAGAGAAATGATAGTTCATGGTAGACTAGCTAGCCTACCTATCCCTCCACCCAATAGATTTCTTTCTTCATGTGCTTCACCTTTGACTTTGCTTTTTTATTTCTTCTCTTATTTTACTTGTTAACCAAGCCTTTGCCTTAGATTTTTGTTGACTAGACTTGGCTTGACTTTCGTCCATGTGGATGCCTTCTAGGCTCGAGCGGGGCAGCAGTGGGTTAATCTTATTAATTCTGCAACAATTAGTATTCCCTTGAGTATCAGAATAAACTACCCTTTCAATATGAAAGGACACAAATAAACGAACCAATCAGAAAACAATGATTGGTTGTTTGGTTTGCTTTTGTCTAGTACTAAAGTTGTGGGTTTAAGTCTCTCTTTTAGCATCTCCAGCCGTTGGGCTCCCCAGGCCGAAATTTAGCGCCGGATGATGTATTTTGTGGCATGGGGAGGCCCATTTTCCCAACGGCGAGCCCATGATGGATGAAAGTTTTTGACAAAATACGGTGAATTCAAATAAAACTAGGCAAAACTCGTTCAAACATAAGCGAAATTTAGTGATATTTAACATATATAATATAGGCGAGTATGTACATATATTTGAATTCAGCGACAGGGAAACTTAAACTTAAACTAATAGCGGCCTTATACATGCCGAAATGGCGGTAGAAGGCCGTGTAGTCGGCGCCGTCGCCGTCGTCGCTGGAGTTCCCGACGTCCTCGGGCGGCGGCGGCTTGTACCATCGGCTAAAACCCTGGCCAGGGTCGCCGGCGCGTGGCGGCGTCGACCGGTAGAGGTCGTCCTCGCTGCTCTCCTCGATCTTGATCAACTCGACGTGCCTGTGCGCCGCGTTCGTTGCCGAGGCCGATGCGGCTGCGCGGACGACGCGTTGCCACGCGACAGCCAGGTCCAGCAGCCGCCGCTTCTGATCCGCCTCCTGCCGCTCCAAGTCCCGCCTGGACCACTCCAGCGTGGCATCGATGGGGAGGGTGTTGTCGGCTGGCACCAGGTCCTTCAGCGACCTGGCGATCGCCTCCTCCACCGCGGCATCCTCAGCGCGCTGGGCTTCCTCCTCGGCGAGCTGGTTCGCGGCGGCGGCCGCGGCGGCCTCCTTCTTCGACGACTTCCTCTTCCGCCCGCGCGATGGAGAGGAGGAGGGTTGTTCACGGATGACGAGGGCGCCTGTAATAACCCAGAACATAGGAACAACGAAGGGTAGATTTAGAAATGGGATGCGCATTTCATTGCAAAACTGGGGAAATTTTCGCGCCTTATTGCAACTAAACCTAAGAGGGATCGAGGTTCTCTCTCATTTTGCACTTAGGGTTAGGCAATGTGAGTTAAGGAAATTTCGACATGATCTCTTTTGTATCTTGTTGATTTGGGGAATTGATTTCATTTGACAAGTAAGATGCATTTGGAATATCAAACCTTAAGTATAAAGAAATATAGAAATTGAATTCACAATTTAAAAACAAATTATGAATTCCAATAACTCTGAAATTCAAAGTGAATAATAAATACAACATTTATTCCAGAATATAAACATTACACAAATCAAAAGCTCATAAGTAAAATTTGAGCTTTATTGATATCACAACACAGATTACATTGTATTTACAACATTCTTGATACAAGAATTGATGAATAATAAACAGAAATGAAAATGAAGATTACAATATTGTTCCTAAACTAAAATCTAGACTAAATGACTTGGAGAATATCTTCTGGCCATATTCATCTTCAAAAATCTGCAAAATAAAACACCAACACTAGCCAGAATGTTAGTGTTAGCCAAAGAATTCAGTTTGGACAGAACCAAGTGTCATGCACACTTGTGCTTGTCCAAAACCATGGACAACACAAGATAAGGGCAGCAGCAGACCAAACCTGAGCACCACCAGGGGCTCAAGTTTCAGCATATGAGAGCACACAGCTCATGTGTGCTGGGCAGGCAACAACAAGGCCATGCATCAGCTTAGTCACCAAAGCAAGCCAGGCTTGTGTGTCAATGCAAGAACAGAAGCAGGGTTCATATAAAAGGGACACAAACCCTAGAAATAGTAACCAGTCGACCAGATAAGGATTCACAAGGTAAGGTGAAGGTAGCACAGCATAATTCATCCAGTTCTTGAGCAAGAACAGAACCAACACACACAACCACTCAACCACCAGAAATCATGGTGACCTGAGAAGATCATCCAAGATCTGGAGGTGAAGGGCTGTGACACAAACCACAAGTCTGCATCAACAAAACATTTCTTTCTAGGAGCTGGAACAAGGTATACCAAATACCTGGAAAAGATCCAAGGGATCTGATCCATCATATGCATGAAATAAGCATGGGATGAGCAGATGCTCATATGGGTAGATCATCACTAGATCATCACTTGGTTTTCACCAAGGAATACTGCCAGTCAAAAGCCACCAAAATAGAAAGCATCTAGGTACAGATCTTGTACACAGAAACTAGCACATATGCACAGGTGCACACACTAGCCAGATTAGATGCACAGATAGCACCAGTAGATGGCATAGATTAGCAGCTAAGACTACACAGTAAATCCTAAGCACACAACCATCAGAAACCCTAGATTTCTTCGAAGGCAAGCATATTGGCATTCATATTTATTATGATCCCCAAATATGCAAGCAAAGATGAGTAGCCAACAAGATCCAACCAACCATGTGAGCAACCAGTCAGTAGCAAGGCTACTGAGGTCACATCACACTTAGCACCAATTAAGAGAAAGCCAAATATATCACATCACTATCCAGAAATGGATTCGGATTCTATTTGCTTGCCAGATAATCATGAACAGTCAAATCATTTGCAAGCAAGTAATTTAATCATCACTGCATAAGCAGTTCATCATAATCTAATTAATACAAGCATGAATTTATCACAGATCCATGCTAAGCAGTGACAGTAGCACACTATTGAGCAACACAGTTAATCTATAGCCACTAGAGCAAGTCTAGGTAGCTAAGATGAGCAACAGCACAAGTAAGCAACAACACAGTGATGCTTGAGCATCAGCATCACAAAGATAATTAAATCATTTAGCCACAATATTAGCCAGTAAGCTATCACTGACAATCAATTAATCAAATGGGTCAATTATAGCAAGCCAAGCTACACAGGAAAGTTAGCCAACAAGCAAGGAATGATCCAATGGATCATTGGCTTGCAGAGGAAGCACTGAAGCATATCACAGGCACCACCGGCACACACACAAGTGTCACGGATGCATCACAAGTACACCTAGACAAGCAAGCATGATAGACCAAGTAAGCACAAGCAAGTCATAACCAAGCATAGCATGGCATAGTTAGCTTTTGAGCAAGTACAACGAGCATGGCAAGTATAGAGCATGCTAGGAGCAACGGAGAAGCAAGCACAAGCATGAATAGCAAGCAAAGCAAGCATGTGCCAGTACTCGAAGAATGGTAATTGGGCCATGAGCTTGCAGTTAACAGTAAGCACAGGCAAATTGCATAGGAATAGCATGGCTCTGTGTGATCACAGGATCACCAGAGAGCAACAGAGCATGAGAAGGAAGAAGAACAGTAACAAGAGGAGGCGCACAGAAGAGAAGGAAGAGATGCAACACTTACTTGCGCCTGGAAGCAGAGGCTAGGGCATGGCGAGGCAGTGCTCGCGCGGCCCTAACGACCGCAAGTCCGAGGTAGGCGCCGACGTTACGCCGGCGAACCCAGACACGAACCAGCACCACCGTAGCAAGCACCTGAGGTGACGGCACGAGTACTGCAAGCAGCACCCGCGCCAGGTCAACCCCAGGCGCGTACCCATCGTCGGCGAGGACGAGATCTCGCCGGAGTTCGTCGAGGCGATTCTCCACGAGATCCAGATCGGAGGCGATTCGCCAGGAGAGGAAGAGAAGGGGAAAACTACGCGGACAGATCGATAGATCTGCACGCGGCGGTTCAGGTTCGGTAGGTAGCTACGGCGAAGGAGCACGGCGATGGCCGGAGCGAGGCGGCGGCCATGGCGGCGACGCCATCGCCAGGGCGTCGCGAGAGAGGCTAGGGTTAGAGACGAAAAGCGAGAGAGGGCCGAGTGAGTGAGAGCGTGGTGGGCCGTTCGGCGCCACCAAACCCAAAAAGGGATTGGCCTTATTGGGATGTCCCTGGGTTTAGGCAAATGGGCTGGGCCCAATATGGGTCCACGGGGGTATTTTGGTCTTTTAACATTTAATAAAAGGCCAGAACTTTACCAAATTTTAATAAATCAAACACAACTCTAAAAATCCATTAAAAATTAGATTAATGAATGAAAAATAAACCTTAACAAGAATAAAATATGAAATGGAATTTATGAAACAAATTCAAGATTATGAATTTTAAGAATTTAAATAATAACTTGGAATTTAAAATTATTATTTCCTTGTAATTAAAATTCAAGGAAAAAACTCAAATAAGTTCAAATACTTATTTTCAAACATTTCAAAATGAAATTCTATGATTCCAAGTCATTTCTTTTGAAAAAGGGTATTTTTCCCAGAAAAATACTATACTCCTTTTTATTTCCAAAAACTATAGAGGTAACTCTATAATTTTCAATTATTTTTGGAATGATTAAGGGAATCACCAAGTAAATAGTTTTACTTTGAATTGTTGTACTTTGTGTGAATTAAAATGGTTTATACTCTTAAATCAATTGTAAATTACCGTCAAAGGCATAAATCTTAAATACAACCCTAAATGGCTGTAACTCAACGGGGTAAAAGGGATTCAACATAAAATAATCCATCCATGATTGCATTATTTGGATTTTATAACATTGTCCTTACCGGGCAATGATGCTTCTTACAGAACCCGAGGTCCGTGTTCCATCAATCGCATTGAACCGCACTATCTCGCAGTCCACGTGCAAGTTCACCCTTGCTCATACCAACTTGAGTATTTTCTATTACTTTAATGCAAAGCTATATACTTATCATTCCCGCATCGCAAATGAAATGTTACTTTCCAACTATGAATATGACTATGTGGCTGGCAATGGAACCATGGTATGTGTTCATATGGTGGAGGTTCCATTGCAATGGGTTATATCACCCTAGGATTAAATTACCAATGCCGTCCAGATGATTCTAGCGCCGTACAAACCGCGTTGACCATGAGATCTATAATGGCTCTGGGGAAGCCAGCCGTATCTTTTCCCTTCGCACGCCAACGGATCGGAGAGCCGGTGGGGTGCCGGAGGCACCGCCGCAATAGGTTGGGAAATCCTTTTAAATCCCCATCCATTAGTGATGATAAGCTCTTCGATCTATGAGGGATTGTCCGGAGTACACCATGAGTAAAGCCGTATTATCGGGGGAAGTCTACTGGAGGTGTACGGTTGGACAAAAGGGTGGGTTTGCAATCGCGGAGAAGGCGGTGTGGGCTTGGATCTTTATACCTGGCCTCACACCAAAGGAAGTGTGAACGGGGGCAAGTCCTCGCGGATGGCAAAAAGGGTGAGATCTCTTGTGGGAAAAGTAACGCACCTCTGCAGAGTGTATCAAATTGTGGTCTGTCACTCCTTGTTCCGGGAAGGGAACTGCGAACGCGACAGAAAGGAACTCCACGAAGTTCTAGTCAACCCGTGAAGACCGACGGGCATAGTTTTCATAATAAAAGCAACCTTTTGAAGAAATGATTGCAAAACATGCATTGACCGGTGATTTCCCGATCAATGGTCGTAGCTAGTGCATCAAACACCTTTTTATTCTTTTAGAACTTGCCGAGTACCTCCGTACTCACTTTCTTTCGACACCCTTGCTAGACCGTGATCCGGAAGTGGAGGCCATCAACGATGGAGCACCGTAAGGAAGTTACGAGCTGGTCTACGAAGAACCTCGATCTTACCAGCGGAGTGGAAGGCGTAGACTATGGAATAGTCTACGGACCAGATGACACGGAGGTGGAGGAGTAGTGACATACCCTAGCATCATAGAGCCGAGCAATGTAGAACTTACCTAAATAAGTTGTTGAGCTCTCTTTTATATTTGTTATGAGTTGTAATCGTACTTAAGTAGTATCTTAGGGTGTTCTCATAGGACCCGTGAGAATACCAACTTGTTAAGACAATGTTTGTAATAAAGTATGGAGTGTTATGACCTGCAATGTTTCTGTTGTACCACTCTGAGGGATATGGCAAATTGTGAAGAAGTCCCTTCGCAAAGATCATATCAACGACTTGTATACTACAACATGCAGTGGTATGCTGGGTCACCGCAGCGCCGCTGCTGCGCCCTCTGGTCGGCGGTGGCGATGTTGGATCCTTCTTGACGAAGCGCGGTGTCGCCGGAGACGTCGGCTCCTTCTTGACGTAGCGCGTAGGCGTCGACCCGCCGGACCTGGACGCGGACCGCGACCCAGACGAGGAGGAGGACGGCGCCATCCTCCTCGGCGTCCAGGAACTACCGTGTCGGCACGACACGGTAGCCGCCTCCGGTGGCGGTGTCCCCAGAACGGGGGAGTTCCCTCCCTCGATGTGCGCGAGCACATTCGCGAGGGTGCGGCCAGGCACGCACCACCACCGGCGGCGGCTGGCGGCGTTGTTCCTAGTGGGAGGTGGAGGAGGGCCGTCGTAAGCGGCGAGTTCGCGCTCGTACCTGCGCCAGAAGAACTCCGTCCACGTCGTGTAGTTGTCCGGCCAGAACCGCTCCTCCGCGCGCTGCTCGTCACTGAGAGTGACGAGCACAACGTCGATCTCCGCCTCCAGGGCGGAGCGTGTTGTCGGCGGCGGGATCGGGACGCCGCCCGCGCTGAGCCGCCATCCTCCCGGCAGAATTTCTTTGTTGCTAATGATACTGGCATTAATCTTTTATTATTTATTTATTTTTGTGTTCAGATATATGAGAGAGATGAGGAAGCTCTTAAGTATCTCGAAGACATCAAATGGTGCAGACCTGATGGTCCAAGGAAATTCAGGATTGATTTTTTGTTCAAACCCAATCCCTTCTTCAAAAATCCCGTGCTTACTATAATGTATGACATGATCAATGAAGATGCAAGACGTATAAAGAAAACATCGGGGTAATAATTTTATTGTTGCAAAATAATAATCCCTCCATCCGGAAAAAGAGGTCTCAACTTTGTACATGTATCTAGACAAGTTTTAGAAACTTGAGATATCTTTTTCCGGACAGAGGGAGTATTATGTTTCTAGAAAAAATATTTCATCAGCATCTAATTTTGCCAATTATTTTTTCAGGACTAAAATTAATTGGCATGCAGGAAAGTGTTTGACACAAAAGAGGCTCGAAGTAAAGCCAATAGGCTCGAAAAACACAAAACCTACCATAAAGACAAGAGATTGTCCGAGCTTCTTCAAGCTGTTCAGCCCCCCTCAATTTTTTTTTTTTTTGACCAACCACTGTGAGGCAACAGCCCCACAGCAAAACTTTATTCAAAGATAAAAAAGTCTTATGTACAAAAACCAAAAAGAGGAAAAAGGAAGGAAAAAACCCTACCTAGGTAGACTCTAAGGCAGAGTCCTAATCCACTCTATCAAAGTGTCCCTATGTTTGACTTTAATTCTATATCTCAACAAGTACATGTCATGTATAAAACCAGCCTTCCACTTTGCAAAAGCAGGCTTCTCACTTCGGAAGATCTTCCCATTTCTAGCAATCCAAATGTGCCAACACGCCAGCATGATCACTTCCATAAAAAATGGCTTTGCAAACTCCTTCCTAGCATGATCCAAAATGAACTGCACATCATCACTGGCTGGCCAATCAATTTGGAGATAGCTCCAGATCCTCCTACTAAAATTGCACTCAAAAAAGAGATGGATCCTATCCTCATGCACATGCATAGGACATAATTCACAGTGATAGACATTTGTGACATTCCAGTGTCGGCGCTGCAGCAAGTCTCTAGTGTTTAAACGATCCACCAATAAGAGCCAAGCAAAAAACCTTAATTTTCATCATACAAACAAGACCGCCAAATCCACTTATAAACCTTGGGGACCTTAATATGCTCATGAATATGGGAATAAAATTTAGCCGATGTATAAGCACCTCCCCAACAAGTATGTCCACTCATCCTTATCACCAAGGATCGGATTTCTCTCTATCAAATTCTGCAACTCTTGTAGTTCTATGAAAGCTGGCTGAGACAAAGGGGTATAGAACAGTTCCGCTATATTTTCCATATCATAAACTTCAGCAGACCATTATTTCCTTATTCACCACAAAAGAGAATAATCTTGGAAATTTGTTCTCAAGAGTAAGAGGGACACCATCAACCAACCATTTATCCGACCAAAATAGAAAAGTATCTCCAAGTACTCCAGCTTTACCCTTGCCACAGCTCTGAAATTATCTACCTGTCTGACCACATCCTTCCACCAGAACGATCCACATAAATTCTCAGCATGAGGAATTTTACCATCATAGTGCTTTTCCCATATTAACTTTACCCAAGGCAAATCTCTTTTGTTATAAAACTTATCTAGAAATTTGATAAGCAAGGCTGCATTCTGTTTCTGGAAATTAACAATCCCCAAACCCCCTCTTGTCTTTGGCTTACAAATCATCTCCCAAGCTGCAAGAGATTGCTTTGGTTCACCTTCTCTATCTCTCCAAAGGCACCGCCTCAAAATTCTATCCAACCGAACAATGAAGACCCACCGGCAATTGCAAAGAGCACAAGAAATGCAAGGGCATAGAAGCAAGAGCAGAATTAATCACCAGTAATCTAGCCCCTTGGGAAAGAAAGCTAGAGTCGGCAGATAATTTTCTTTCCAACCTACACACTAAGGGAGACAACTCAGCAATAGTAGGCTTCACAGTCCCCAATGGCAAACCCGGATAAGTGAAAGGCATTTTCCCAACCCGACAACCAAAAACCTCACCTAACTCGCTCCAATGTCTCCTCGAGCACATTTATAGGAACCATTTGGGACTTATCAAAATTTATTTTCGGGCCAAGTGGACTCGTGAGAATTTATTCGTAACCTCCTTCAAGGCCTGCAATTGATCTTTATCTCGCTGGCAGAATTAAAAGTGTGTCATCGCATACTCGGACTATTGGGAAATCCATATCATTAGTCTCAATTGGTCTCCTTAATTTTCCAAGATGCACTAACTCATTAACTGCAGACTGCAACAAATCTGATCCAAATAGATAGAACAGAGGAGAAATAGGATCTCCTTGTCTTACTCCTCTTTTACATTCAAACTGTTTGCCTGGAACACCATTTAAAAGTATTGATGAAGTTCCAGTGGAGAGAATTGCCTTAGCCCACCCCAGCCACTGATTATTAAAACCCTTATGTTTCATGACCTGCAGAATTGCCTCATGCTCTATGGTATCAAATGCTTTTGCAAAATCCAGTTTCAGAATTATTATAGGTTTCTGGGACACATAGTTTGTTTGCCCCCCTCAATTTTCTCAGACACCTTATATTGAATTTGACTTTGTAAGTTGGACAAAAGTAGGTTTTTGATATTTCCTTATGTGATTTTTTGTCTTGTTCCTTACCTTTTGTATGCTGCTTCTATGAAAAGGCTGAAAAGTGGAAAAGGAAATAGAGGCACATTATCTTATTGGGTAATTTCATTTTTCTATTACATTTTATATATGCTGATGCTACTTTGAAATACACTTTATTGCACTATTTTTAAAAATTGTTCATAGATATCACACACAACTATTTTATTCTGAATGTGATTTTTCCTATTGCCAGATCCACCATCAAGAACAAGATTATCCCTCATGCCTTTAAATTGTATGAAGCTGCGATTAATAATGAGGATGGTGAAAAAGAAGATGGCATTTTTTCTGAGGAAGATGAAGATGAAGGTGAAGATGAAGATGAAGAGGAGGTATGTGAACTTCATTGTTTCATGGACGGTTAGTTCTTTTGTATTTACACACAGTTTTCACGATAATTGCTGCAGTGGGAGGAGCTGTAGTGGGAGTATATAGCACATCGAGCAATCATCCGAGTGCAAGGAGAAGTGAATTGTTTCAAATTTTCATTGTGTTCTTTTGGAATTAATGGGCCGTGCGTTCATTTCTGAGATTTGTAGTTTCTTTGTTCATTGTTGCTATACTTGGGCTGATCAACATTTCCCATTATAGTGAAAATAAATCAGTGCAGAAACAAGCTCTCAACATCCTAGGAGAATCCTAGACTTTTCACAAACAGTTTGCCAAATCACAACGGCTTTCCAAAGTAGACACCAACTAATCTGAAATTAAGGGGGACCAATACCAAACAACTACTGGAACCCAAGTCAAACAACTGCTAATTTGAAAGTGGAACCCAAACCAAACAACTGCCGTACTTTGGTCGTGGCCGGAGTTGTTAACATCGGCGCATACGGGCTTTGTTACCTCATTGGAGGCAGCGATATGCAACTCTCACCTCCCTTCCCAACATGTTTCGGTGGTAACCCTAGATCTGGTGTAATATCCCAGGTAATGGGGTTACAAAAATAGAGGAAACAGATGTGTGCATTGCATTCATGCATAGAAAATCTGGGGAATTTTCGCGCTTTAAAGTAAAACAAATCACAAGAATCGAAGTTTCACTTGACCTTGGTGGAATTGAAGTAGCTCATCAAGTCAAGCGCTATAAACCTCAATGTGACTTTGCTAAAACCTTGTTTTGGGTAGAGATAAGTTGATCTAAGGGGTTAGATCAAATGGAATTAAAACCAACACAAGAACATAAGAATCAAGGCTCAACTACTTGGTCTTATTAAAGATCACAACATGGTATTCCTTGCCATAACATATGAACATCCAATTAAATGGAAATCAAGTAACAATAAATGAAGAAACCATTCTTTACTTATCTTTTCCATGTCCTAAGACTAAACTATGATCCTACCATGAAACCTCATGGTATTCATTCCACTTCAACATTGGAATTATAACAAGAAGGTCCACTCTAGAAATATATATCCTTCTCTACTCCATATTATTGTACATCAAACCTAGAGAGGTGAGAGTTCTATAACAATTATTAGAGAAGCAATAACAAACCTTGAGCTAAAACTTGGATATACATCCAAGTACTCAAATCATCATCTTTAAGAGGAACCCTAGGATATTATTCAAGACATTCCTAGAGAGAGAAACCATTTATGTTAAACATAGATTTTGATGATCACATCAATCCCTATGGAGCCTAACCTTAAGTTAGTATTAAAGTCCTTTCCAAAATGAGAGAGACCAATCATACAAAACATAGCTTTATCTATTAAGAATAAAGGACAACAATTGAACTAAAGTATTAGGTTGTAAACCATTTCCCTTGGAGGGGTGAGATAACCTAATATTACATGAAATAATACCATATTCATGAATTGATAAAGTAAGGAAGAGAACTATCCATATAACCAGATGATCATATCATCATTGATTAAGAATAACTCTAAGTGTATATCTCAGACAATTCTTCTGGGGTACAAATTATTGAGACAACCATAATATGCATGTCCTAGAAAGTCAAATAGAAGTGCTATACCTTGATTGATCTAGACAATGCTTGATCATGGGAGTGAGAACCCATTTAATGAGAGATCCCTAGGAATTCAAACCTTGATCATTATAAATTGAGTGATGATCATAAAACCTAAGAACTTGAGGTAGATATATTATAAACAAGTTGTCCATGATAATGCCATGACCATGATTTGGAGAAATAAGAGAATAATCCAAATACTAACATTTATGTTATTAATAGATATTATTCTTCACATGAAATCATAGGGAGGTAACTAGTAAGCAACTCTAAACTTATATTTCAACCTTTACTTGTGAACCACTTGGTGATCATAAGTAGAATTCTACCACAACTACATTCCACCTATTCTTCACTTAAGAACCACAAGAAAACCTTTAGAGTCAAACTCTCTACTCTAAATGGTGAGGAACCATCCATCCATGTGACCAAAGTTAACTATAAAAAGAACCATAACCACTTTAGTTACTTTAATAATAGATTAAGGAGATAAAAGAAGTCTATATGAATCTGATAGAATCCATTCTCAGATCCTCCACAACTAAATGAGAATAATAATAATTAAAGTAAGTAACCATCTTATTTTGATTAGAGGAGATTAAAACCTAGCACATACAATATGGTGTCATCTCATCTCTATAACCTAGAACTAAATCTCAACCCTAGTTTGAGTATCACTTGGGTGATCACAAATAAAACCTAAACTACAATTAAGATTCAACCCATGTGTCATTAGGTAATTAGCCTTTGAACCCTAATGATTCATTCATCAAATCCTATGCTGCAATTATAAAACAAAAGAGCCACCTAATGCTAAAGTCCTATGATTAAAACCAGGTGTGGATGACAACCATTTAACTTTGTAACCAAGATAAACCATGATGGAAACAAATACCTACTTTGATACTCTTAAATATAATGCTAGTACTAACCTTAATAATAGGGGTTATGATGAAAACTATAAAACCTTAATACATTGGAGCTCACATAAAATAATATGCAAGTAACTAAATCAAGACCCTAGAAATAATTTGGTACATAAAGCCCTGCCATTTGGCCATCTCCTTGAATCATAAAAATATTTGAAATTTCAAAAGAAAGAGAATGGAAGATTATAATCATTATCTTACCTATTTGAATTATAGTGTATGGTGAACCTATCATTAGATGAACAATCAAAATAGTATGTCTCAAGTAGAATTATTACTTGAGAAGTAATTTCCAAGTGAATAGTATTACCCGCATGGCAGTAATTGATTTCAAATTTGAATTCAACAAAGAAGAATACAAAACAAAAATAAATAAAAGAGAAAAAGGGGAAGAACCTTACCTGGACCTCACCGTCGGCAGCAGCCCACCATCATAGCCCAGGAGCAGCCCATGGTCCATCTCCAAACCTTGGCCCAAACCAGCCCAAGCACCTTTTCGCCACGAGATAAGAACGAGGAGACGTCCTCGCCTTCGTCTTCGTCCTGGACGCCCTGGAGCTCGCCACCGCGACGACGAGAGCCACGTCCCGGCCGCCATTCTTGACCTCCACGAGCATCGACGACCGCGGTGGCAGTATAAATACACGGAGAAAACCCAGGAGCCCCTTTCTTCTTCTTTTCGTCGTTCTGGCCGAAACCCTAGCCGCCGGCCACCATACCACCACACCGATTCCGACCACTCCGGAGCTCGCCGTTGAGCTCAGGAGGAGCGCCTCGGTGTCCTTGTTCATCCAGTGAAGTCTCAGGTCGAGGGGAGATCGGGAAATGGAGAATTCGACCGTTCCCTTTCACCGTACTGCGGAAGAAATGGCGACCGCCGCGACGCCTTCGTCTCCAATCAACGCCGACAACCCTACAGCAAGCTTCCAGGTGATCTTGCGCGTCTTTTGAGCATCCTATCAAGCCCTAGCTCGCGCCGTAGCTCGCTCTCACCATCGGCCACCGTGTGCCGCCGTCGGACATGAACGCCGCCGCCGCTCCGGCGACCATTAGGGAGCGGCGCCGCCACTATCTTGTTCGTCTCGTCGCCCTGGTTCTAACGAGCCCGCACATGACCCCGCGGGAGACCGCATGCGCCGGCGACGATCCCGTCTGGCCGCCGGCCAGCACCCCCTGGCCACCTTGGCAATTTTGACTTCGGTCAAAGCCACCGTGGCAGGTGACCTGGCCTATGGCCCACACGTCGCTGACCCCGGGTGAAACTCACCCGGTGCACTCAATAGTTTTTCTCGTTTTAAACTTAAATTCCGTAAAATACTGCAACTTCAAATAATTCTAGAAAAATCATATTAACTCAGAAAAATAAAAATAAGACATCAAAATTCTTATAAAAGTAAATTCTATTTAATAAAAATATAATATGAAATCTATATTTTTAATAAAAATTTAATTGTTTAATACTTGTTATTTAAAGCCTTTAGTTTTAATTCTAAATTCAATTAAAATTCAATAATTAGGAGAAAGGTATAAAATAAATAAAAACCAGTAAAGTAAATAAGGAAAGCAATAAAATTGTTTTTCCTTCACTATGAATTTATTAAATCCTTATTAGGAGGATTTTAAACCCAAATTAATAATTACCTTTATTATTAATTAATTAAAAATAATAAAATGCCAAATAAATATTATTTTTATTTCTAAGTTATTAATAACTTCAACTTTATTAATGAAGTTATTAATCCAATAATTGCAGGGTAATTAGGAAACCCTAGTTCCATTTTAAACCAAGTGATAACCTCATAATTTTATGTGGAACCCTAAAACCCTAATTCAAATATGCATCACACCCTAGTTCCATTATTACATGTGAACCTTAATTTAATTCTAACCTAAACCCTAGGTTAGAACATGTGATCATGTTACTCCATTACCATAGAGCCATAATTAGCAACTAAAGACATATCTATGTCCACATAAAATGTAGAACCCTATCACTAGCAAATTAGTATTCCAAGTATGCATACCATTAAACCAAGGTGATCAAATAAGATCAACCAAGTGTAAACCCTAGATCCTATTACCAAAACCAACATCCTTATTTATCCTTATTTAGCATCACACCATTGTGATGAACTCCAATAGCAACCATGCTAATATTGACAAGACATCCCATACACACTAAACCCTATTAGTGTGAGATAATTATTAAACACCCTATTTAGGAAACCACCATTCCTTACTTAATGAATCCAATAACAAAACCTAGACAACCTCAACCCTAATAGTTATACTTCTTATTATCTAAGAAGTATGTTCTTCAAAAGTTATTCTTTTGAAGAAAATAAGGAATCATCACCAACCCCGCTTATAAGGACCTATAAACCCTAACTAGCTATCCCCAGACAAGGTATACCAACCTTGATAGCAACTATTTATAATAGATTGCTCAAAATGCTTAGGCTTAACTCAACCCTACAGAGTTCTAGCTATTGATGAATCCAACCCTGTTTGGATCCATTTAATACTTACTCCAGAAACTAGATGAAACCATAGACAACCATAGAACCCCACCAACCTAATTATCATACTTGTTCTTTATCAAAGAACATGTTCTTCAGAAGTTACTCTTTTAAAGTATATGATAATCAATCATTAACCATGCCATATAGTACTAAAACTGACAACTGTTCTTTACTTGTTAACATTATTCCAATTATCATTCTTTGTGTGCTCAATTGATTACTATGCCTTATTACCTACACTGTTTATAATATCAGTAATCACACCTGAATAAGAACCTTGTTTGTGAATCACTCTAAAAGTGCAACACACCTCGAACCGATCATTACCACTCACTAATCCTAAATCATCGGGGTTAGGTCACGCTTAGAGCGATTGCATCTCATACTTATGCATTATTGCATCCTTGCCAATCTTTAAACATCGTCCTTACCGGACGATGATGCTATTTCAGACTTTGGAGTTATTAGCGTATTGAAGACCTTGCCTCGCATAATCTTGCAATCAAGAAAGGCAAGTTCATCGCTTGCTCATGTCATTTGAGTATCTTTATCAAATTACTTGCAAAGTACTATGATTATCACTATTGCATAAAAACCAAAACCACTACTTTCATAACTATGAATATGACTATGTGGTGGGCAATGGAACCATGGATTGTGTTGATATGGTGGAGGTTCCATTGCAAGGGTTTATATCCATCTAGGATTAAACAACAAATGTCGCCAGTGATTCTTGTGCCGTAATACCCGTGTTAACCATAAGATCCGGAGTGGGACGGAGTAGTCAAAAGTGTTTCCACCTCTCGTTCATCAACGGATGCGCTTACCGTAGCAAGTTGTGTCTTGCGGAGCAACTTGAGGGTGGGGAGCCCCTTCTAATTCCCCACGGTATAGCGAGTGCTTACCGTAGCGGTTGCGGCTTGCGGAACAACTTGAGGGTGGGGATCCCCTTCTAATTCCCCACGGTAATGTGGTCTATGATGGGTTGCAGCTACCGGCGAAGGAGTTTGGTTAACGAGTCCCAGACTGTCGTCGTGGTCGGGGTCCACCCTGAAAACTATGGGAATAATGGGACCGGCGAGGACCCAGGGTCGGGGCATGCAACAAAGGGTGGGTATTCGAGGTAGCGGAGGAACATGATTGGCTAGACCTTATACCGGGCCTCACACCATAGGAAGTGTGATCACCCGGTTGGCACCAAGGTTAAGATCTCTTATGGGTAACGCAACACACCTCTGCAGAGTGTAAAGAACCGTGACCTGTCACTCCCTGTTCCGGATATGGAACTGCGAACGCGGCCGGAAAGGAGCTCCATGAAGTTCTAGTAAACCGGTGAAGGCCGACGGACATAGTTCTTCCGAATAAAAGCAACCTTTTGAAGAAATGGTTATGAAAACTTGCATTGGTATTAGACTTTCTCGGTCTAATGCCGTAGCTAGTGCATTAAACACCTCTTTCCTATAATGAACTTGTTGAGTACGCTCGTACTCATCCCACTCTTAAATCCCCGCTTAGATATGGAGGCATCCAAGGAGGATCTACAAGGCACTCGAAGGCCGAGGAGTCAACAACTACTTCACGAGACAGGACCCGGTCGAAGAGTCGGATACCACATACGACAAGGAGAAAACCTAGTTTAGCTATAGAAGGGAACTAGCTTCCTAAACCTAGCTCCTATTTAGCTAGAATCTATTCATAGCCACAGTAGCTAGTTAAATACTCTACAAATAGAGTTCGTGATAAGACTAGACTACGAGTCGTTCTTCTGGAGTTTATTTGCAGTTTTACCTCATTGTAAAGTAGGAGGCTATGATGATCTTATGTAACAGTAGTCCGTGTTGTAATTCTATAGACATGCCTTGGACCCGCATATGTTTCTGTTGTACCACTCTGAGCGATGTAATACTAGTGGAACGGTGTTTCATTGGTGTTATGTCAGACTTGCATACTACACCATGTTGTGGTATGCCGGGTCACCACATCTGGTCTCCCAGATCAAATGCTTTGACCCTAGGATTAAAACCCTTTAAAGGAGACCCATAGGATTGGTAGTGTCTATAGGAAGTTGTTTGAGGTGAACCAAATGTTTTTATGACTTGAGATGGATATTCACTTGAGAATAATCCTGACACACTTGAGTCAACATTTCTTACCTATCCTTCCTAAGTAAAGTTAGTTAGCTAATCCCAAATATGCAGTACACCATTGAAGTCTTAAAACAATAGATGAGTAGACCACAGTTGGTATACAATACATGGTAGTCCAAAGAGAGGATACAACCATAAGGAAGCTATCCTATTGGAAGATGTGTACCAATATATGTTATGATTAAGTAAAAGTTATCCAGACTTGCACTAGAAGTAATATCAAGTGATGAAGATAATTAAGATATCCTAATAGAAGGTGTAGACCCAAACAAGTAATAGGGTAAGTAAAATTTATCTAAACTTGTGAAACAAATGATAGTAAGTGATACAAACAAGTGATATGAGTAGTATAGACCATGATGAGTCAATCATGGGAAATAAGGAAGAGTTGTTAATCATCTATGATTCACCTGAGAATCGTTATGTGATGGACTAGAACATCATAAATACTTAGAATAAGTACAACAAGAAGCCAGACATTAGTGCAAGAACTGTGTTCCAAAGATATGAGAAGTGTGTCAAGCACATCATGACCATAGTCTTATGATAGAAACACTTGGAAGTATAGGAGCTATATTTCCATAGTTATGTGTTTAGAGTAGCAAAGTTAGAACTTAGATATATCATGTGAAGTAGTCCTCAACAAAATGAAAGTTAAGTAGTACTTCCAAAGAAAATTATGTTAACCTCAACCATTCCAAACCACTTTGTTTCAAGTTTATCTCATTGCAAATGTGCAATTAAGGTAAAGGTTGAGACAAATAGTAGAATCCCTTATATTCGTGCTAAGTATCACGATATAACCCTATCTTATGTGGTGTTATATACTACACATCAGAGCCTGACATTTAGAGATGTCTTATTCAACTTTCATATTCAGGTTTATGATGGTGTGTATTATTAGCACAAAGCTGAATCTTCTTGGATTTTATTGGATTTTCATTGATTAACTAGATCCATACATGAAGTTTGACTTTGATATGCAAATGCATGTTGCAATATCAAGCCTTTACTTGATGCTATAGATCTAGAGGGTAATTGTATTCGTGTGAGGAAGTGACGAATTCTGAAGATTTTAAAGACAAGACGAAGGTCATTGGAGAAAGGAAGCAAAGTTGTGGGAAGTAACCACAATACTCTGAAGATAGTACCAATCAGAAACTCATGCTTACCTCAACGGATGAGAATTTTTGTACGAAAGAAGCATGAAGGTGAGAAATATAATGATTATGGTGAAGCTGAAGCAGATCCATAGTCAACATAGAAGAGGGAATGCATGGGAAATCACTTAGGATATGCGGTGACCCTGCATACCACTGCATGTTGTAGTATGCCAGTCGTTGATATAACATTCACGAAGTACCATTCCGCAAATATTACATCCCTCAGAGTAGTACAACAGAACATAGCAGGGTCCATAACTCATTCACTTATTATACAACTATCATACACATGTCATCTTGGAGCTCCTCTTGGGTCCTAAGAGGAATACTCCTGGGTTCGAGGCGAACCCAACTTAACTTACAATACAAGAGTTTCATTAAACTAAACATTTATTTCATCGAGCAGCTAAATACTAAGAGTTCGGGCTGCTCGGTTACTACTACTATCGGATATCTCTAGGCTTGATCTCCTCCGGAAGCCTCCCGGATCCGTAGACTATGAGATAGTCTACGCCTTCAACACCTCCCGAGAGGTCGGGTTCATCATAGCCGATGATCTCGGCTTCTTCATTGTTGTCGTAGTCCTCCTCCAGACGATTCAGACAATCTAAGCATGGGATTTAAGAGTGGTATGAGTACGAGCGTACTCAACAAGTTCATTATAGATAAGAGGTGTTTAATGCACTAGCTACGATATTAGACCGGAAAGTCTAATATCAATGCAAGTTTTGATAAACATTTCTTCAAGAGATTGCTTTTATTTCAAAGAGCTATGTCCGTCAGCCTTCACCGGTTTACTAGAACTTCATGGAGCTCCTTTCCGGCCGCGTTCGCAGCTTCCATATCCCGGAACAGGAGTGACGAGTCACGATTCATTACACTCTGCAGAGGTGTGTTGCTTTACCCATAAGAGATCTTAACCTTGGTGCCAACCGGGCAGCTTTCCCGTCCACACTTCCTTCGGTGTGAGGCCCGGTATAAGGTCTAGCCAATCATGTTCCTCCGCTACCTCGAACACCCACCCTTTGTTGCAAGCCCCGACCCTGGGTCCACGCCGGTCCCATTATTCATGTAGATTTCAAGGTGGACCCCGACCATGACGACAGTGCTGGGCTCTACCATACACTCCTACACCGGTAGCTGCAACCCATCATAGACCGCAATACCGTGGGGACTTAGGACTCCCCAGCCTCACCGCTTGCTCCTTTGGGCGACAAGTGTACTACGGACAATGCCGTGGGGACTTAGGACTCCCCAGCCTCACCGCTTGCCCCCTTGGATCACAAGTGTACTACGGTAAAGCGCATCCGTTGATGAACGAGAGGTGGAAACACTTTTGACTACTCCGTCCCACTCCGGATCTTATGGTTAACACGGGTATTACGGCACAAGAATCATCGGCGACATTTGTTGTTTAATCCTAGATGGATATAAACCCGTGCAATGGAACCTCCACCATATCAACACAATCCATGGTTCCATTGCCCACCACATAGTCATATTCATAGTTATGAAAGTGGTGGTTTTGATTTTTATGCAATAGTGATAACCATAATACTTTGCAAGTAATTTGATAGAAATACTCAAATGACATGAGCAAGCGATGAACTTGCCTGAACACTGCAAAGTTTTGCAGTTGGAAGGTGTGGATCGACCCTTGTCCTCTCGTCTCCGAAAGATAGCATCATTGTCCGATAAGGGCAATGGTTAAAGAAGCAATTATGCATGATTCCAGCTTTAGGGTTTGTTCCCCCCTTCCGATGTCGTTGTTATTTTATGAGAGGTTAATACTAAGATAGATTTGGAGATACTCTATTTAGGATAAATACAACCTTGAAATATTGTCAAGGTGTTTTTAAAGTCCAATTGCATTAATGGACTTATTTTTATTGTTGAAAATAATATGTGTGATTTAAATCATTATTTAAATCCTCAAATTAAGACTTATTCTTAATTGTCTTCAAAAATTCTCTTTGATATTTTATTTAGATAGAGAATTTTATACTCGATCTATTTTCATATTTTTAATTATTTTTTTAGAGCTATTAAACATTTCTTATATAATTTCAAAGTTTCGTATTTCTTGGAATTAGGAAATAACCTAAATGCCCTTGGGCCCCACTCGTCGAGGTGGCCCAACGGGTTAGGTCGCACCCGAGCCACCCTTTGGGCTCGGTCGGCCCATTCGTCCTCTCCCCTCTCCTCGCGCGAAACCCTAACCTCTCTCTTGCTCTCGCGACACCGTGGTCGCCTCGCCGTCGCCGAACTATTCCGGCCGCCACCGGCCGTCCCGCCGGCGAGATCGGACGCAATCGAACGGCCGCACGACGAGCGCACCGATCGGTCCGCGCCGATCTGCGTTTCCTCGCCGCCACCGTTCTTCCCCAACACCTCCGCGACATGGCCGAGGGTTTCCGCGGCCACCTCGTCGCGGCCGTCGATCCCGGCGCCGTGGCGTGGCCGTGTGCCCCGCCGTGGTTGCGCTCGGAGCCCTGCGCCTCGGCGACCGCCCGGCTTGGCCGCGGCTTGAGGCTGCCGTGGCCGGTCCGTGCCGCCGTGCCGCCATGGCACGCCGTGTGTGTCTGCTGCTCCGTGCATGTGCGCCGCCTACACTTCTTCTACCGATCTCCTTCTTCTCCTCCTCTTCTTCGTCTAGCTTGGTCACCGGCTTGCGCGTGCCTCATAGTGGTGCGGCCATGCCGTGATGCCGTCAGCTGTTACGCTCGTGTTCTGTCGACTCGCGGTCTGCCGTCGTCTGCTGTGCTGCTCATGCTGTTCAAGCCACTGCCTCTACTGGCCTTGGCCATTGTTGCCCTGGCCATTCCAGTGCTTACTATTCATGCTAGGTTCCTCCCTATGCCTCTGTCTTGTTTCTATGCTTGCCTGACACTCATGTGTGATCATGGATGCTTTAATGGCTTAGCTGTAGATTGCTATTATTGCAAATTTGCAAGTGCCAGTGTTGTTGTGGCTATTTCTTGTGCTCTAACTCATGAACCTGCTTCTCTGAGCATTACTGTTAGCTTGATGGTATGATTCAGTGATGAACATGAAGTATTTTACTTGTTTGTCATGGTCCAGTGGTACCTCATGTATTTGATGTGCTTCTGGATACAATTGTAAATGATTTATGTAATTGTCTGTGATATAACTGTTGCTTAACTGTGGCTATTTCATTTATATGATTCATGGATTGCTGCCAGGCTTGCCCCTGTCAAGCTTTTGTATGCTAAGGCAAGCCCTGATGATCATATAATCATCAGTGCTTGATGATTTTCTATTGTCCTATGGCTTGTGTTTCACTGATGCTTTTACTTGACCTGTGTGGTACTCAAGCATGTGCTGGTGCATGCTCTTGCTTACCCCCAGAGACTGCCGTGGCTTGCAGTGATCTTCTAGATCATGAGCAAGTGTATGTATTATCGAGTTGCTTATGTATTTCAATTATCCGTCTAGTTTGGCTTAATCACATGGATAATTGATGTGAATCGCTTCCTAGCGTATGATCATTTCATTGAGTTTGGTAGGGTTAGATGGATGCCAACACTTGGTTGTGTACCCTAGCCCTCCTTTTGAACCCTACTGGGTGATGATATCTGTGCATGGTTTCTTTGTTGGATTTGGTTAAGTGGTTGAGGTGATCCTGGCAGTATTCATGTGCTACCCTGGGATAGCTCCCCTATTTGGTGGCTTTCTGTGATGGATAGATGCTCACTGGCTAGTCACTTAGTGAATTTCCAGTAGCCTTGATGTTGATAATTAGGATAGGCACATGTTGCCTCGTCAATCCGATGGTTTAGCTAGGTCAATAGGTGCTTTGTGATTCCGAATGGCTGCAAGGAGTAAATCCATGCCGGATTTCTCTCGGTTTTGACACTCGTGTTGTCACAACCAGTTGTTCCCTGGTTTATTTTCCTTTTAGCCTTGGTTGTACTTGACGGCACCAATTGGTTTAGTAACCAAATGATGATACAC